>NW_027464585.1:16687500-17003750 GCF_043290135.1 Rhipicephalus microplus | reverse complement strand
CAAAAAAAACAATTACCAAGAGATGACTAAGCTTCACTGCATCGCGAAAGCACTGCGGTAAAGCCAGCGTGAGCACAAGAGCATTGCATGATATGAAATGAACGCATGCCCACGCCACTTGTGCATCAAAAATTGTAAGTATTTGCGACTGCTCATGCCAAATATGCATCTTGGCACGTCCGTTTTAGGGAGACAAATAGACAATTACCAAAAGATGATGAAGCTTCACTGCATCGCGAAAGCACTGCGGTAAAGCCAGCATGAGCAGAAGAGCAATACATGATACGAAATGAACGCATGCACAGGCCACTTGTGCATCAAACAAATATAAGCATTTGCGACTGCTCAGGCCAAATATGCATCTTGGCACGTTCTTTTCAGGCAAACAAAAGGACAAATACATAAATATGCTTAGGCTTCACTGCATCGCAAAAGCACTGCGGTAAAGCCAGCGTGAGCAGTATAGCATTACATGATACGAAATGAACGCATGCACAGGCCACTTGTGCATCAAACAAATATAAGCAGTTGCGACTGCTCAGGCCAAATAGGCATCTTGGCATGTCCGTTTCAGACAAACAAAAAGACAAATACTAACATATGATCAAGCTTCACTGCATCGAAAAAGCACTGCGGTAAAGCCAGCGTGAGCAGAAGAACATTACATGATACGAAATGAACGCATGCACAGGCCACTTGTGCATCAAACAAATGTAAGTATTTGCGACTCCTCAGGCCAAATATGCATCTTGGCACGTCCGTTTCAGGGAGACAAAAAGACAATTACCAAAAGATGATTAAGCTTCACTGCATCGCGAAAGCACTGCAGTAAAGCCATCGTGAGCACAAGAGCATTACATGATACGAAAGGAACGCATTCCCACGGCACTTGTGCATCAAACAAAGATAAGCATTTGCGACTGCTCAGGCTAAATATGCATCTTGGCACATCCGTTTCAGGCAAACAAAAGGACAAATACTAAAATATGATCAAGCTTCACTGCATCAAAAAAGCACTGTGGTAAAGCCTACGTGAGCAGAAGAGCATTACCAGATACAAAATTAACGCATGGACAGGCCACTCGTCCATCAAACAAATATAAGCATTTGCGAGCGCTCAGGCCAAATATGCATCTTGGCACATTCGTTTAAGGGAGAAAAAAAAGACAATTATCAAAAGATAATTAAGCTTCACTTCATCACGAAAGCACTGCGGCAAAACCAGCGTGAGCAGAAGAGCATTACATGATACGAAATGAACGTATGCCCAGACCACTTGTGCATCAAACAAATATAAGCATTTGCGACTTCTCAGGCCAAATATTCATGTAGGCAAGTCCGTTCCAAAGGGACAAAAAGACAATTACCAAAAGATGATTAAGCTTCACTGCATCAAGAAAGCACTGCCGTAAAGCCAGCATGAGCAGAAGAGCAATACATGATACGAATGAACGCATGCACAGGCCACTTGTGCATCAAACAAATATAAGCATTTGCGACTGCTCAGGCCGAATATGCATCTTGGCACGTCCGTTTCAGGCAAACAAAAGGACAAATACTTAAATATGATTAGGCTTCACTGCATCGCAAAAGCACAGCGGTAATGCTAGCGTAATCAGAACAGCATTACATGATACGAAATGAACGCATGCACAGGCCACTTGTTCATTAAACAAATATAGGCATTTGCGACTGCTCAGGCCAAATATGCATCTTGGCACGTCCGCTTCAGGGAGACAATAAGACAATTACCAAAATATGATTAAGCTTTAATGCATCGCGAAAGCACTGCGGTAAATCCAGCGTGAGCAGAAAAGCATTATATGATACGAAATGAACGCATGCACAGGCCCCTTGTGCATCCAAGGAAGATAAGCATTTGCGACTGCTCAGGCTAAATATGCATCTTGGGACGTTCGTTTCAGGCAAACAAAAGGACAAATACTAAAACATGTTCAAGCTTCACTGCATCAAAAAAGCACTGTGGTAAAGCCAGCGTGAGCAGAAGAGCATTATATGATACGAAATGAACCCATGGACAGGCCACTTGTGCATCAAACAAATATAAGCATTTGCGACTGCTCAGGCCAAATAGGCATCTTGGCATGTCCGTTTCAGGGAGACAAAAAAACAATTACCAAGAGATGACTAAGCTTCACTGCATCGCGAAAGCACTGCGGTAAAGCCAGCGTGAGCACAAGAGCATTACATGATACGAAATGAACGCATGCGCACGCCACTTGTGCATCAAAAATTGTAAGTATTTGCGACTGCTCATGCCAAATATGCATCTTGGCACGTCCGTTTTAGGGAGACAAAAAAAATTTACCAAAAGATGATGAAGCCTCACTGCATCGCGAAGGCACTGCGGTGAAGCCAGCGTGAGCAGAAAAGCATTACATGATACGAAATGAACGCATGCACAGGACACTTGTGCATCAAACAACGATAAGCATTTGCGACTGTTCAGGCTAAATATGCATCTTGGCACGTTCGTTTCAGGCAAACAAAAGACGAATACTGAAACATGATCAAGCTTCACTGCATCAAAAAAGCACTGTGGTAAAGCCAGCGTGAGCAGAAGAGCATTACATGATACGAAATGAACGCATGGACAGGCCACTTGTGCATCAAACAAATATAAGCATTTGCAACTGCTCAGGCAAAATATGCATCTTGGCACATTCGTTTCAGCGAGACAAAAAGACAATTATCAAAAGATGATTAAGCTTCACTGCATCACGAAAGCACTGCGGCAAAACCAGCGTGAGCAGAAGAGCATTACATGATATGAAAGAACGCATGCCCAGGCCACTTGTGCATCAAATAAATATAAGCATTTGCGACTGCTCAGGCCAAATATTTATGTTGGCACGTCCGTTTCAGGCAAACAAAAGGACAAATACTAAAATATGATTAGGCTTCACTGCATCGCAAAAGCACAGCGGTAATGCTAGCGTAAGCAGAATAGCATTACATGATACGAAATGAACGCATGCACAGGCCACTTGTTAATTAAACAAATATTGGCATTTGCGACTGCTCAGGCCAAATATGCATCTTGGCACGTCCGTTTCAGGGAGACAATAAGACAATTACCAAATATTATTAAGCTTCACTGCATCGCGAAAGCACTGCGGTAAATCCAGCGTGAGCAGAAAAGCATTACATGATACGAAATGAACGCATGCACAGGCCACATGTGCATCAAACAAATATAAGCATTTGCGACTGCTCAGGCCAAATATGCATCTTGGCATGTCCGTTTCAAACAAACAAAACGAGAAATACTAAAATATAATCAAGCTTCACTGCAACAAAAAAGCACTGCGGTAAAGCCAGCGTGAGCAGAAGAGCATTACATGATACTGAATGAACGCATGGACAGGCCACTTATGCATCAAACAAATATAAGCATTTGCGACTGCTCAGGCCAAATAGGCATCTTGGCATGTGCGTTTCAGGGAGACAAAAAAAACAATTACCCAGACATGACTAAGCTTCACTGCATCGCGAAAGCACTGCGGTAAAGCCAGCGTGAACACAAGAGCATTATATAATACGAAATGAACACATGCCCACGCCACTTGTGCATCAAAAATTGTAAGTATTTGCGACTGCTCATGCCAAATATGCATCTTGGCACGTCCGTTTTAGGGAGACAAAAAGACAATTACCAAAAGATAATGAAGCTTCACTGCATCGCGAAAGCACTGCGGTAAAGCCAGCGTGAGCAGAAAAGCATTGCATGATACGAAATGAACGCATGCACAGGCCGCTTGTGCATCAAACAAAGATAAGCATTTGCGACTGCTCAGGCTAAATATGCATCTTGGCACGTTCGTTTCAGGCAAACAAAAGGACAAATACTAAAACATGATCAAGCTTCTTTGCATCAAAAAAGCACTGTGGTAAAGCCAGCGTGAGCAGAAGAGCATTATATGATACGAAATGAACGCATGGACAGGCCACTTGTGCATCAAACAAATATAAGCATTTGCGAAAGCTCAGGCCAAATAGGCATCTTGGCAAGTCCTTTTCAGGGAGACAAAAAAAACAATTACCAAGAGATGACTAAGCTTCACTGCATCGCGAAAGCACTGCGGTAAAGCCAGCGTGAGCACAAGAGCATTGCATGATATGAAATGAACGCATGCCCACGCCACTTGTGCATCAAAAATTGTAAGTATTTGCGACTGCTCATGCCAAATATGCATCTTGGCACGTCCGTTTTAGGGAGACAAATAGACAATTACCAAAAGATGATGAAGCTTCACTGCATCGCGAAAGCACTGCGGTAAAGCCAGCATGAGCAGAAGAGCAATACTTGATACGAAATGAACGCATGCACAGGCCACTTGTGCATCAAACAAATATAAGCATTTGCGACTGCTCAGGCCAAATATGCATCTTGGCACGTTTTTTTCAGGCAAACAAAAGGACAAATACATAAATATGCTTAGGCTTCACTGCATCGCAAAAGCACTGCGGTAAAGCCAGCGTGAGCAGTATAGCATTACATGATACGAAATGAACGCATGCACAGGCCACTTGTGCATCAAACAAATATAAGCAGTTGCGACTGCTCAGGCCAAATAGGCATCTTGGCATGTCCGTTTCAGACAAACAAAAAGACAAATACTAACATATGATCAAGCTTCACTGCATCGAAAAAGCACTGCGGTAAAGCCAGCGTGAGCAGAAGAACATTACATGATACGAAATGAACGCATGCACAGGCCACTTGTGCATCAAACAAATGTAAGTATTTGCGACTCCTCAGGCCAAATATGCATCTTGGCACGTCCGTTTCAGGGAGACAAAAAGACAATTACCAAAAGATGATTAAGCTTCACTGCATCGCGAAAGCACTGCAGTAAAGCCATCGTGAGCACAAGAGCATTACATGATACGAAAGGAACGCATTCCCACGGCACTTGTGCATCAAACAAAGATAAGCATTTGCGACTGCTCAGGCTAAATATGCATCTTGGCACATCCGTTTCAGGCAAACAAAAGGACAAATACTAAAATATGATCAAGCTTCACTGCATCAA
This sequence comes from Rhipicephalus microplus, assembly GCF_043290135.1. Classification (NCBI taxonomy): domain Eukaryota; kingdom Metazoa; phylum Arthropoda; class Arachnida; order Ixodida; family Ixodidae; genus Rhipicephalus; species Rhipicephalus microplus. The sequence continues at coordinate 16,998,693 of NW_027464585.1, read as the reverse complement.
AAAAGCACTGTGGTAAAGCCTACGTGAGCAGAAGAGCATTACCAGATACAAAATTAACGCATGGACAGGCCACTCGTCCATCAAACAAATATAAGCATTTGCGAGCGCTCAGGCCAAATATGCATCTTGGCACATTCGTTTAAGGGAGAAAAAAAAGACAATTATCAAAAGATAATTAAGCTTCACTTCATCACGAAAGCACTGCGGCAAAACCAGCGTGAGCAGAAGAGCATTACATGATACGAAATGAACGTATGCCCAGACCACTTGTGCATCAAACAAATATAAGCATTTGCGACTTCTCAGGCCAAATATTCATGTAGGCAAGTCCGTTCCAAAGGGACAAAAAGACAATTACCAAAAGATGATTAAGCTTCACTGCATCAAGAAAGCACTGCCGTAAAGCCAGCATGAGCAGAAGAGCAATACATGATACGAATGAACGCATGCACAGGCCACTTGTGCATCAAACAAATATAAGCATTTGCGACTGCTCAGGCCGAATATGCATCTTGGCACGTCCGTTTCAGGCAAACAAAAGGACAAATACTTAAATATGATTAGGCTTCACTGCATCGCAAAAGCACAGCGGTAATGCTAGCGTAATCAGAACAGCATTACATGATACGAAATGAACGCATGCACAGGCCACTTGTTCATTAAACAAATATAGGCATTTGCGACTGCTCAGGCCAAATATGCATCTTGGCACGTCCGCTTCAGGGAGACAATAAGACAATTACCAAAATATGATTAAGCTTCAATGCATCGCGAAAGCACTGCGGTAAATCCAGCGTGAGCAGAAAAGCATTATATGATACGAAATGAACGCATGCACAGGCCACTTGTGCATCAAACAAATATAAGCATTTGCTACTGGTCAGGCCAAATATGCATCTTGGCATGTCCGTTTCCGACAAACAAAACGAGAAATACTACAATATGATCAAGCTTCACTGCATCGAAAAAGCAGTGCGGTAAAGCAAGAGTGAGCAGAAGAGCATTACATGATACGAAATGAACGCATGGACAGGCCACTTGTGCATCAAACAAATATAAGCATTTGCGACTGCTCAGGCCAAATAGGCATCTTGGCATGTGCGTTTCAGGGAGACAAAAAAACAATTACCCAGAGATGACAAAGCTTCACTGCATCGCGAAATCCCTGCGGTAAAGCCAGCGTGAGCACAAGAGCATTACATGATACGAAATGAACGCATGCCCACGCCACTTGTGCATCAAAAATTGTATTTGCGACTGCTCATGCCAAATATGCATCTTGGCACGTCCGTTTTAGGGAGACAAAAAGTCAATTACCAAAAGATGATGAAGCTTCACTGCATCGCGAAAGCACTGCGGTAAAGCCAGCGTGAGCAGAAAAGCATTGCATGATACGAAATGAACGCATGCACAGGCCACTTGTGCATCAAACAAAGATAAGCATTTGCCACTGCTCAGGCTAAATATGCATCTTGGCACGTTCCTTTCAGGCAAACAAAAGGACAAATACTAAAACATGATCAAGCTTCACTGCATCAAAAAAGCACTGTGGTAAAGCCAGCGTGAGCAGAAGAGCATTATATGATACGAAATGAACGCATGGACAGGCCACTTGTGCATCAAACAAATATAAGCATTTGCGACTGCTCAGGCCAAATAGGCATCTTGGCATGTCCGTTTCAGGGAGACAAAAAAACAATTACCAAGAAATGACTTAGCTTCACTGCATCGCGAAAGCACTGCGGTAAAGCCAGCGTGAGCAGAAGAGCATTACATGATACTGAATGAACGCATGGACAGGCCACTTGTGCATCAAACAAATATAAGCTTTTGCGACTGCTCAGGCCAAATAGGCATCTTGGCATGTGCGTTTCAGGGAGACAAAAAAAACAATTACCCAGACATGACTAAGCTTCACTGCATCGCGAAAGCACTGCGGTAAAGCCAGCGTGAGCACAAGAGCATTATATGATACGAAATGAACGCATGCCCACGCCACTTGTGCATCAAAAATTGTAAGTATTTGCGACTGCTCATGCCAAATATGCATCTTGGCACGTCCGTTTTAGGGAGACAAAAATACAATTATTAAAAGATAATGAAGCTTCACTGCATCGCGAAAGCACTGCGGTAAAGCCAGCGTGAGCAGAAAAGCATTGCATGATACGAAATGAACGCATGCACAGGCCGCTTGTGCATCAAACAAAGATAAGCATTTGCGACTGCTCAGGCTAAATATGCATCTTGGCACGTTCGTTTCAGGCAAACAAAAGGACAAATACTAAAACATGATCAAGCTTCTTTGCATCAAAAAAGCACTGTGGTAAAGCCAGCGTGAGCAGAAGAGCATTATATGATACGAAATGAACGCATGGACAGGCCACTTGTGCATCAAACAAATATAAGCATTTGCGAGAGCTCAGGCCAAATAGGCATCTTGGCAAGTCCTTTTCAGGGAGACAAAAAAAACAATTACCAAGAGATGACTAAGCTTCACTGCATCGCGAAAGCACTGCGGTAAAGCGAGCGTGAGCACAAGAGCATTGCATGATATGAAATGAACGCATGCCCACGCCACTTGTGCATCAAAAATTGTAAGTATTTGCGACTGCTCATGCCAAATATGCATCTTGGCACGTCCGTTTTAGGGAGACAAAAAGACAATTACCAAAAGATGATGAAGCTTCACTGCATCGCGAAAGCACTGCGGTAAAGCCAGCATGAGCAGAAGAGCAATACATGATACGAATTGAACGCATGCACAGGCCACTTGTGCATCAAACAAATATAAGCATTTGCGACTGCTCAGGCCAAATATGCATCTTGGCACGTTCGTTTCAGGCAAACAAAAGGACAAATACATAAATATGCTTAGGCTTCACTGCATCGCAAAAGCACTGCGGTAAAGCCAGCGTGAGCAGTATAGCATTACATGATACGAAATGAACGCATGCACAGGCCACTTGTGCATCAAACAAATATAAGCAGTTGCGACTGCTCAGGCCAAATAGGCATCTTGGCATGTCCGTTTCAGACAAACAAAAAGACAAATACTAACATATGATCAAGCTTCACTGCATCGAAAAAGCACTGCGGTAAATCCAGCGTGAGCAGAAGAACATTACATGATACGAAATGAACGCATGCACAGGCCACTTGTGCATCAAACAAATGTAAGTATTTGCGACTGCTCAGGCCAAATATGCATCTTGGCACGTCCGTTTCAGGGAGACAAAAAGACAATTGCCAAAAGATGATTAAGCTTCACTGCATCGCGAAAGCACTGCGGTAAAGCCAGCGTGAGCACAAGAGCATTACATGATACGAAAGGAACACATGCCCACGGCACTTGTGCATCAAACAAAGATAAGCATTTGCGACTGCTCAGGCTAAATATGCATCTTGGCACATCTGTTTCAGGCAAACAAAAGGACAAATACTAAAATATGATCAAGCTTCACTGCATCAAAAAAGCACTGTGGTAAAGTCAGCGTGAGCAGAAGAGCATTACCAGATACAAAATGAACGCATGGACAGGCCACTCGTCCATCAAACAAATATAAGCATTTGCGAGCGCTCAGGCCAAATATGCATCTTGGCACATTCGTTTAAGGGAGAAAAAAAAGACAATTATCAAAAGATGATTAAGCTTCACTGCATCACGAAAGCACTGCGGCAAAACCAGCGTGAGCAGAAGAGCATTACATGATACGAAATGAACGTATGCCGAGACCGCTTGTGCATCAAACAAATATAAGCATTTGCGACTTCTCAGGCCAAATATTCATGTAGGCAAGTCCGTTCCAAAGGGACAAAAAGACAATTACCAAAAGATGATTAAGCTTCACTGCATCAACAGAGCACTGCCGTAAAGCCAGCATGAGCAGAAGAGCAATACGTGATACGAAATGAACGCATGCACAGGCCACTTGTGCATCAAACAAAGATAAGCATTTGCGACTGCTCAGGCTAAATATGCATCTTGGCACGTTCCTTTCAGGCAAACAAAAGGACAAATACTAAAACATGATCAAGCTTCACTGCATCAAAAAGCACTGTGGTAAAGCCAGCGTGAGCAGAAGAGCATTATATGATACGAAATGAACGCATGGACAGGCCACTTGTGCATCAAACAAATATAAGCCTTTGCGACTGTTCAGGCTAAATATGCATCTTGGCACGTTCGTTTCAGGCAAACAAAAGACGAATACTGAAACATGATCAAGCTTCACTGCATCAAAAAAGCACTGTGGTAAAGCCAGCGTGAGCAGAAGAGCATTACATGATACGAAATGAACGCATGGACAGGCCACTTGTGCATCAAACAAATATAAGCATTTGCGACTGCTCAGGCTAGGCATCTTGGCATGTCCGTTTTAGGGAGACAAAAAGACAATTACCAAAAGATGATGAAGCTTCACTGCATCGCGAAAGCACTGCGGTAAAGCCAGCGTGAGCAGAAAAGCATTACATGATACGAAATGAACGCATGCACAGGCCACTTGTGCATCAAACAACGATAAGCATTTGCGACTGTTCAGGCTAAATATGCATCTTGGCACGTTCGTTTCAGGCAAACAAAAGACGAATACTGAAACATGATTAAGCTTCACTGCATCAAAAAAACACTGTGGTAAAGCCAGCGTGAGCAGAAGAGCATTACATGATACGAAATGAACGCATGGACAGGCCACTTGTGCATCAAACAAATATAAGCATTTGCAACTGCTCAGGCAAAATATGCATCTTGGCACATTCGTTTCAGCGAGACAAAAAGACAATTATCAAAAGATGATTAAGCTTCACTGCATCACGAAAGCACTGCGGCAAAACCAGCGTGAGCAGAAGAGCATTACATGATATGAAAGAACGCATGCCCAGGCCACTTGTGCATCAAATAAATATAAGCATTTGCGACTGCTCAGGCCAAATATTCATGTTGGCACGTCCGTTTCAGGCAAACAAAAGGACAAATACTAAAATATGATTAGGCTTCACTGCATCGCAAAAGCACAGCGGTAATGCTAGCGTAAGCAGAATAGCATTACATGATACGAAATGAACGCATGCACAGGCCACTTGTTCATTAAACAAATATAGGCATTTGCGACTGCTCAGGCCAAATATGCATCTTGGCATGTCCGTTTCAAACAAACAAAACGAGAAATACTAAAATATAATCAAGCTTCACTGCAACAAAAAAGCACTGCGGTAAAGCCAGCGTGAGCAGAAGAGCATTATATGATACGAAATGAACGCATGGACAGGCCACTTGTGCATCAAACAAATATAAGCATTTGCGAAAGCTCAGGCCAAATAGGCATCTTGGCAAGTCCTTTTCAGGGAGACAAAAAAAACAATTACCAAGAGATGACTAAGCTTCACTGCATCGCGAAAGCACTGCGGTAAAGCCAGCGTGAGCACAAGAGCATTGCATGATATGAAATGAACGCATGCCCACGCCACTTGTGCATCAAAAATTGTATTTGCGACTGCTCATGCCAAATATGCATCTTGGCACGTCCATTTTAGGGAGACAAAAAGACAATTACCAAAAGATAATGAAGCTTCACTGCATCGCGAAAGCACTGCGGTAAAGCCAGCGTGAGCAGAAAAGCATTGCATGATACGAAATGAACGCATGCACAGGCCGCTTGTGCATCAAACAAAGATAAGCATTTGCGACTGCTCAGGCTAAATATGCATCTTGGCACGTTCGTTTCAGGCAAACAAAAGGACAAATACATAAATATGCTTAGGCTTCACTGCATCGCAAAAGCACTGCGGTAAAGCCAGCGTGAGCAGTATAGCATTACATGATACGAAATGAATGCATGCACAGGCCACTTGTGCATCAAACAAATATAAGCAGTTGCGACTGCTCAGGCCAAATAGGCATCTTGGCATGTCCGTTTCAGACAAACAAAAAGACAAATACTAACATATGATCAAGCTTCACTGCATCGAAAAAGCACTGCGGTAAAGCCAGCGTGAGCAGAAGAACATTACATGATACGAAATGAACGCATGCACAGGACACTTGTGCATCAAACAAATGTAAGTATTTGCGACTGCTCAGGCCAAATATGCATCTTGGCACGTCCGTTTCAGGGAGACAAAAAGACAATTACCAAAAGATGATTAAGCTTCACTGCATCGCGAAAGCACTGCGGTAAAGCCAGCGTGAGCACAAGAGCATTACATGATACGAAAGGAACGCATGCCCACGGCACTTGTGCATCAAACAAAGATAAGCATTTGCGACTGCTCAGGCTAAATATGCATCTTGGCACATCCGTTTCAGGCAAACAAAAGGACAAATACTAAAATATGATCAAGCTTCACTGCATCAAAAAAGCACTGTGGTAAAGCCAGCGTGAGCAGAAGAGCATTAACAGATACAAAATGACCGCATGGACAGGCCACTCGTCCATCAAACAAATATAAGCATTTGCGAGCGCTCAGGCCAAATATGCATCTTGGCACATTCGTTTAAGGGAGAAAAAAAAGACAATTATCAAAAGATGATTAAGCTTCACTGCATCACGAAAGCACTGCGGCAAAACCAGCGTGAGCAGAAGAGCATTACATGATACAAAATGAACGTATGCCCAGACCACTTGTGCATCAAACAAATATAAGCATTTGCGACTGCTCAGGCCGATTATGCATCTTGGCACGTCCGTTTCAGGCAAACAAAAGGACAAATACTTAAATATGATTAGGCTTCACTGCATCGCAAAAGCACAGCGGTAATGCTAGCGTAATCAGAATAGCATTACATGATACGAAATGAACGCATGCACAGGCCACTTGTTCATTAAACAAATATAGGCATTTGCGACTGCTCAGGCCAAATATGCATCTTGGCACGTCCGCTTCAGGGAGACAATAAGACAATTACCAAAATATGATTAAGCTTCAATGAATCGCGAAAGCACTGCGGTAAATCCAGCGTGAGCAGAAAAGCATTATATGATACGAAATGAACGCATGCACAGGCCACTTGTGCATCAAACAAATATAAGCATTTGCTACTGGTCAGGCCCAATATGCATCTTGGCATGTCCGTTTCCGACAAACAAAACGAGAAATACCACAATATGATCAAGCTTCACTGCATCGAAAAAGCAGTGCGGTAAAGCCAGAGTGAGCAGAAGAGCATTACATGATACGAAATGAACGCATGGACAGGCCACTTGTGCATCAAACAAATATAAGCATTTGCGACTGCTCAGGCCAAATAGGCATCTTGGCATGTGCGTTTCAGGGAGACAAAAAAACAATTACCCAGAGATGACAAAGCTTCACTGCATCGCGAAATCCCTGCGGTAAAGCCAGCGTGAGCACAAGAGCATTACATGATACGAAATGAACGCATGCCCACGCCACTTGTGCATCAAAAATTGTATTTGCGACTGCTCATGCCAAATATGCATCTTGGCACGTCCGTTTTAGGGAGACAAAAAGACAATTACCAAAAGATGATGAAGCTTCACTGCATCGCGAAAGCACTGCGGTAAAGCCAGCGTGAGCAGAAAAGCATTGCATGATACGAAATGAACGCATGCACAGGCCACTTGTGCATCAAACAAAGATAAGCATTTGCGACTGCTCAGGCTAAATATGCATCTTGGCACGTTCCTTTCAGGCAAACAAAAGGACAAATACTAAAACATGATCAAGCTTCACTGCATCAAAAAAGCACTGTGGTAAAGCCAGCGTGAGCAGAAGAGCATTATATGATACGAAATGAACGCATGGACAGGCCACTTGTGCATCAAACAAATATAAGCATTTGCGACTGCTCAGGCCAAATAGGCATCTTGGCATGTCCGTTTCAGGGAGACAAAAAAACAATTACCAAGAAATGACTAAGCTTCACTGCATCGCGAAAGCACTGCGGTAAAGCCAGCGTGAGCACAAGAGCATTACATGATACGAAATGAACGCATGAACAGGCCACTTGTGCATCAAACAAATATAAGCACTTGCGACTTTTCAGGCCAAATATTTATGTAGGCAAGTCCGTTCCAAAGGGACAAAAACACAATTACCAAAAGATTATTAAGCTTCACTGCATCAAGAAAGCACTGCCGTAAAGCCAGCATGAGCAGAAGAGCAATACATGATACGAAATGAACGCATGCACAGGCCACTTGTGCATCAAACAAATATAAGCATTTGCGACTGCTCAGGCCGAATATGCATCTTGGCACGTCCGTTTCAGGCAAACAAAAGGACAAATACTTAAATATGATTAGGCTTCACTGCATCGCAAAAGCACAGCGGTAATGCTAGCGTAAGCAGAATAGCATTACATGATACGAAATGAACGCATGCACAGGCCACTTGTTCATTAAACAAATATAGGCATTTGCGACTGCTCAGGCCAATTATGCATCTTGGACCGTCCGCTTCAGGGAGACAATAAGACAATTACCAAAATATGATTAAGCTTCACTGCATCGCGAAAGCACTGCGGTAAATTCAGCGTGAGCAGAAAAGCATTATATGATACGAAATGAACGCATGCACAGGCCACTTGTGCATCAAACAAATATAAGCATTTGCTACTGCTCAGGCCAAATATGCATCTTGGCATGTCCGTTTTAGGGAGACAAAAATACAATTATTAAAAGATAATGAAGCTTCACTGCATCGCGAAAGCACTGCGGTAAAGCCAGCGTGAGCAGAAAAGCATTGCATGATACGAAATGAATGCATGCACAGGCCGCTTGTGCATCAAACAAAGATAAGCATTTGCGACTGCTCAGGCTAAATATGCATCTTGGCACGTTCGTTTCAGGCAAACAAAAGGACAAATACTAAAACATGATCAAGCTTCTTTGCATCAAAAAAGCACTGTGGTAAAGCCAGCGTGAGCAGAAGAGCATTATATGATACGAAATGAACGCATGGACAGGCCACTTGTGCATCAAACAAATATAAGCATTTGCGAGAGCTCAGGCCAAATAGGCATCTTGGCAAGTCCTTTTCAGGGAGACAAAAAAAAACAATTACCAAGAGATGACTAAGCTTCACTGCATCGCGAAAGCACTGCGGTAAAGCCAGCGTGAGCACAAGAGCATTGCATGATATGAAATGAACGCATGCCCACGCCACTTGTGCATCAAAAATTGTAAGTATTTGCGACTGCTCATGCCAAATATGCATCTTGGCACGTCCGTTTTAGGGAGACAAAAAGACAATTACCAAAAGATGATGAAGCTTCACTGCATCGCGAAAGCACTGCGGTAAAGCCAGCATGAGCAGAAGAGCAATACATGATACGAAATGAACGCATGCACAGGCCACTTGTGCATCAAACAAATATAAGCATTTGCGACTGCTCAGGCCAAATATGCATCTTGGCACGTTCGTTTCAGGCAAACAAAAGGACAAATACATAAATATGCTTAGGCTTCACTGCATCGCAAAAGCACTGCGGTAAAGCCAGCGTGAGCAGTATAGCATTACATGATACGAAATGAACGCAAGCACAGGCCACTTGTGCATCAAACAAATATAGCCATTTGCGACTGCTCAGGCCAAATATGCATCTTTACACGTCCGTTTCAGGGATACAATAAGACAAATACTAAAATATGATCAAGCTTCACTGCATCAAAAAAGCACTGCGGTAAAGCCAGCGTGAGCAGAAGAACATTACATGATACGAAATGAACGCATGCACAGGCCACTTGTGCATCAAACAAATGTAAGTATTTGCGGTTGCTCGGGCCATATATACATCTTGGCACGTCCGTTTCAGGGAGACAATAAGACAATTACCAAAAAATGATTATGTTTCACTGCATTGCGAAAGCACTGCGGTAAAGCCAGCGTGAGCAGAAGAGCATTACATGATACGAAATGAACGCATGCACAGGCCACTTGTGCATCAAACAAATATAAGCAGTTGCGACTGCTCAGGCCAAATAGGCATCTTGGCATGTCCGTTTCAGACAAACAAAAAGACAAATACTAACATATGATCAAGCTTCACTGCATCGAAAAAGCACTGCGGTAAATCCAGCGTGAGCAGAAGAACATTACATGATACGAAATGAACGCATGCACAGGCCACTTGTGCATCAAACAAATGTAAGTATTTGCGACTGCTCAGGCCAAATATGCATCTTGGCACGTCCGTTTCAGGGAGACAAAAAGACAATTGCCAAAAGATGATTAAGCTTCACTGCATCGCGAAAGCACTGCGGTAAAGCCAGCGTGAGCACAAGAGCATTACATGATACGAAAGGAACGCATGCCCACGGCACTTGTGCATCAAACAAAGATAAGCATTTGCGACTGCTCAGGCTAAATATGCATCTTGGCACATCTGTTTCAGGCAAACAAAAGGACAAATACTAAAATATGATCAAGCTTCACTGCATCAAAAAAGCACTGTGGTAAAGTCAGCGTGAGCAGAAGAGCATTACCAGATACAAAATGAACGCATGGACAGGCCACTCGTCCATCAAACAAATATAAGCATTTGCGAGCGCTCAGGCCAAATATGCATCTTGGCACATTCGTTTAAGGGAGAAAAAAAAGACAATTATCAAAAGATGATTAAGCTTCACTGCATCACGAAAGCACTGCGGCAAAACCAGCGTGAGCAGAAGAGCATTACATGATACGAAATGAACGCATGCACAGGCCACTTGTGCATCAAACAACGATAAGCATTTGCGACTGTTCAGGCTAAATATTCATCTTGGCACGTTCGTTTCAGGCAAACAAAAGACGAATACTGAAACATGATCAAGCTTCACTGCATCAAAAAAGCACTGTGGTAAAGCCAGCGTAAGCAGAATAGCATTACATGATACGAAATGAACGCATGCACAGGCCACTTGTTCATTAAACAAATATAGGCATTTGCGACTGCTCAGGCCAAATATGCATCTTGGCATGTCCGTTTCAAACAAACAAAACGAGAAATACTAAAATATAATCAAGCTTCACTGCAACAAAAAAGCACTGCGGTAAAGCCAGCGTGAGCAGAAGAGCATTATATGATACGAAATGAACGCATGGACAGGCCACTTGTGCATCAAACAAATATAAGCATTTGCGAAAGCTCAGGCCAAATAGGCATCTTGGCAAGTCCTTTTCAGGGAGACAAAAAAACAATTACCAAGAGATGACTAAGCTTCACTGCATCGCGAAAGCACTGCGGTAAAGCCAGCGTGAGCACAAGAGCATTGCATGATATGAAATGAACGCATGCCCACGCCACTTGTGCATCAAAAATTGTATTTGCGACTGCTCATGCCAAATATGCATCTTGGCACGTCCATTTTAGGGAGACAAAAAGACAATTACCAAAAGATAATGAAGCTTCACTGCATCGCGAAAGCACTGCGGTAAAGCCAGCGTGAGCAGAAAAGCATTGCATGATACGAAATGAACGCATGCACAGGCCGCTTGTGCATCAAACAAAGATAAGCATTTGCGACTGCTCAGGCTAAATATGCATCTTGGCACGTTCGTTTCAGGCAAACAAAAGGACAAATACATAAATATGCTTAGGCTTCACTGCATCGCAAAAGCACTGCGGTAAAGCCAGCGTGAGCAGTATAGCATTACATGATACGAAATGAATGCATGCACAGGCCACTTGTGCATCAAACAAATATAAGCAGTTGCGACTGCTCAGGCCAAATAGGCATCTTGGCATGTCCGTTTCAGACAAACAAAAAGACAAATACTAACATATGATCAAGCTTCACTGCATCGAAAAAGCACTGCGGTAAAGCCAGCGTGAGCAGAAGAACATTACATGATACGAAATGAACGCATGCACAGGACACTTGTGCATCAAACAAATGTAAGTATTTGCGACTGCTCAGGCCAAATATGCATCTTGGCACGTCCGTTTCAGGGAGACAAAAAGACAATTACCAAAAGATGATTAAGCTTCACTGCATCGCGAAAGCACTGCGGTAAAGCCAGCGTGAGCACAAGAGCATTACATGATACGAAAGGAACGCATGCCCACGGCACTTGTGCATCAAACAAAGATAAGCATTTGCGACTGCTCAGGCTAACAATGCATCTTGGCACATCCGTTTCAGGCAAACAAAAGGACAAATACTAAAATATGATCAAGCTTCACTGCATCAAAAAAGCACTGTGGTAAAGCCAGCGTGAGCAGAAGAGCATTAACAGATACAAAATGACCGCATGGACAGGCCACTCGTCCATCAAACAAATATAAGCATTTGCGAGCGCTCAGGCCAAATATGCATCTTGGCACATTCGTTTAAGGGAGAAAAAAAAGACAATTATCAAAAGATGATTAAGCTTCACTGCATCACGAAAGCACTGCGGCAAAACCAGCGTGAGCAGAAGAGCATTACATGATACAAAATGAACGTATGCCCAGACCACTTGTGCATCAAACAAATATAAGCATTTGCGACTGCTCAGGCCGATTATGCATCTTGGCACGTCCGTTTCAGGCAAACAAAAGGACAAATACTTAAATATGATTAGGCTTCACTGCATCGCAAAAGCACAGCGGTAATGCTAGCGTAATCAGAATAGCATTACATGATACGAAATGAACGCATGCACAGGCCACTTGTTCATTAAACAAATATAGGCATTTGCGACTGCTCAGGCCAAATATGCATCTTGGCACGTCCGCTTCAGGGAGACAATAAGACAATTACCAAAATATGATTAAGCTTCAATGAATCGCGAAAGCACTGCGGTAAATCCAGCGTGAGCAGAAAAGCATTATATGATACGAAATGAACGCATGCACAGGCCACTTGTGCATCAAACAAATATAAGCATTTGCTACTGGTCAGGCCCAATATGCATCTTGGCATGTCCGTTTCCGACAAACAAAACGAGAAATACCACAATATGATCAAGCTTCACTGCATCGAAAAAGCAGTGCGGTAAAGCCAGAGTGAGCAGAAGAGCATTACATGATACGAAATGAACGCATGGACAGGCCACTTGTGCATCAAACAAATATAAGCATTTGCGACTGCTCAGGCCAAATAGGCATCTTGGCATGTGCGTTTCAGGGAGACAAAAAAACAATTACCCAGAGATGACAAAGCTTCACTGCATCGCGAAATCCCTGCGGTAAAGCCAGCGTGAGCACAAGAGCATTACATGATACGAAATGAACGCATGCCCACGCCACTTGTGCATCAAAAATTGTATTTGCGACTGCTCATGCCAAATATGCATCTTGGCACGTCCGTTTTAGGGAGACAAAAAGACAATTACCAAAAGATGATGAAGCTTCACTGCATCGCGAAAGCACTGCGGTAAAGCCAGCGTGAGCAGAAAAGCATTGCATGATACGAAATGAACGCATGCACAGGCCACTTGTGCATCAAACAAAGATAAGCATTTGCGACTGCTCAGGCTAAATATGCATCTTGGCACGTTCCTTTCAGGCAAACAAAAGGACAAATACTAAAACATGATCAAGCTTCACTGCATCAAAAAAGCACTGTGGTAAAGCCAGCGTGAGCAGAAGAGCATTATATGATACGAAATGAACGCATGGACAGGCCACTTGTGCATCAAACAAATATAAGCATTTGCGACTGCTCAGGCCAAATAGGCATCTTGGCATGTCCGTTTCAGGGAGACAAAAAAACAATTACCAAGAAATGACTAAGCTTCACTGCATCGCGAAAGCACTGCGGTAAAGCCAGCGTGAGCACAAGAGCATTACATGATACGAAATGAACGCATGAACAGGCCACTTGTGCATCAAACAAATATAAGCACTTGCGACTTTTCAGGCCAAATATTCATGTAGGCAAGTCCGTTCCAAAGGGACAAAAACACAATTACCAAAAGATTATTAAGCTTCACTGCATCAAGAAAGCACTGCCGTAAAGCCAGCATGAGCAGAAGAGCAATACATGATACGAAATGAACGCATGCACAGGCCACTTGTGCATCAAACAAATATAAGCATTTGCGACTGCTCAGGCCGAATATGCATCTTGGCACGTCCGTTTCAGGCAAACAAAAGGACAAATACTTAAATATGATTAGGCTTCACTGCATCGCAAAAGCACAGCGGTAATGCTAGCGTAAGCAGAATAGCATTACATGATACGAAATGAACGCATGCACAGGCCACTTGTTCATTAAACAAATATAGGCATTTGCGACTGCTCAGGCCAATTATGCATCTTGGACCGTCCGCTTCAGGGAGACAATAAGACAATTACCAAAATATGATTAAGCTTCACTGCATCGCGAAAGCACTGCGGTAAATTCAGCGTGAGCAGAAAAGCATTATATGATACGAAATGAACGCATGCACAGGCCACTTGTGCATCAAACAAATATAAGCATTTGCTACTGCTCAGGCCAAATATGCATCTTGGCATGTCCGTTTTAGGGAGACAAAAATACAATTATTAAAAGATAATGAAGCTTCACTGCATCGCGAAAGCACTGCGGTAAAGCCAGCGTGAGCAGAAAAGCATTGCATGATACGAAATGAACGCATGCACAGGCCGCTTGTGCATCAAACAAAGATAAGCATTTGCGACTGCTCAGGCTAAATATGCATCTTGGCACGTTCGTTTCAGGCAAACAAAAGGACAAATACTAAAACATGATCAAGCTTCTTTGCATCAAAAAAGCACTGTGGTAAAGCCAGCGTGAGCAGAAGAGCATTATATGATACGAAATGAACGCATGGACAGGCCACTTGTGCATCAAACAAATATAAGCATTTGCGAGAGCTCAGGCCAAATAGGCATCTTGGCAAGTCCTTTTCAGGGAGACAAAAAAAACAATTACCAAGAGATGACTAAGCTTCACTGCATCGCGAAAGCACTGCGGTAAAGCCAGCGTGAGCACAAGAGCATTGCATGATATGAAATGAACGCATGCCCACGCCACTTGTGCATCAAAAATTGTAAGTATTTGCGACTGCTCATGCCAAATATGCATCTTGGCACGTCCGTTTTAGGGAGACAAAAAGACAATTACCAAAAGATGATGAAGCTTCACTGCATCGCGAAAGCACTGCGGTAAAGCCAGCATGAGCAGAAGAGCAATACATGATACGAAATGAACGCATGCACAGGCCACTTGTGCATCAAACAAATATAAGCATTTGCGACTGCTCAGGCCAAATATGCATCTTGGCACGTTCGTTTCAGGCAAACAAAAGGACAAATACATAAATATGCTTAGGCTTCACTGCATCGCAAAAGCACTGCGGTAAAGCCAGCGTGAGCAGTATAGCATTACATGATACGAAATGAACGCAAGCACAGGCCACTTGTGCATCAAACAAATATAGCCATTTGCGACTGCTCAGGCCAAATATGCATCTTTACACGTCCGTTTCAGGGATACAATAAGACAAATACTAAAATATGATCAAGCTTCACTGCATCAAAAAAGCACTGCGGTAAAGCCAGCGTGAGCAGAAGAACATTACATGATACGAAATGAACGCATGCACAGGCCACTTGTGCATCAAACAAATGTAAGTATTTGCGGTTGCTCGGGCCATATATACATCTTGGCACGTCCGTTTCAGGGAGACAATAAGACAATTACCAAAAAATGATTATGTTTCACTGCATTGCGAAAGCACTGCGGTAAAGCCAGCGTGAGCAGAAGAGCATTACATGATACGAAATGAACGCATGCACAGGCCACTTGTGCATCAAACAAATATAAGCAGTTGCGACTGCTCAGGCCAAATAGGCATCTTGGCATGTCCGTTTCAGACAAACAAAAAGACAAATACTAACATATGATCAAGCTTCACTGCATCGAAAAAGCACTGCGGTAAATCCAGCGTGAGCAGAAGAACATTACATGATACGAAATGAACGCATGCACAGGCCACTTGTGCATCAAACAAATGTAAGTATTTGCGACTGCTCAGGCCAAATATGCATCTTGGCACGTCCGTTTCAGGGAGACAAAAAGACAATTGCCAAAAGATGATTAAGCTTCACTGCATCGCGAAAGCACTGCGTTAAAGCCAGCGTGAGCACAAGAGCATTACATGATACGAAAGGAACGCATGCCCACGGCACTTGTGCATCAAACAAAGATAAGCATTTGCGACTGCTCAGGCTAAATATGCATCTTGGCACATCTGTTTCAGGCAAACAAAAGGACAAATACTAAAATATGATCAAGCTTCACTGCATCAAAAAAGCACTGTGGTAAAGTCAGCGTGAGCAGAAGAGCATTACCAGATACAAAATGAACGCATGGACAGGCCACTCGTCCATCAAACAAATATAAGCATTTGCGAGCGCTCAGGCCAAATATGCATCTTGGCACATTCGTTTAAGGGAGAAAAAAAAGACAATTATCAAAAGATGATTAAGCTTCACTGCATCACGAAAGCACTGCGGCAAAACCAGCGTGAGCAGAAGAGCATTACATGATACGAAATGAACGTATGCCCAGACCGCTTGTGCATCAAACAAATATAAGCATTTGCGACTTCTCAGGCCAAATATTCATGTAGGCAAGTCCGTTCCAAAGGGACAAAAAGACAATTACCAAAAGATGATTAAGCTTCACTGCATCAAGAGAGCACTGCCGTAAAGCCAGCATGAGCAGAAGAGCAATACGTGATACGAAATGAACGCATGCACAGGCCACTTGTGCATCAAACAAAGATAAGCATTTGCGACTGCTCAGGCTAAATATGCATCTTGGCACGTTCCTTTCAGGCAAACAAAAGGACAAATACTAAAACATGATCAAGCTTCACTGCATCAAAAAGCACTGTGGTAAAGCCAGCGTGAGTAGAAGAGCATTATATGATACGAAATGAACGCATGGACAGGCCACTTGTGCATCAAACAAATATAAGCCTTTGCGACTGCTCAGGCTGAATAGGCATCTTGGCATGTCCGTTTTAGGGAGACAAAAAGACAATTACCAAAAGAAGATGAAGCTTCACTGCATCGCGAAAGCACTGCGGTAAAGCCAGCGTGAGCAGAAAAGCATTACATGATACGAAATGAACGCATGCACAGGCCACTTGTGCATCAAACAACGATAAGCATTTGCGACTGTTCAGGCTAAATATTCATCTTGGCACGTTCGTTTCAGGCAAACAAAAGACGAATACTGAAACATGATCAAGCTTCACTGCATCAAAAAAGCACTGTGGTAAAGCCAGCGTGAGCAGAAGAGCATTACATGATACGAAATGAACGCATGGACAGGCCACTTGTGCATCAAACAAATATAAGCATTTGCGACTGCTCAGGCTAAATAGGCATCTTGGCATGTCCGTTTTAGGGAGACAAAAAGACAATTACCAAAAGATGATGAAGCTTCACTGCATCGCGAAAGCACTGCGGTAAAGCCAGCGTGAGCAGAAAAGCATTACATGATACGAAATGAACGCATGCACAGGCCACTTGTGCATCAAACAAATATAAGCATTTGCGAAAGCTCAGGCCAAATAGGCATCTTGGCAAGTCCTTTTCAGGGAGACAAAAAAAAACAATGACCAAGAGATGACTAAGCTTCACTGCATCGCGAAAGCACTGCGGTAAAGCCAGCGTGAGCACAAGAGCATTGCATGATATGAAATGAACGCATGCCCACGCCACTTGTGCATCAAAAATTGTATTTGCGACTGCTCATGCCAAATATGCATCTTGGCACGTCCATTTTAGGGAGACAAAAAGACAATTACCAAAAGATAATGAAGCTTCACTGCATCGCGAAAGCACTGCGGTAAAGCCAGCGTGAGCAGAAAAGCATTGCATGATATGAAATGAACGCATGCACAGGCCGCTTGTGCATCAAACAAAGATAAGCATTTGCGACTGCTCAGGCTAAATAGGCATCTTGGCATGTCCGTTTCAGACAAACAAAAAGACAAATACTAACATATGATCAAGCTTCACTGCATCGAAAAAGCACTGCGGTAAAGCCAGCGTGAGCAGTATAGCATTACATGATACGAAATGAATGCATGCACAGGCCACTTGTGCATCAAACAAATATAAGCAGTTGCGACTGCTCAGGCCAAATAGGCATCTTGGCATGTCCGTTTCAGACAAACAAAAAGACAAATACTAACATATGATCAAGCTTCACTGCATCGAAAAAGCACTGCGGTAAAGCCAGCGTGAGCAGAAGAACATTACATGATACGAAATGAACGCATGCACTGGACACTTGTGCATCAAACAAATGTAAGTATTTGCGACTGCTCAGGCCAAATATGCATCTTGGCACGTCCGTTTCAGGGAGACAAAAAGACAATTACCAAAAGATGATTAAGCTTCACTGCATCGCGAAAGCACTGCGGTAAAGCCAGCGTGAGCACAAGAGCATTACATGATACGAAAGGAACGCATGCCCACGGCACTTGTGCATCAAACAAAGATAAGCATTTGCGACTGCTCAGGCTAAATATGCAGCTTGGCACATCCGTTTCAGGCAAACAAAAGGACAAATACTAAAATATGATCAAGCTTCACTGCATCAAAAAAGCACTGTGGTAAAGCCAGCGTGAGCAGAAGAGCATTACCAGATACAAAATGACCGCATGGACAGGCCACTCGTCCATCAAACAAATATAAGCATTTGCGAGCGCTCAGGCCAAATATGCATCTTGGCACATTCGTTTAAGGGAGAAAAAAAAGACAATTATCAAAAGATGATTAAGCTTCACTGCATCACGAAAGCACTGCGGCAAAACCAGCGTGAGCAGAAGAGCATTACATGATACGAAATGAACGTATGCCCAGACCACTTGTGCATCAAACAAATATAAGCATTTGCGACTGCTCAGGCCGATTATGCATCTTGGCACGTCCGTTTCAGGCAAACAAAAGGACAAATACTTAAATATGATTAGGCTTCACTGCATCGCAAAAGCACAGCGGTAATGCTAGCGTAATCAGAATAGCATTACATGATACGAAATGAACGCATGCACAGGCCACTTGTTCATTAAACAAATATAGGCATTTGCGACTGCTCAGGCCAAATATGCATCTTGGCACGTCCGCTTCAGGGAGACAATAAGACAATTACCAAAATATGATTAAGCTTCAATGCATCGCGAAAGCACTGCGGTAAATCCAGCGTGAGCAGAAAAGCATTATATGATACGAAATGAACGCATGCACAGGCCACTTGTGCATCAAACAAATATAAGCATTTGCTACTGGTCAGGCCAAATATGCATCTTGGCATGTCCGTTTCCGACAAACAAAACGAGAAATACTACAATATGATCAAGCTTCATTGCATCGAAAAAGCAGTGCGGTAAAGCCAGAGTGAGCAGAAGAGCATTACATGATACGAAATGAACGCATGGACAGGCCACTTGTGCATCAAACAAATATAAGCATTTGCGACTGCTCAGGCCAAATAGGCATCTTGGCATGTGCGTTTCAGGGAGACAAAAAAACAATTACCCAGAGATGACAAAGCTTCACTGCATCGCGAAATCCCTGCGGTAAAGCCAGCGTGAGCACAAGAGCATTACATGATACGAAATGAACGCATGCCCACGCCACTTGTGCATCAAAAATTGTATTTGCGACTGCTCATGCCAAATATGCATCTTGGCACGTCCGTTTTAGGGAGACAAAAAGACAATTACCAAAAGATGATGAAGCTTCACTGCATCGCGAAAGCACTGCGGTAAAGCCAGCGTGAGCAGAAAAGCATTGCATGATACGAAATGAACGCATGCACAGGCCACTTGTGCATCAAACAAAGATAAGCATTTGCGACTGCTCAGGCTAAATATGCATCTTGGCACGTTCCTTTCAGGCAAACAAAAGGACAAATACTAAAACATGATCAAGCTTCACTGCATCAAAAAAGCACTGTGGTAAAGCCAGCGTGAGCAGAAGAGCATTATATGATACGAAATGAACGCATGGACAGGCCACTTGTGCATCAAACAAATATAAGCATTTGCGACTGCTCAGGCCAAATAGGCATCTTGGCATGTCCGTTTCAGGGAGACAAAAAAACAATTACCAAGAAATGACTAAGCTTCACTGCATCGCGAAAGCACTGCGGTAAAGCCAGCGTGAGCACAAGAGCATTACATGATACGAAATGAACGCATGAACAGGCCACTTGTGCATCAAACAAATATAAGCACTTGCGACTTCTCAGGCCAAATATTCATGTAGGCAAGTCCGTTCCAAAGGGACAAAAAGACAATTACCAAAAGATTATTAAGCTTCACTGCATCAAGAAAGCACTGCTGTAAATCCAGCATGAGCAGAAGAGCAATACATGATACGAAATGAACGCATGCACAGGCCACTTGTGCATCAAACAAATATAAGCATTTGCGACTGCTCAGGCCGAATATGCATCTTGGCACGTCCGTTTCAGGCAAACAAAAGGACAAATACTTAAATATGATTAGGCTTCACTGCATCGCAAAAGCACAGCGGTAATGCTAGCGTAAGCAGAATAGCCTTACATGATACGAAATGAACGCATGCACAGGCCACTTGTTCATTAAACAAATATAGGCATTTGCGACTGCTCAGGCCAATTATGCATCTTGGACCGTCCGCTTCAGGGAGACAATAAGACAATTACCAAAATATGATTAAGCTTCACTGCATCGCGAAAGCACTGCGGTAAATTCAGCGTGAGCAGAAAAGCATTATATGATACGAAATGAACGCATGCACAGGCCACTTGTGCATCAAACAAATATAAGCATTTGCTACTGCTCAGGCCAAATATGCATCTTGGCATGTCCGTTTTAGGGAGACAAAAATACAATTATTAAAAGATAATGAAGCTTCACTGCATCGCGAAAGCACTGCGGTAAAGCCAGCGTGAGCAGAAAAGCATTGCATGATACGAAATGAACGCATGCACAGGCCGCTTGTGCATCAAACAAAGATAAGCATTTGCGACTGCTCAGGCTAAATATGCATCTTGGCACGTTCGTTTCAGGCAAACAAAAGGACAAATACTAAAACATGATCAAGCTTCTTTGCATCAAAAAAGCACTGTGGTAAAGCCAGCGTGAGCAGAAGAGCATTATATGATACGAAATGAACGCATGGACAGGCCACTTGTGCATCAAACAAATATAAGCATTTGCGAGAGCTCAGGCCAAATAGGCATCTTGGCAAGTCCTTTTCAGGGAGACAAAAAAAACAATTACCAAGAGATGACTAAGCTTCACTGCATCGCGAAAGCACTGCGGTAAAGCCAGCGTGAGCACAAGAGCATTGCATGATATGAAATGAACGCATGCCCACGCCACTTGTGCATCAAAAATTGTAAGTATTTGCGACTGCTCATGCCAAATATGCATCTTGGCACGTCCGTTTTAGGGAGACAAAAAGACAATTACCAAAAGATGATGAAGCTTCACTGCATCGCGAAAGCACTGCGGTAAAGCCAGCATGAGCAGAAGAGCAATACATGATACGAAATGAACGCATGCACAGGCCACTTGTGCATCAAACAAATATAAGCATTTGCGACTGCTCAGGCCAAATATGCATCTTGGCACGTTCGTTTCAGGCAAACAAAAGGACAAATACATAAATATGTTTAGGCTTCACTGCATCGCAAAAGCACTGCGGTAAAGCCAGCGTGAGCAGTATAGCATTACATGATACGAAATGAACGCAAGCACAGGCCACTTGTGCATCAAACAAATATAGCCATTTGCGACTGCTCAGGCCAAATATGCATCTTTACACGTCCGTTTCAGGGATACAATAAGACAAATACTAAAATATGATCAAGCTTCACTGCATCAAAAAAGCACTGCGGTAAAGCCAGCGTGAGCAGAAGAACATTACATGATACGAAATGAACGCATGCACAGGCCACTTGTGCATCAAACAAATGTAAGTATTTGCGGTTGCTCGGGCCATATATACATCTTGGCACGTCCGTTTCAGGGAGACAATAAGACAATTACCAAAAAATGATTATGTTTCACTGCATTGCGAAAGCACTGCGGTAAAGCCAGCGTGAGCAGAAGAGCATTACATGATACGAAATGAACGCATGCACAGGCCACTTGTGCATCAAACAAATATAAGCAGTTGCGACTGCTCAGGCCAAATAGGCATCTTGGCATGTCCGTTTCAGACAAACAAAAAGACAAATACTAACATATGATCAAGCTTCACTGCATCGAAAAAGCACTGCGGTAAATCCAGCGTGAGCAGAAGAACATTACATGATACGAAATGAACGCATGCACAGGCCACTTGTGCATCAAACAAATGTAAGTATTTGCGACTGCTCAGGCCAAATATGCATCTTGGCACGTCCGTTTCAGGGAGACAAAAAGACAATTGCCAAAAGATGATTAAGCTTCACTGCATCGCGAAAGCACTGCGGTAAAGCCAGCGTGAGCACAAGAGCATTACATGATACGAAAGGAACGCATGCCCACGGCACTTGTGCATCAAACAAAGATAAGCATTTGCGACTGCTCAGGCTAAATATGCATCTTGGCACATCTGTTTCAGGCAAACAAAAGGACAAATACTAAAATATGATCAAGCTTCACTGCATCAAAAAAGCACTGTGGTAAAGTCAGCGTGAGCAGAAGAGCATTACCAGATACAAAATGAACGCATGGACAGGCCACTCGTCCATCAAACAAATATAAGCATTTGCGAGCGCTCAGGCCAAATATGCATCTTGGCACATTCGTTTAAGGGAGAAAAAAAAGACAATTATCAAAAGATGATTAAGCTTCACTGCATCACGAAAGCACTGCGGCAAAACCAGCGTGAGCAGAAGAGCATTACATGATACGAAATGAACGTATGCCCAGACCGCTTGTGCATCAAACAAATATAAGCATTTGCGACTTCTCAGGCCAAATATTCATGTAGGCAAGTCCGTTCCAAAGGGACAAAAAGACAATTACCAAAAGATGATTAAGCTTCACTGCATCAAGAGAGCACTGCCGTAAAGCCAGCATGAGCAGAAGAGCAATACGTGATACGAAATGAACGCATGCACAGGCCACTTGTGCATCAAACAAAGATAAGCATTTGCGACTGCTCAGGCTAAATATGCATCTTGGCACGTTCCTTTCAGGCAAACAAAAGGACAAATACTAAAACATGATCAAGCTTCACTGCATCAAAAAGCACTGTGGTAAAGCCAGCATGAGCAGAAGAGCATTATATGATACGAAATGAACGCATGGACAGGCCACTTGTGCATCAAACAAATATAAGCCTTTGCGACTGCTCAGGCTGAATAGGCATCTTGGCATGTCCGTTTTAGGGAGACAAAAAGACAATTACCAAAAGATGATGAAGCTTCACTGCATCGCGAAAGCACTGCGGTAAAGCCAGCGTGAGCAGAAAAGCATTACATGATACGAAATGAACGCATGCACAGGCCACTTGTGCATCAAACAACGATAAGCATTTGCGACTGTTCAGGCTAAATATGCATCTTGGCACGTTCGCTTCAGGCAAACAAAAGACGAATACTGAAACATGATCAAGCTTCACTGCATCAAAAAAGCACTGTGGTAAAGCCAGCGTGAGCAGAAGAGCATTACATGATACGAAATGAACGCATGGACAGGCCACTTGTGCATCAAACAAATATAAGCATTTGCGACTGCTCAGGCTAAATAGGCATCTTGGCATGTCCGTTTTAGGGAGACAAAAAGACAATTACCAAAAGATGATGAAGCTTCACTGCATCGCGAAAGCACTGCGGTAAAGCCAGCGTGAGCAGAAAAGCATTACATGATACGAAATGAACGCATGCACAGGCCACTTGTGCATCAAACAACGATAAGCATTTGCGACTGTTCAGGCTAAATATGCATCTTGGCACGTTCGTTTCAGGCAAACAAAAGACGAATACTGAAACATGATTAAGCTTCACTGCATCAAAAAAACACTGTGGTAAAGCCAGCGTGAGCAGAAGAGCATTACATGATACGAAATGAACGCATGGACAGGCCACTTGTGCATCAAACAAATATAAGCATTTGCAACTGCTCAGGCAAAATATGCATCTTGGCACATTCGTTTCAGCGAGACAAAGAGACAATTATCAAAAGATGATTAAGCTTCACTGCATCACGAAAGCACTGCGGCAAAACCAGCGTGAGCAGAAGAGCATTACATGATATGAAAGAACGCATGCCCAGGCCACTTGTGCATCAAATAAATATAAGCCTTTGCGACTGCTCAGGCCAAATATTCATGTTGGCACGTCCGTTTCAGGCAAACAAAAGGACAAATACTAAAATATGATTAGGCTTCACTGCATAGCAAAAGCACAGCGGTAATGCTAGCGTAAGCAGAATAGCATTACATGATACGAAATGAACGCATGCACAGGCCACTTGACAATTAAACAAATATAGGGATTTGCGACTGCTCAGGCCAAATATGCATCTTGGCATGTCCGTTTCAAACAAACAAAACGAGACATACTAAAATATAATCAAGCTTCACTGCAACAAAAAAGCACTGCGGTAAAGCCAGCGTGAGCAGAAGAGCATTATATGATACGAAATGAACGCATGGACAGGCCACTTGTGCATCAAACAAATATAAGCATTTGCGAAAGCTCAGGCCAAATAGGCATCTTGGCAAGTCCTTTTCAGGGAGACAAAAAAAACAATTACCAAGAGATGACTAAGCTTCACTGCATCGCGAAAGCACTGCGGTAAAGCCAGCGTGAGCACAAGAGCATTGCATGATATGAAATGAACGCATGCCCACGCCACTTGTGCATCAAAAATTGTATTTGCGACTGCTCATGCCAAATATGCATCTTGGCACGTCCATTTTAGGGAGACAAAAAGACAATTACCAAAAGATAATGAAGCTTCACTGCATCGCGAAAGCACTGCGGTAAAGCCAGCGTGAGCAGAAAAGCATTGCATGATACGAAATGAACGCATGCACAGGCCGCTTGTGCATCAAACAAAGATAAGCATTTGCGACTGCTCAGGCTAAATATGCATCTTGGCACGTTCGTTTCAGGCAAACAAAAGGACAAATACATAAATATGCTTAGGCTTCACTGCATCGCGAAAGCACTGCGGTAAAGCCAGCGTGAGCAGTATAGCATTACATGATACGAAATGAATGCATGCACAGGCCACTTGTGCATCAAACAAATATAAGCAGTTGCGACTGCTCAGGCCAAATAGGCATCTTGGCATGTCCGTTTCAGACAAACAAAAAGACAAATACTAACATATGATCAAGCTTCACTGCATCGAAAAAGCACTGCGGTAAAGCCAGCGTGAGCAGAAGAACATTACATGATACGAAATGAACGCATGCACAGGACACTTGTGCATCAAACAAATGTAAGTATTTGCGACTGCTCAGGCCAAATATGCATCTTGGCATGTCCGTTTCAGGGAGACAAAAAGACAATTACCAAAAGATGATTAAGCTTCACTGCATCGCGAAAGCACTGCGGTAAAGCCAGCGTGAGCACAAGAGCATTACATGATACGAAAGGAACGCATGCCCACGGCACTTGTGCATCAAACAAAGATAAGCATTTGCGACTGCTCAGGCTAAATATGCATCTTGGCACATCCGTTTCAGGCAAACAAAAGGACAAATACTAAAATATGATCAAGCTTCACTGCATCAAAAAAGCACTGTGGTAAAGCCAGTGTGAGCAGAAGAGCATTACCAGATACAAAATGACCGCATGGACAGGCCACTCGTCCATCAAACAAATATAAGCATTTGCGAGCGCTCAGGCCAAATATGCATCTTGGCACATTCGTTTAAGGGAGAAAAAAAAGACAATTATCAAAAGATGATTAAGCTTCACTGCATCACGAAAGCACTGCGGCAAAACCAGCGTGAGCAGATGAGCATTACATGATACGAAATGAACGTATGCCCAGACCACTTGTGCATCAAACAAATATAAGCATTTGCGACTTCTCAGGCCAAATATTCATGTAGGCAAGTCCGTTCCAAAGGGACAAAAAGACAATTACCAAAAGATGATTAAGCTTCACTGCATCAAGATAGCACTGCCGTAAAGCCAGCATGAGCAGAAGAGCAATACATGATACGAAATGAACGCATGCACAGGCCACTTGTGCATCAAACAAATATAAGCATTTGCGACTGCTCAGGCCGATTATGCATCTTGGCACGTCCGTTTCAGGCAAACAAAAGGACAAATACTTAAATATGATTAGGCTTCACTGCATCGCAAAAGCACAGCGGTAATGCTAGCGTAATCAGAATAGCATTACATGATACGAAATGAACGCATGCACAGGCCACTTGTTCATTAAACAAATATAGGCATTTGCGACTGCTCAGGCCAAATATGCATCTTGGAACGTCCGCTTCAGGGAGACAATAAGACAATTACCAAAATATGATTAAGCTTCAATGCATCGCGAAAGCACTGCGGTAAATCCAGCGTGAGCAGAAAAGCATTATATGATACGAAATGAACGCATGCACAGGCCACTTGTGCATCAAACAAATATAAGCATTTGCTACTGGTCAGGCCAAATATGCATCTTGGCATGTCCGTTTCCGACAAACAAAACGAGAAATACTACAATATGATCAAGCTTCACTGCATCGAAAAAGCAGTGCGGTAAAGCCAGAGTGAGCAGAAGAGCATTACATGATACGAAATGAACGCATGGACAGGCCACTTGTGCATCAAACAAATATAAGCATTTGCGACTGCTCAGGCCAAATAGGCATCTTGGCATGTGCGTTTCAGGGAGAGAAAAAAACAATTACCCAGAGATGACAAAGCTTCACTGCATCGCGAAATCCCTGCGGTAAAGCCAGCGTGAGCACAAGAGCATTACATGATACGAAATGAACGCATGCCCACGCCACTTGTGCATCAAAAATTGTATTTGCGACTGCTCATGCCAAATATGCATCTTGGCACGTCCGTTTTAGGGAGACAAAAAGACAATTACCAAAAGATGATGAAGCTTCACTGCATCGCGAAAGCACTGCGGTAAAGCCAGCGTGAGCAGAAAAGCATTGCATGATACGAAATGAACGCATGCACAGGCCACTTGTGCATCAAACAAAGATAAGCATTTGCGACTGCTCAGGCTAAATATGCATCTTGGCACGTTCCTTTCAGGCAAACAAAAGGACAAATACTAAAACATGATCAAGCTTCACTGCATCAAAAAAGCACTGTGGTAAAGCCAGCGTGAGCAGAAGAGCATTATATGATACGAAATGAACGCATGGACAGGCCACTTGTGCATCAAACAAATATAAGCATTTGCGACTGCTCAGGCCAAATAGGCATCTTGGCATGTCCGTTTCAGGGAGACAAAAAAACAATTACCAAGAAATGACTAAGCTTCACTGCATCGCGAAAGCACTGCGGTAAAGCCAGCGTGAGCACAAGAGCATTACATGATACGAAATGAACGCATGAACAGGCCACTTGTGCATCAAACAAATATAAGCATTTGCGACTTCTCAGGCCAAATATTCATGTAGGCAAGTCCGTTCCAAAGGGACAAAAAGACAATTACCAAAAGATTATTAAGCTTCACTGCATCAAGAAAGCACTGCCGTAAAGCCAGCATGAGCAGAAGAGCAATACATGATACGAAATGAACGCATGCACAGGCCACTTGTGCATCAAACAAATATAAGCATTTGCGACTGCTCAGGCCGAATATGCATCTTGGCACGTCCGTTTCAGGCAAACAAAAGGACAAATACTTAAATATGATTAGGCTTCACTGCATCGCAAAAGCACAGCGGTAATGCTAGCGTAAGCAGAATAGCATTACATGATACGAAATGAACGCATGCACAGGCCACTTGTTCATTAAACAAATATAGGCATTTGCGACTGCTCAGGCCAATTATGCATCTTGGACCGTCCGCTTCAGGGAGACAATAAGACAATTACCAAAATATGATTAAGCTTCACTGCATCGCGAAAGCACTGCGGTAAATTCAGCGTGAGCAGAAAAGCATTATATGATACGAAATGAACGCATGCACAGGCCACTTGTGCATCAAACAAATATAAGCATTTGCTACTGCTCAGGCCAAATATGCATCTTGGCATGTCCGTTTCAGACAAACAAAACGAGAAATACTACAATATGATCAAGCTTCACTGCATCGAAAAAGCAGTGCGGTAAAGCCAGCGTGAGCAGAAGAGCATTACATGATACGAAATGAACGCATGGACAGGCCACTTGTGCATCCAACAAATATAAGCATTTGCGACTGCTCAGGCCAAATAGGCATCTTGGCATGTGCGTTTCAGGGAGACAAAAAAACAATTACCCAGAGATGACTAAGCTTCACTGCATCGCGAAAGCACTGTGGTAAAGCCAGCGTGAGCACAAGAGCATTACATGATACGAAATGAACGCATGCCCACGCCACTTGTGCATCAAAAATTGTATTTGCGACTGCTCATGCCAAATATGCATCTTGGCGCGTCCGTTTTAGGGAGACAAAAAGACAATTACCAAAAAGATGATGAAGCTTCACTGCATCGAGAAAGCACTGTGGTAAATCCAGCGTGAGCAGAAAAGCATTGCATGATACGAAATGAACGCATGCACAGGCCACTTGTGCATCAAACAAAGATAAGCATTTGCGACTGCTCAGGCTAAATATGCATCTTGGCACGTTCGTTTCAGGCAAACAAAAGGACAAATACTAAAACATGATCAAGCTTCACTGCATCAAAAAGCACTGTGGTAAAGCCAGCGTGAGCAGAAGAGCATTATATGATACGAAATGAACGCATGGACAGGCCACTTGTGCATCAAACAAATATAATCATTTGCGACTGCTCAGGCTAAATAGGCATCTTAGCATGTCCGTTTCAGGGAGACAAAGAAACAATTACGGAGAAAGGACAAAGCTTCACTGCATCGCGAAAGCACTACGGTAAAGCCAGCGTGAGCACAAGAGCATTACATGATACGAAATGAACGCATGCGCACGCCACTTGTGCATCAAAAATTGTAAGTATTTGCGACTGCTCATGCCAAATATGCATCTTGGCACGTCCGTTTTAGGGAGACAAAAAGACAATTAACAAAAGATGATGAAGCTTCACTGCATCGCGAAAGCACTGCGGTAAAGCCAGCCTGAGCAGAAAAGCATTACATGATACGAAATAAACGCATGCCCGGCCACTTTTGCATCAAACAAATATAAGCATTTGCGACTGCTCAGGCCAAATATGCATCTTGGCACGTCCGTTTCGGGCAAACAAAAGGACAAATACTTAAATATGATCATGCTTCACTGCATCGCAAAAGCACTGCGGTAAAGCCAGCGTGAGCAGAAGAGCATTACATGTTACGAAATGAACGCATGCACAGGGTACTTGTGCATCAAACAAATATAAGCATTTGCGACTGCTCAGGCCAAATATGCATCTTGGCACGTCCGTTTCAGGGACGCAGAAAGACAACTACCAAAAGATGAATAAGCTTCACTGCATCGCGAAAGCGTTACGGTAAAGCCAAAACAAGCAGAAAAGCATTACATGATACGAAATGAACGCATGCACAGGCCACTTGTGCATCAAACAAATATAAGCATTTGCGACTGCTCAGGCCAAATATGCATCTTGGCACGTTCGTTTCAGGCAAACAAAAGGACAAATAATTAAATACGATTAGACTTCACTGCATCGCAAAAGCACAGCGGTAATGCTAGCGTAAGCAGAATTGCATTACATGATACGAAATGAACGCATGCACAGGCCACTTGTTCATTA
Organism: Rhipicephalus microplus; assembly: GCF_043290135.1. Lineage (NCBI taxonomy): Eukaryota > Metazoa > Arthropoda > Arachnida > Ixodida > Ixodidae > Rhipicephalus > Rhipicephalus microplus. The sequence continues at coordinate 16,968,942 of NW_027464585.1, read as the reverse complement.
AACAAATATAGGCATTTGCGACTGCTCAGGCCAAATATGCATCTTGGCACGTCCGTTTCAGGGAGACAATAAGACAATTACCAAATATGATTAAGCTTCACTGCATCGCGAAAGCACTGCGGTAAATCCAGCGTGAGCAGAAAAGCATTACATGATACGAAATGAACGCATGCGCAGGCCACTTGTGCATCAAACAAATATAAGCATTTGCGACTGCTCAGGCCAAATATGCATCTTGGCATGTCCGTTTCAGACAAACAAAACGAGAAATACTAAAATATGATCAAGCTTCACTGCAACGAAAAAGCACTGCGGTAAAGCCAGCGTGAGCAGAAGAGCATTACATGATACGAAATGAACGCATGGACAGGCCATTTGTGCATCAAACAAATATAAGCATTTGCGACTGCTCAGGCCAAATAGGCATCTTCGCATGTGCGTTTCAGGTAGACAAAAAAAACAATTACCCAGAGATGACTAAGCTTCTCTGCATCGCGAAAGCACTGCGGTAAAGCCAGCGTGAGCACAAGAGCATTACGTGATACGAAATGAACGCATGCCCACGCCACTTGTGCATCAAAAATGGTAAGTATTTGCGACTGCTCATGCCAAATATGCATCTCTGCACGTCCGTTTTAGGGAGACAAAAAGACAATTACCAAAAGATGATAAAGCTTCACTGCATCGCGAAAGCACTGCGGTAAAGCCAGCGTGAGCAGAAAAGCATTGCATGATACGAAATGAACGCATGCACAGGCCCCTTGTGCATCAAACAAAGATAAGCATTTGCGACTGCTCAGGCTAAATATGCATCTTGGCACGTTCGTTTCAGGCAAACAAAAGGACAAATACTAAAACATGATCAAGCTTCTTTGGATCAAAAAAGCACTGTGGTAAATCCAGCGTGAGCAGAAGAGCATTATATGATACGAAATGAACTCATGGACAGGCCACTTGTGCATCAAACAAATATAAGCATTTGCGACTGCTCAGGCCAAATAGGCATCTTGGCATGTCCGTTTCAGGGAGACAAAAAAAACAATTAACAAGAGATGACTAAGCTTCACTGCATCGCGAAAGCACTGCGGTAAAGCCAGCGTGAGCACAAGAGCTTTACATGATATGAAATGAACGCATGCCCACGCCACTTGTGCATCAAAAATTCTAAGTATTTGCGACTGCTCATGCCAAATATGCATCTTGGCACGTCCGTTTTAGGGAGACAAAAAGACAATTACCAAAAGATGATGAAGCTTCACTGCATCGCGAAAGCACTGCGGTAAAGCCAGCGTGAGCAGAAAAGCATTGCATGATACGAAATGAATGCATGCACAGGCCCCTTGTGCATCAAACAAAGATAAGCATTTGCGACTGCTCAGGCTAGATATGCATCTTGGCACGTTCGTTTCAGGCAAACAAAAGGACAAATACTAAAACATGATCAAGCTTTTTTGCATCAAAAAAGCACTGTGGTAAATCCAGCGTGAGCAGAAGAGCATTATATGATACGATTTGAACGCATGGACAGGCCAATTGTGCATCAAACAAATATAAGCATTTGCGACTGCTCAGGCCAAATAGGCATCTTGGCATGTCCGTTTCAGGGAGACAAAAAAAACAATTACCAAGAGATGACTAAGCTTCACTGCATCGCGAAAGCACTGCGGTAAGCCAGCGTGAGCACAAGAGCATTACATGATACGAAATGAACGCATGCACAGGCCACTTGTGCATCAAACAAATATAAGCATTTGCGACTGCTCAGGCCAATTATGCATCTTGGCACGTTCGTTTCAGGCAAACAAAAGGACAAATACATATATGCTTAGGCTTCACTGCATCGCAAAAGCACTGCGGTAAAGCCAGCGTGAGCAGTATAGCATTACATGATACGAAATGAACGCATGCACAGGCCACTTGTGCATCAAACAAATATAGCCATTTGTGACTGCTCAGGCCAAATATGCATCTTGGGACGTCCGTTTCAGGGATACATTAAGACAAATACTAAAATATGATCAAGCTTCACTGCATCAAAAAAGCACTGCGGTAAAGCCAGCGTGAGCAGAAGAACATTACATGATACGAAATGAACGCATGCACAGGCCACTTGTGCATCAAACGAATGTAAGTATTTGCGACTGCTCGGGCCAAATATGCATCTTGGCACGTCCGTTTCAGGGATACAAAAAGACAATTACCAAAAGATGATTAGGCTTCACTGCATCCCGAAAGCACTGCGGTAAAGCCAGCGTGAGCAGAAGAGCATTACATTTTACGAAATGAACGCATGCACAGGCCACTCGTCCATCAAACAAATATAAGCATTTGCGAGCGCTCAGGCCAAATATGCATCTTGGCACATTCGTTTCAGGGGGACAAAAAGACAATTATCAAAAGATGATTAAGCTTCACTGCATCACGAAAGCACTGCGACAAAACCAGCGTGAGCACAAGAGCATTACATGATACGAAATGAATGCATGCACAGGTAACTTGTGCATCAAACAAATATAAGCATTTGCGACTGCTCAGGCCAAATATACATCTTGGCACGTCCGTTTCAGGCAAACAAAAGGACAAATACTTAAATATGATTAGGCTTCACTGCATCGCAGAAGCACAGCAGTAATGCTAGCGTAAGCAGAATAGCATTACATGCTACGAAATGAATGCATGCACAGGCCACTTGTTCATTGAACAAATATAGGCATTCGCGACTGCTCAGGCCAAATATGCATCTTGGCACGTCCGTTTCAGGGAGACAATAAGACAATTACCAAAATATGATTAAGCTTCACTGCATCGCGAAAGCACTGCAGTAAATCCAGCGTGAGCAGAAAAGCATTACATGATACGAAATGAACGCAGGCACCGGCCACTTGTGCATCAAACAAATATAAGCATTTGCGACTGCTCAGGCCATATATGCATCTGGCATGTCCGTTTCAGACAAACAAAACGAGAAATACTAAAATATGATCAAGCTTCACTGCATCGAAAAAGCACTGCGGTAAAGCCAGCGTAAGCAGAAGAGTATTACATGATACGAAATGAATGCATGGACAGGCCACTTGTGCATCAAACAAATATAAGCATTTGCGGCTGCTCAGGCCAAATAGGCATCTTGGCATGTGCGTTTCGGGCAAGCAAAAGGACAAATACTTAAATATGATCATGCTTCACTGCATCGCAAAAGCACTGCGGTAAAGCCAGCGTGAGCAGAAGAGCATTACATGTTACGAAATGAACGCATGCACAGGCCACTTGTGCATCAAACAAATATAACCATTTGCGACTGCTGAGGCCAAATATGCAGCTTGGCACGTCCGTTTCATGGAGACAAAAAAAGACAATTACTAAAAGATGATTTAGCTTCACAGCATCTGAAAGCACTGCGGTAAAGCCACCGTGAGCAGAAAAGCATTACTTGATACCAAATCAACGCATGCACAGGCCACTTTTGCATCAAACGAATATAAGCATTTGCGACAGCTCAGTCCAATTATGCATCTTGGCACGTCCGTTTCAGGCAAACAAAAGGACAAATACTAATTTTTGATTAAGCTTCACTGCATCGAAAAAGCAATGCGGTAAAGCCAGCATGAGCAGAAGAGCACTACATGATACGAAATAAACGCATGCCCGGACACTTGTGCATCAAACAAATATAAGCATTTGCGACTGCTCAGGCCAAATATGCATCTTGGCATGTCCGTTTCAGACAAACAAAACGAGAAATACTACAATATGATCAAGCTTCACTGCATCGAAAAAGCAGTGCGGTAAAGCCAGCGTGAGCAGAAGAGCATTACATGATACGAAATGAACGCATGGACAGGCCACTTGTGCATCCAACAAATATAAGCATTTGCGACTGCTCAGGCCAAATAGGCATCTTGGCATGTGCGTTTCAGGGAGACAAAAAAACAATTACCCAGAGATGACTAAGCTTCACTGCATCGCGAAAGCACTGTGGTAAAGCCAGCGTGAGCACAAGAGCATTACATGATACGAAATGAACGCATGCCCACGCCACTTGTGCATCAAAAATTGTATTTGCGACTGCTCATGCCAAATATGCATCTTGGCGCGTCCGTTTTAGGGAGACAAAAAGACAATTACCAAAAAGATGATGAAGCTTCACTGCATCGAGAAAGCACTGTGGTAAATCCAGCGTGAGCAGAAAAGCATTGCATGATACGAAATGAACGCATGCACAGGCCACTTGTGCATCAAACAAAGATAAGCATTTGCGACTGCTCAGGCTAAATATGCATCTTGGCACGTTCGTTTCAGGCAAACAAAAGGACAAATACTAAAACATGATCAAGCTTCACTGCATCAAAAAGCACTGTGGTAAAGCCAGCGTGAGCAGAAGAGCATTATATGATACGAAATGAACGCATGGACAGGCCACTTGTGCATCAAACAAATATAATCATTTGCGACTGCTCAGGCTAAATAGGCATCTTAGCATGTCCGTTTCAGGGAGACAAAGAAACAATTACGGAGAAAGGACAAAGCTTCACTGCATCGCGAAAGCACTACGGTAAAGCCAGCGTGAGCACAAGAGCATTACATGATACGAAATGAACGCATGCGCACGCCACTTGTGCATCAAAAATTGTAAGTATTTGCGACTGCTCATGCCAAATATGCATCTTGGCACGTCCGTTTTAGGGAGACAAAAAGACAATTAACAAAAGATGATGAAGCTTCACTGCATCGCGAAAGCACTGCGGTAAAGCCAGCCTGAGCAGAAAAGCATTACATGATACGAAATAAACGCATGCCCGGCCACTTTTGCATCAAACAAATATAAGCATTTGCGACTGCTCAGGCCAAATATGCATCTTGGCACGTCCGTTTCGGGCAAACAAAAGGACAAATACTTAAATATGATCATGCTTCACTGCATCGCAAAAGCACTGCGGTAAAGCCAGCGTGAGCAGAAGAGCATTACATGTTACGAAATGAACGCATGCACAGGGTACTTGTGCATCAAACAAATATAAGCATTTGCGACTGCTCAGGCCAAATATGCATCTTGGCACGTCCGTTTCAGGGACGCAGAAAGACAACTACCAAAAGATGAATAAGCTTCACTGCATCGCGAAAGCGTTACGGTAAAGCCAAAACAAGCAGAAAAGCATTACATGATACGAAATGAACGCATGCACAGGCCACTTGTGCATCAAACAAATATAAGCATTTGCGACTGCTCAGGCCAAATATGCATCTTGGCACGTTCGTTTCAGGCAAACAAAAGGACAAATAATTAAATACGATTAGACTTCACTGCATCGCAAAAGCACAGCGGTAATGCTAGCGTAAGCAGAATTGCATTACATGATACGAAATGAACGCATGCACAGGCCACTTGTTCATTAAACAAATATAGGCATTTGCGACTGCTCAGGCCAAATATGCATCTTGGCACGTCCGTTTCAGGGAGACAATAAGACAATTACCAAATATGATTAAGCTTCACTGCATCGCGAAAGCACTGCGGTAAATCCAGCGTGAGCAGAAAAGCATTACATGATACGAAATGAACGCATGCGCAGGCCACTTGTGCATCAAACAAATATAAGCATTTGCGACTGCTCAGGCCAAATATGCATCTTGGCATGTCCGTTTCAGACAAACAAAACGAGAAATACTAAAATATGATCAAGCTTCACTGCAACGAAAAAGCACTGCGGTAAAGCCAGCGTGAGCAGAAGAGCATTACATGATACGAAATGAACGCATGGACAGGCCATTTGTGCATCAAACAAATATAAGCATTTGCGACTGCTCAGGCCAAATAGGCATCTTCGCATGTGCGTTTCAGGTAGACAAAAAAAACAATTACCCAGAGATGACTAAGCTTCTCTGCATCGCGAAAGCACTGCGGTAAAGCCAGCGTGAGCACAAGAGCATTACGTGATACGAAATGAACGCATGCCCACGCCACTTGTGCATCAAAAATGGTAAGTATTTGCGACTGCTCATGCCAAATATGCATCTCTGCACGTCCGTTTTAGGGAGACAAAAAGACAATTACCAAAAGATGATAAAGCTTCACTGCATCGCGAAAGCACTGCGGTAAAGCCAGCGTGAGCAGAAAAGCATTGCATGATACGAAATGAACGCATGCACAGGCCCCTTGTGCATCAAACAAAGATAAGCATTTGCGACTGCTCAGGCTAAATATGCATCTTGGCACGTTCGTTTCAGGCAAACAAAAGGACAAATACTAAAACATGATCAAGCTTCTTTGGATCAAAAAAGCACTGTGGTAAATCCAGCGTGAGCAGAAGAGCATTATATGATACGAAATGAACTCATGGACAGGCCACTTGTGCATCAAACAAATATAAGCATTTGCGACTGCTCAGGCCAAATAGGCATCTTGGCATGTCCGTTTCAGGGAGACAAAAAAAACAATTAACAAGAGATGACTAAGCTTCACTGCATCGCGAAAGCACTGCGGTAAAGCCAGCGTGAGCACAAGAGCTTTACATGATATGAAATGAACGCATGCCCACGCCACTTGTGCATCAAAAATTCTAAGTATTTGCGACTGCTCATGCCAAATATGCATCTTGGCACGTCCGTTTTAGGGAGACAAAAAGACAATTACCAAAAGATGATGAAGCTTCACTGCATCGCGAAAGCACTGCGGTAAAGCCAGCGTGAGCAGAAAAGCATTGCATGATACGAAATGAATGCATGCACAGGCCCCTTGTGCATCAAACAAAGATAAGCATTTGCGACTGCTCAGGCTAGATATGCATCTTGGCACGTTCGTTTCAGGCAAACAAAAGGACAAATACTAAAACATGATCAAGCTTTTTTGCATCAAAAAAGCACTGTGGTAAATCCAGCGTGAGCAGAAGAGCATTATATGATACGATTTGAACGCATGGACAGGCCAATTGTGCATCAAACAAATATAAGCATTTGCGACTGCTCAGGCCAAATAGGCATCTTGGCATGTCCGTTTCAGGGAGACAAAAAAAACAATTACCAAGAGATGACTAAGCTTCACTGCATCGCGAAAGCACTGCGGTAAGCCAGCGTGAGCACAAGAGCATTACATGATACGAAATGAACGCATGCACAGGCCACTTGTGCATCAAACAAATATAAGCATTTGCGACTGCTCAGGCCAATTATGCATCTTGGCACGTTCGTTTCAGGCAAACAAAAGGACAAATACATATATGCTTAGGCTTCACTGCATCGCAAAAGCACTGCGGTAAAGCCAGCGTGAGCAGTATAGCATTACATGATACGAAATGAACGCATGCACAGGCCACTTGTGCATCAAACAAATATAGCCATTTGTGACTGCTCAGGCCAAATATGCATCTTGGGACGTCCGTTTCAGGGATACATTAAGACAAATACTAAAATATGATCAAGCTTCACTGCATCAAAAAAGCACTGCGGTAAAGCCAGCGTGAGCAGAAGAACATTACATGATACGAAATGAACGCATGCACAGGCCACTTGTGCATCAAACGAATGTAAGTATTTGCGACTGCTCGGGCCAAATATGCATCTTGGCACGTCCGTTTCAGGGATACAAAAAGACAATTACCAAAAGATGATTAGGCTTCACTGCATCCCGAAAGCACTGCGGTAAAGCCAGCGTGAGCAGAAGAGCATTACATTTTACGAAATGAACGCATGCACAGGCCACTCGTCCATCAAACAAATATAAGCATTTGCGAGCGCTCAGGCCAAATATGCATCTTGGCACATTCGTTTCAGGGGGACAAAAAGACAATTATCAAAAGATGATTAAGCTTCACTGCATCACGAAAGCACTGCGACAAAACCAGCGTGAGCACAAGAGCATTACATGATACGAAATGAATGCATGCACAGGTAACTTGTGCATCAAACAAATATAAGCATTTGCGACTGCTCAGGCCAAATATACATCTTGGCACGTCCGTTTCAGGCAAACAAAAGGACAAATACTTAAATATGATTAGGCTTCACTGCATCGCAGAAGCACAGCAGTAATGCTAGCGTAAGCAGAATAGCATTACATGCTACGAAATGAATGCATGCACAGGCCACTTGTTCATTGAACAAATATAGGCATTCGCGACTGCTCAGGCCAAATATGCATCTTGGCACGTCCGTTTCAGGGAGACAATAAGACAATTACCAAAATATGATTAAGCTTCACTGCATCGCGAAAGCACTGCAGTAAATCCAGCGTGAGCAGAAAAGCATTACATGATACGAAATGAACGCAGGCACCGGCCACTTGTGCATCAAACAAATATAAGCATTTGCGACTGCTCAGGCCATATATGCATCTGGCATGTCCGTTTCAGACAAACAAAACGAGAAATACTAAAATATGATCAAGCTTCACTGCATCGAAAAAGCACTGCGGTAAAGCCAGCGTAAGCAGAAGAGTATTACATGATACGAAATGAATGCATGGACAGGCCACTTGTGCATCAAACAAATATAAGCATTTGCGGCTGCTCAGGCCAAATAGGCATCTTGGCATGTGCGTTTCGGGCAAGCAAAAGGACAAATACTTAAATATGATCATGCTTCACTGCATCGCAAAAGCACTGCGGTAAAGCCAGCGTGAGCAGAAGAGCATTACATGTTACGAAATGAACGCATGCACAGGCCACTTGTGCATCAAACAAATATAACCATTTGCGACTGCTGAGGCCAAATATGCAGCTTGGCACGTCCGTTTCATGGAGACAAAAAAAGACAATTACTAAAAGATGATTTAGCTTCACAGCATCTGAAAGCACTGCGGTAAAGCCACCGTGAGCAGAAAAGCATTACTTGATACCAAATCAACGCATGCACAGGCCACTTTTGCATCAAACGAATATAAGCATTTGCGACAGCTCAGTCCAATTATGCATCTTGGCACGTCCGTTTCAGGCAAACAAAAGGACAAATACTAATTTTTGATTAAGCTTCACTGCATCGAAAAAGCAATGCGGTAAAGCCAGCATGAGCAGAAGAGCACTACATGATACGAAATAAACGCATGCCCGGACACTTGTGCATCAAACAAATATAAGCATTTGCGACTGCTCAGGCCAAATATGCATCTTGGCACGTCCGTTTCGGGCAAACAAAAGGACAAATACTTAAATATGATTATGCTTCACTGCATCGCAAAAGCACTGCGGTAAAGCCAGCGTGAGCAGAAGAGCATTACATGTTACGAAATGAACGCATGCCCAGGCCACTTGTGCATCAAATAAATATAAGCATTTGCGACTGCTCAGGCCAAATATTCATGTTGGCACGTCCGTTTCAGGCAAACAAAAGGACAAATACTAAAATATGATTAGGCTTCACTGCATCGCAAAAGCACAGCGGTAATGCTAGCGTAAGCAGAATAGCATTACATGATACGAAATGAACGCATGCACAGGCCACTTGTTCATTAAACAAATATAGGCATTTGCGACTGCTCAGGCCAAATATGCATCTTGGCATGTCCGTTTCAAACAAACAAAACGAGAAATACTAAAATATAATCAAGCTTCACTGCAACAAAAAAGCACTGCGGTAAAGCCAGCGTGAGCAGAAGAGCATTACATGATACTGAATGAACGCATGGACAGGCCACTTGTGCATCAAACAAATATAAGCATTTGCGACTGCTCAGGCCAAATAGGCATCTTGGCATGTGCGTTTCAGGGAGACAAAAAAAACAATTACCCAGACATGACTAAGCTTCACTGCATCGTGAAAGCACTGCGGTAAAGCCAGCGTGAGCACAAGAGCAATATATAATACGAAATGAACGCATGCCCACGCCACTTGTGCATCAAAAATTGTATTTGCGACTGCTCATGCCAAATATGCATCTTGGCACGTCCATTTTAGGGAGACAAAAAGACAATTACCAAAAGATAATTAAGCTTCCCTGCATCGCGAAAGCACTGCGGTAAAGCCAGCGTGAGCAGAAAAGCATTGCATGATACGAAATGAACGCATGTACAGGCCGCTTGTGCATCAAACAAAGATAAGCATTTGCGACTGCTCAGGCTAAATATGCATCTTGGCACGTTCGTTTCAGGCAAACAAAAGGACAAATACATAAATATGCTTAGGCTTCACTGCATCGCAAAAGCACTGCGGTAAAGCCAGCGTGAGCAGTATAGCATTACATGATACGAAATGAACGCATGCACAGGCCACTTGTGCATCAAACAAATATAAGCAGTTGCGACTGCTCAGGCCAAATAGGCATCTTGGCATGTCCGTTTCAGACAAACAAAAAGACAAATACTAACATATGATCAAGCTTCATTGCATCGAAAAAGCACTGCGGTAAAGCCAGCGTGAGCAGAAGAACATTACATGATACGAAATGAACGCATGCACAGGCCACTTGTGCATCAAACAAATATAAGCATTTGCTACTGGTCAGGCCAAATATGCGTCTTGGCATGTCCGTTTCCGACAAACAAAACGAGAAATACTACAATATGATCAAGCTTCACTGCATCGAAAAAGCAGTGCGGTAAAGCCTGAGTGAGCAGAAGAGCATTACATGATACGAAATGAACGCATGGACAGGCCACTTGTGCATCAAACAAATATAAGCATTTGCGACTGCTCAGGCCAAATAGGCATCTTGGCATGTGCGTTTCAGGGAGACAAAAAAACAATTACCCAGAGATGACAAAGCTTCACTGCATCGCGAAATCCCTGCGGTAAAACCAGCGTGAGCACAAGAGCATTACATGATACGAAATGAACGCATGCCCACGCCACTTGTGCATCAAAAATTGTATTTGCGACTGCTCATGCCAAATATGCATCTTGGCACGTCCGTTTTAGGGAGACAAAAAGACAATTACCAAAAGATGATGAAGCTTCACTGCATCGCGAAAGCACTGCGGTAAAGCCAGCGTGAGCAGAAAAGCATTGCATGATACGAAATGAACGCATGCACAGGCCACTTGTGCATCAAACAAAGATAAGCATTTGCCACTGCTAAGGCTAAATATGCATCTTGGCACGTTCCTTTTAGGCAAACAAAAGGACAAATACTAAAACATGATCAAGCTTCACTGCATCAAAAAAGCACTGTGGTAAAGCCAGCGTGAGCAGAAGAGCATTATATGATACGAAATGAACGCATGGACAGGCCACTTGTGCATCAAACAAATATAAGCATTTGCGACTGCTCAGGCCAAATAGGCATCTTGGCATGTCCGTTTCAGGGAGACAAAAAAACAATTACCAAGAAATGACTAAGCTTCACTGCATCGCGAAAGCACTGCGGTAAAGCCGGCGTGAGCAGAAGAGCATTACATGATACTGAATGAACGCATGGACAGGCCACTTGTGCATCAAACAAATATAAGCATTTGCGACTGCTCAGGCCAAATAGGCATCTTGGCAAGTGCGTTTCAGGGAGACAAAAAAAAACAATTACCCAGACATGACTAAGCTTCACTGCATCGCGAAAGCACTGCGGTAAAGCCAGCGTGAGCACAAGAGCATTATATGATACGAAATGAACGCATGCCCACGCCACTTGTGCATCAAAAATTGTAAGTATTTGCGACTGCTCATGCCAAATATGCATCTTGGCACGTCCGTTTTAGGGAGACAAAAAGACAATTACCAAAAGATAATGAAGCTTCACTGCATCGCGAAAGCACTGCGGTAAAGCCAGCGTGAGCAGAAAAGCATTGCATGATACGAAATGAACGCATGCACAGGCCGCTTGTGCATCAAACAAAGATAAGCATTTGTGACTGCTCAGGCTAAATATGCATCTTGGCACGTTCGTTTCAGGCAAACAAAAGGACAAATACTAAAACATGATCAAGCTTCTTTGCATCAAAAAAGCACTGTGGTAAAGCCAGCGTGAGCAGAAGAGCATTATATGATACGAAATGAACGCATGGACAGGCCACTTGTGCATCAAACAAATATAAGCATTTGCGAGAGCTCAGGCCTAATAGGCATCTTGGCAAGTCCTTTTCAGGGAGACAAAAAAAACAATTACCAAGAGGTGACTAAGCTTCACTGCATCGCGAAAGCACTGCGGTAAAGCCAGCGTGAGCACAAGAGCATTGCATGATATGAAATGAACGCATGCCCACGCCACTTGTGCATCAAAAATTGTAAGTATTTGCGACTGCTCATGCCAAATATGCATCTTGGCACGTCCGTTTTAGGGAGACAAAAAGACAATTACCAAAAGATGATGAAGCTTCACTGCATCGCGAAAGCACTGCGGTAAAGCCAGCATGAGCAGAAGAGCAATACATGATACGAAATGAACGCATGCACAGGCCACTTGTGCTTCAAACAAATATAAGCATTTGCGACTGCTCAGGCCAAATATGCATCTTTACACGTCCGTTTCAGGGATACAATAAGACAAATACTAAAATATGATCAAGCTTCACTGCATCAAAAAAGCACTGCGGTAAAGCCAGCGTGAGCAGAAGAACATTACATGATACGAAATGAACGCATGCACAGGCCACTTGTGCATCAAACAAATGTAAGTATTTGCGGTTGCTCGGGCCATATATACATCTTGGCACGTCCGTTTCAGGGAGACAATAAGACAATTACCAAAAAATGATTATGTTTCACTGCATTGCGAAAGCACTGCGGTAAAGCCAGCGTGAGCAGAAGAGCAATACATGATACGAAATGAACGCATGCACAGGCCACTTGTGCATCAAACAAATATAAGCAGTTGCGACTGCTCAGGCCAAATAGGCATCTTGGCATGTCCGTTTCAGACAAACAAAAAGACAAATACTAACATATGATCAAGCTTCACTGCATCGAAAAAGCACTGCGGTAAAGCCAGTGTGAGCAGAAGAACATTACATGATACGAAATGAACGCATGCACAGGCCACTTTTGCATCAAACAAATGTAAGTATTTGCGACTGCTCAGGCCAAATATGCATCTTGGCACATTCGTTTAAGGGAGAAAAAAAAAGACAATTATCAAAAGATGATTAAGCTTCACTGCATCACGAAAGCACTGCGGCAAAACAAGCGTGAGCAGAAGAGCATTACATGATACGAAATGAACGTATGCCCAGACCACTTGTGCATCAAACAAATATAAGCATTTGCGACTTCTCAGGCCAAATATTCATGTAGGCAAGTCCGTTCCAAAGGGACAAAAAGACAATTACCAAAAGATGATTAAGCTTTACTGCATCAAGATAGCACTGCCGTAAAGCCAGCATGAGCAGAAGAGCAATACATGATACGAAATGAACGCATGCACAGGCCACTTGTGCATCAAACAAATATAAGCATTTGCGACTGCTCAGGCCGATTATGCATCTTGGCACGTCCGTTTCAGGCAAACAAAAGGACAAATACTTAAATATGATTAGGCTTCACTGCATCGCAAAAGCACAGCGGTAATGCTAGCGTAATCAGAATAGCATTACATGATACGAAATGAACGCATGCACAGGCCACTTGTTCATTAAACAAATATAGGCATTTGCGACTGCTCAGGCCAAATATGCATCTAGGCACGTCCGCTTCAGGGAGACAATAAGACAATTACCAAAATATGATTAAGCTTCAATGCATCGCGAAAGCACTGCGGTAAATCCAGCGTGAGCAGAAAAGCATTATATGATACGAAATGAACGCATGCACAGGCCACTTGTGCATCAAACAAATATAAGCAATTGCTACTGGTCAGGCCAAATATGCATCTTGGCATCTCCGTTTCCGACAAACAAAACGAGAAATACTACAATATGATCAAGCTTCACTGCATCGAAAAAGCAGTGCGGTAAAGCCAGCGTGAGCAGAAGAGCATTACATGATACGAAATGAACGCATGGACAGGCCACTTGTGCATCAAACAAATATAAGCATTTGCGACTGCTCAGGCCAAATAGGCATCTTGGCATGTGCGTTTCAGGGAGACAAAAAAACAATTACCCAGAGATGACTAAGCTTCACTGCATCGCGAAAGCACTGTGGTAAAGCCAGCGTGAGCACAAGAGCATTACATGATACGAAATGAACGCATGCCCACGCCACTTGTGCATCAAAAATTGTATTTGCGACTGCTCATGCCAAATATGCATCTTGGCGCGTCCGTTTTAGGGAGACAAAAAGACAATTACCAAAAAGATGATGAAGCTTCACTGCATCGAGAAAGCACTGTGGTAAATCCAGCGTGAGCAGAAAAGCATTGCATGATACGAAATGAACGCATGCACAGGCCACTTGTGCATCAAACAAAGATAAGCATTTGCGACTGCTCAGGCTAAATATGCATCTTGGCACGTTCGTTTCAGGCAAACAAAAGGACAAATACTAAAACATGATCAAGCTTCACTGCATCAAAAAGCACTGTGGTAAAGCCAGCGTGAGCAGAAGAGCATTATATGATACGAAATGAACGCATGGACAGGCCACTTGTGCATCAAACAAATATAAGCATTTGCGACTGCTCAGGCCAAATAGGCATCTTGGCATGTCCGTTTCAGGGAGACAAAAAAAACAATTAACAAGAGATGACTAAGCTTCACTGCATCGCGAAAGCACTGCGGTAAAGCCAGCGTGAGCACAAGAGCTTTACATGATATGAAATGAACGCATGCCCACGCCACTTGTGCATCAAAAATTCTAAGTATTTGCGACTGCTCATGCCAAATATGCATCTTGGCACGTCCGTTTTAGGGAGACAAAAAGACAATTACCAAAAGATGATGAAGCTTCACTGCATCGCGAAAGCACTGCGGTAAAGCCAGCGTGAGCAGAAAAGCATTGCATGATACGAAATGAATGCATGCACAGGCCCCTTGTGCATCAAACAAAGATAAGCATTTGCGACTGCTCAGGCTAGATATGCATCTTGGCACGTTCGTTTCAGGCAAACAAAAGGACAAATACTAAAACATGATCAAGCTTTTTTGCATCAAAAAAGCACTGTGGTAAATCCAGCGTGAGCAGAAGAGCATGATATGATACGATTTGAACGCATGGACAGGCCAATTGTGCATCAAACAAATATAAGCATTTGCGACTGCTCAGGCCAAATAGGCATCTTGGCATGTCCGTTTCAGGGAGACAAAAAAACAATTACCAAGAGATGACTAAGCTTCACTGCATTGCGAAAGCACTGCGGTAAAGCCAGCGTGAGCACAAGAGCATTACATGATACGAAATGAACGCATGCACAGGCCACTTGTGCATCAAACAAATATAAGCATTTGCGACTGCTCAGGCCAATTATGCATCTTGGCACGTTCGTTTCAGGCAAACAAAAGGACAAATACATATATGCTTAGGCTTCACTGCATCGCAAAAGCACTGCGGTAAAGCCAGCGTGAGCAGTATAGCATTACATGATACGAAATGAACGCATGCACAGGCCACTTGTGCATCAAGCAAATATAGCCATTTGCGACTGCTCAGGCCAAATATGCATCTTGGCACGTCCGTTTCAGGGATACATTAAGACAGATACTAAAATATGATCAAGCTTCACTGCATCAAAAAAGCACTGCGGTAAAGCCAGCGTGAGCAGAAGAACATTACATGATACGAAATGAACGCATGCACAGGCCACTTGTGCATCAAACGAATGTAAGTATTTGCGACTGCTCGGGCCAAATATGCATCTTGGCACGTCCGTTTCAGGGATACAAAAAGACAATTACCAAAAGATGATTAGGCTTCACTGCATCCCGAAAGCACTGCGGTAAAGCCAGCGTGAGCAGAAGAGCATTACATTTTACGAAATGAACGCATGCACAGGCCACTCGTCCATCAAACAAATATAAGCATTTGCGAGCGCTCAGGCCAAATATGCATCTTGGCACATTCGTTTCAGGGGGACAAAAAGACAATTATCAAAAGATGATTAAGCTTCACTGCATCACGAAAGCACTGCGACAAAACCAGCGTGAGCACAAGAGCATTACATGATACGAAATGAATGCATGCACAGGTAACTTGTGCATCAAACAAATATAAGCATTTGCGACTGCTCAGGCCAAATATACATCTTGGCACGTCCGTTTCAGGCAAACAAAAGGACAAATACTTAAATATGATTAGGCTTCACTGCATCGCAGAAGCACAGCAGTAATGCTAGCGTAAGCAGAATAGCATTACATGCTACGAAATGAATGCATGCACAGGCCACTTGTTCATTGAACAAATATAGGCATTTGCGACTGCTCAGGCCAAATATGCATCTTGGCACGTCCGTTTCAGGGAGACAATAAGACAATTACCAAAATATGATTAAGCTTCACTGCATCGCGAAAGCACTGCAGTAAATCCAGCGTGAGCAGAAAAGCATTACATGATACGAAATGAACGCAGGCACCGGCCACTTGTGCATCAAACAAATATAAGCATTTGCGACTGCTCAGGCCAAATATGCATCTGGCATGTCCGTTTCAGACGAACAAAACGAGAAATACTAAAATATGATCAAGCTTCACTGCATCGAAAAAGCACTGCGGTAAAGCCAGCGTAAGCAGAAGAGTATTACATGATACGAAATGAATGCATGGACAGGCCACTTGTGCATCAAACAAATATAAGCATTTGCGGCTGCTCAGGCCAAATAGGCATCTTGGCATGTGCGTTTCGGGCAAGCAAAAGGACAAATACTTAAATATGATCATGCTTCACTGCATCGCAAAAGCACTGCGGTAAAGCCAGCGTGAGCAGAAGAGCATTACATGTTACGAAATGAACGCATGCACAGGGTACTTGTGCATCAAACAAATATAAGCATTTGCGACTGCTCAGGCCAAATATGCATCTTGGCACGTCCGTTTCAGGGACCCAGAAAGACAACTACCAAAAGATGATTAAGCTTCACTGCATCGCGAAAGCGTTACGGTAAAGCCAAAACAAGCAGAAAAGCATTACATGATACGAAATGAACGCAGGCACCGGCCACTTGTGCATCAAACAAATATAAGCATTTGCGACTGCTCAGGCCAAATATGCTACTGGCATGTCCGTTTCAGACAAACAAAACGAGAAATACTAAAATATGATCAAGCTTCACTGCATCACAAAAGCACTGCGGTAAAGCCAGCTTGAGCGAATAGCATTACATGATACGAAATGAACGCATGCACAGGCCACTTGTGCATCAAACAAATATAACCATTTGCGACTGCTGAGGCCAAATATGCAGCTTGGCACGTCCGTTTCATGGAGACAAAAAAAGACAATTACTAAAAGATGATTTAGCTTCACAGCATCTGAAAGCACTGCGGTAAAGCCACCGTGAGCAGAAAAGCATTACTTGATACCAAATCAACGCATGCACAGGCCACTTTTGCATCAAACGAATATAAGCATTTGCGACAGCTCAGTCCAATTATGCATCTTGGCACGTCCGTTTCAGGCAAACAAAAGGACAAATACTAATTTTTGATTAAGCTTCACTGCATCGAAAAAGCAATGCGGTAAAGCCAGCATGAGCAGAAGAGCACTACATGATACGAAATAAACGCATGCCCGGCCACTTGTGCATCAAACAAATATAAGCATTTGCGACTGCTCAGGCCAAACATGCATCTTGGCACGTCCGTTTCGGGCAAACAAAAGGACAAATACTTAAATATGATCATGCTTCACTGCATCGCAAAAGCACTGCGGTAAAGCCAGCGTGAGCAGAAGAGCATTACATGTTACGAAATGAACGCATGCCCAGGCCACTTGTGCATCAAATAAATATAAGCATTTGCGACTGCTCAGGCCAAATATTCATGTTGGCACGTCCGTTTCAGGCAAACAAAAGGACAAATACTAAAATATGATTAGGCTTCACTGCATCGCAAAAGCACAGCGGTAATGCTAGCGTAAGCAGAATAGCATTACATGATACGAAATGAACGCATGCACAGGCCACTTGTTCATTAAACAAATATAGGCATTTGCGACTGCTCAGGCCAAATATGCATCTTGGCATGTCCGTTTCAAACAAACAAAACGAGAAATACTAAAATATAATCAAGCTTCACTGCAACAAAAAAGCACTGCGGTAAAGCCAGCGTGAGCAGAAGAGCATTACATGATACTGAATGAACGCATGGACAGGCCACTTGTGCATCAAACAAATATAAGCATTTGCGACTGCTCAGGCCAAATAGGCATCCTGGCATGTGCGTTTCAGGGAGACAAAAAAAACAATTACCCAGACATGACTAAGCTTCACTGCATCGCGAAAGCACTGCGGTAAAGCCAGCGTGAGCACAAGAGCAATATATAATACGAAATGAACGCATGCCCACGCCACTTGTGCATCAAAAATTGTATTTGCGACTGCTCATGCCAATTATGCATCTTGGCACGTCCATTTTAGGGAGACAAAAAGACAATTACCAAAAGATAATGAAGCTTCACTGCATCGCGAAAGCACTGCGGTAAAGCCAGCGTGAGCAGAAAAGCATTGCATGATACGAAATGAACGCATGCACAGGCCGCTTGTGCATCAAACAAAGATAAGCATTTGCGACTGCTCAGGCTAAATATGCATCTTGGCACGTTCGTTTCAGGCAAACAAAAGGACAAATACATAAATATGCTTAGGCTTCACTGCATCGCAAAAGCACTGCGGTAAAGCCAGCGTGAGCAGTATAGCATTACATGATACGAAATGAACGCATGCACAGGCCACTTGTGCATCAAACAAATGTAAGTATTTGCGACTGCTCAGGGCAAATATGCATCTTGGCACGTCCGTTTCAGGGAGACAAAAAGACAATTACCAAAAGATGATTAAGCTTCACTGCATCGCGAAAGCACTGCGGTAAAGCCAGCGTGAGCACAAGAGCATTACATGATACGAAAGGAACGCATGCCCACGGCACTTGTGCATCAAACAAAGATAAGCATTTGCGACTGCTCAGGCTAAATATGCATCTTGGCACATCCGTTTCAGGGGGACAAAAAGACAATTATCAAAAGATGATTAAGCTTCACTGCATCACGAAAGCACTGCGACAAAACCAGCGTGAGCACAAGAGCATTACATGATACGAAATGAATGCATGCACAGGTAACTTGTGCATCAAACAAATATAAGCATTTGCGACTGCTCAGGCCAAATATACATCTTGGCACGTCCGTTTCAGGCAAACAAAAGGACAAATACTTAAATATGATTAGGCTTCACTGCATCGCAGAAGCACAGCAGTAATGCTAGCGTAAGCAGAATAGCATTACATGCTACGAAATGAATGCATGCACAGGCCACTTGTTCATTGAACAAATATAGGCATTTGCGACTGCTCAGGCCAAATATGCAGCTTGGCACGTCCGTTTCAGGGAGACAATAAGACAATTACCAAAATATGATTAAGCTTCACTGCATCGCGAAAGCACTGCAGTAAATCCAGCGTGAGCAGAAAAGCATTACATGATACGAAATGAACGCAGGCACCGGCCACTTGTTCATTGAACAAATATAGGCATTTGCGACTGCTCAGGCCAAATATGCATCTTGGCACGTCCGTTTCAGGGAGACAATAAGACAATTACCAAAATATGATTAAGCTTCACTGCATCGCGAAAGCACTGCAGTAAATCCAGCGTGAGCAGAAAAGCATTACATGATACGAAATGAACGCAGGCACCGGCCACTTGTGCATCAAACAAATATAAGCATTTGCGACTGCTCAGGCCAAATATGCATCTGGCATGTCCGTTTCAGACAAACAAAACGAGAAATACTAAAATATGATCAAGCTTCACTGCATCGAAAAAGCACTGTGGTAAAGCCAGCGTAAGCAGAAGAGTATTACATGATACGAAATGAATGCATGGACAGGCCACTTGTGCATCAAACAAATATAAGCATTTGCGGCTGCTCAGGCCAAATATGCATCTTGGCACGTCCGTTTCAGGGAGACAAAAAGACAATTACCAAAAGATGATTAAGCTTCACTGCATCGCGAAAGCACTGCGGTAAAGCCAGCGTGAGCACAAGAGCATTACATGATACGAAAGGAACGCATGCCCACGGCACTTGTGCATCAAACAAAGATAAGCATTTGCGACTGCTCAGGCTAAATATGCATCTTGGCACATCCGTTTCAGGGGGACAAAAAGACAATTATCAAAATATGATTAAGCTTCACTGCATCACGAAAGCACTGCGACAAAACCAGCGTGAGCACAAGAGCATTACATGATACGAAATGAATGCATGCACAGGTAACTTGTGCATCAAACAAATATAAGCATTTGCGACTGCTCAGGCCAAATATACATCTTGGCACGTCCGTTTCAGGAAAACAAAAGGACAAATACTTAAATATGATTAGGCTTCACTGCATCGCAGAAGCACAGCAGTAATGCTAGCGTAAGCAGAATAGCATTACATGCTACGAAATGAATGCATGCACAGGCCACTTGTTCATTGAACAAATATAGGCATTTGCGACTGCTCAGGCCAAATATGCATCTTGGCACGTCCGTTTCAGGGAGACAATAAGACAATTACCAAAATATGATTAAGCTTCACTGCATCGCGAAAGCACTGCAGTAAATCCAGCGTAAGCAGAATAGCATTACATGCTACGAAATGAATGCATGCACAGGCCACTTGTTCATTGAACAAATATAGGCATTTGCGACTGCTCAGGCCAAATATGCATCTTGGCACGTCCGTTTCAGGGAGACAATAAGACAATTACCAAAATATGATTAAGCTTCACTGCATAGCGAAAGCACTGCAGTAAATCCAGCGCGAGCAGAAAAGCATTACATGATACGAAATGAACGCAGGCACCGGCCACTTGTGCATCAAACAAATATAAGCATTTGCGACTGCTCAGGCCAAATATGCATCTGGCATGTCCGTTTCAGACAAACAAAACGAGAAATACTAAAATATGATCAAGCTTCACTGCATCGAAAAAGCACTGCGGTAAAGCCAGCGTAAGCAGAAGAGTATTACATGATACGAAATGAATGCATGGACAGGCCACTTGTGCATCAAACAAATATAAGCATTTGCGGCTGCTCAGGCCAAATAGGCATCTTGGCATGTGCGTTTCGGGCAAGCAAAAGGACAAATACTTAAATATGATCATGCTTCACTGCATCGCAAAAGCACTGCGGTAAAGCCAGCGTGAGCAGAAGAGCATTACATGTTACGAAATGAACGCATGCACAGGGTACTTGTGCATCAAACAAATATAAGCATTTGCGACTGCTCAGGCCAAATATGCATCTTGGCACGTCCGTTTGAGGGACCCAGAAAGACAACTACCAAAAGATGATTAAGCTTCACTGCATCGCGAAAGCGTTACGGTAAAGCCAAAACAAGCAGAAAAGCATTACATGATACGAAATGAACGCAGGCACCGGCCACTTGTGCATCAAACAAATATAAGCATTTGCGACTGCTCAGGCCAAATATGCTACTAGCATGTCCGTTTCAGACAAACAAAACGAGAAATACTAAAATATGATCAAGCTTCACTGCATCACAAAAGCACTGCGGTAAAGCCAGCTTGAGCGAATAGCATTACATGATACGAAATGAACGCATGCACAGGCCACTTGTGCATCAAACAAATATAACCATTTGCGACTGCTGAGGCCAAATATGCAGCTTGGCACGTCCGTTTCATGGAGACAAAAAAGACAATTACTAAAAGATGATTTAGCTTCACAGCATCTGAAAGCACTGCGGTAAAGCCACCGTGAGCAGAAAAGCATTACTTGATACCAAATCAACGCATGCACAGGCCACTTTTGCATCAAACGAATATAAGCATTTGCGACAGCTCAGTCCAATTATGCATCTTGGCACGTCCGTTTCAGGCAAACAAAAGGACAAATACTAATTTTTGATTAAGCTTCACTGCATCGAAAAAGCAATGCGGTAAAGCCAGCATGAGCAGAAGAGCACTACATGATACGAAATAAACGCATGCCCGGCCACTTGTGCATCAAACAAATATAAGCATTTGCGACTGCTCAGGCCAAATATGCATCTTGGCACGTCCGTTTCGGGCAAACAAAAGGACAAATACTTAAATATGATCATGCTTCACTGCATCGCAAAAGCACTGCGGTAAAGCCAGCGTGAGCAGAAGAGCATTACATGCTACAAAATGAACGCATGCGCAGGGTACTTGTGCATCAAACAAATATAAGCATTTGCGACTGCTCAGGCCAAATATGCATCTTGGCACGTCCGTTTCAGGGACCCAGAAAGACAACTACCAAAAGATGAATAAGCTTCACTGCATCGCGAAAGCGTTACGGTAAAGCCAAAACAAGCAGAAAAGCATTACATGATACGAAATGAACGCATGCACAGGCCACTTGTGTATGAAGCAATTATAAGCATTTGCGACTGCTCAGGCTAAATATGCATCTTGGCACGTCCGTTTCAGGCAAAAAAAGGACAAATACTAAAATATGATCAAGCTTCACTGCATCGAAAAAGCACTTCAGTAAAGCCAGCGTGAGAGAAGAGCATTACATGATACAAAATGAACGCATGCCCAGGCCACTTGCGCATCAAACAAATATAAGCATTTGCGACTGCTCATGCCAAATATGCATCTTGGCACGTCCGTTTCAGGGAGGCAAAAAGACAATTATCAAAAGTTGACTAAGCTTCACTGCATCGAAAATCACTGCGGTAAAGCCAGCGTGAACAGAAGAGCATTAGATGTTACGGAATGAACGCATGCACCGGCCACTTGTGCATCAAACAAGTATAAGCATTTGCGACTGCTCAGGCCAAATATGCATCTTGACTTGTCCGTTTCAGACAAACAAAAAGACACATACCAAAAGATGATTAAGCTTCACTGCATCACGAAAGCACTGCGGTAAAGGCAGCGTGAGCAGAAGAGCATTACACGATACGAAATGAACGCATGCACAGGCCACTTGTGCATCAAACAAATATAAGCATTTGCGACTGCTCAGGCCACATATGCATCTTGGCATGTCCGTTTCAGGCAAACAAAAGGACAAATACCTAAATATGATCAAGCTTCACTGCATCGCAAAAGCACTGCGGCAAAGCCAAAGTGAGCAGAAGAGCATTACATGATACGAAATGAACGCATGCACAGGCCACTTGTGCATCGAACAAATATAGACATTTGTGACTGCTCAGGCCAAATATGCATCTTGGCACGTCCGATTCAGAAGGCTTAAGACAATTACCAAAAGATGATTAAACTTCACTGCATCGCGAAAGCACTGCGGTAAATCTAGCGTGAGCAGAAAAGCATTACATGATACGAAATGAACGCATGCACAGGCCACTTGTGCATCAAACAAATATAAGCATTTGTGACTGCTCAGGCCAAATATGCATCCTGGCATGTCCGTTTCAGACAAACAAAAGGACAAATACTTGAATATGATTAAGCTTCACTGCATCTCAAAAGCACTGCGGTAAAGCCAGCGTGAGCAGAAAAGCATGACATGATACGAATTGAACGCATGCACAGGCCACTTGTGTATCAAACAAATATAAGCATTTGCGACTCCTCAGGCCAAGTATGCATCTTGGCACGTCCGTTTCAGGGAGACAAAAAGAATGTTACCCAAAGATGATTAAGCTTCGCTGGATCCAAAAAACACTGCGGTAAAGCCAGCGTGAACAGAAGAGCATTACATGATACGAAATGAACGCATGCGCAGGCCACTTGTGCATCAAACAAATATAGACATTTGCGACTGCTCAGGCCAAATATGCATCTTGGCACGTCCGATTCAGAAGGCTTAAGACAATTACCAAAAGATGATTAAACTTCACTGCATCGCGAAAGCACTGCGGTAAATCTATCGTGAGCAGAAAAGCATTACATGATACGAAATGAACGCATGCAAAGGCCACTTGTGCATCAAACAAATATAAGCATTTGTGACTGCTCAGGCCAAATATGCATCCTGGCATGTCCGTTTCAGACAAACAAAAGGACAAATACTTAAATATGATTAAGCTTCACTGCATCGCAAAAGCACTGCGGTAAATCCAGCGTGAGCAGAAAAGCATGACATGATACGAATTGAACGCATGCACAGGCCCCTTGTGCCTCCAACAAATATAGACATTTGCGACTGCTCAGGCCAAATATGCACCTTGGCACGTCCGATTCAGAAGGCTTAAGACAATTACCAAAAGATGATTTAGCTTCACTGCATCGCGAAAGCACTGCGGTAAAGCCACCGTGAGCAGAAAAGCATTACATGATACGAAATGAACGCACGCACAGGACACTTTTGCATCAAACAAATATAAGCGTTTGCGACACCTCAGGCCAATTATGCATCTTGGCACGTCCGTTTCAGGCAAACAAAAGGACAAATGCTAATTTTTGATTAAGCTTCACTGCATCGAAAAAGCAATGCGGTAAAGCCAGCATGAGCAGAAGAGCACTACATGATACGAAATAAACGCATGCCCGGCCACTTGTGCATCAAACAAATATAAGCATTTGCGACTGCTCAGGCCAAATATGCATCTTGGCACGTCCGTTTCGGGCAAACAAAAGGACAAATACTTAAATATGATCATGCTTCACTGCATCGCAAAAGCACTGCGGTAAAGCCAGCGTGAGCAGAAGAGCATTACATGCTACGAAATGAACGCATGCGCAGGGTACTTGTGCATCAAACAAATATAAGCATTTGCGACTGCTCAGGCCAAATATGCATCTTGGCACGTCCGTTTCAGGGACCCAGAAAGACAACTACCAAAAGATGAATAAGCTTCACTGCATCGCGAAAGCGTTACGGTAAAGCCAAAACAAGCAGAAAAGCATTACATGATACGAAATGAACGCATGCACAGGCCACTTGTGTATGAAGCAATTATAAGCATTTGCGACTGCTCAGGCTAAATATGCATCTTGGCACGTCCGTTTCAGGCAAAAAAAGGACAAATACTAAAATATGATCAAGCTTCACTGCATCGAAAAAGCACTTCAGTAAAGCCAGCGTGAGAGAAGAGCATTACATGATACAAAATGAACGCATGCCCAGGCCACTTGTGCATCAAACAAATATAAGCATTTGCGACTGCTCATGCCAAATATGCATCTTGGCACGTCCGTTTCAGGGAGGCAAAAAGACAATTATCAAAAGTTGACTAAGCTTCACTGCATCGAAAATCACTGCGGTAAAGCCAGCGTGAACAGAAGAGCATTAGATGTTACGGAATGAACGCATGCACCGGCCACTTGTGCATCAAACAAGTATAAGCATTTGCGACTGCTCAGGCCAAATATGCATCTTGACTTGTCCGTTTCAGACAAACAAAAAGACACATACCAAAAGATGATTAAGCTTCACTGCATCACGAAAGCACTGCGGTAAAGGCAGCGTGAGCAGAAGAGCATTACACGATACGAAATGAACGCATGCACAGGCCACTTGTGCATCAAACAAATATAAGCATTTGCGACTGCTCAGGCCACATATGCATCTTGGCATGTCCGTTTCAGGCAAACAAAAGGACAAATACCTAAATAAGATCAAGCTTCACTGCATCGCAAAAGCACTGCGGCAAAGCCAAAGTGAGCAGAAGAGCATTACATGATACGAAATGAACGCATGCACAGGCCACTTGTGCATCGAACAAATATAGACATTTGTGACTGCTCAGGCCAAATATGCATCTTGGCACGTCCGATTCAGAAGGCTTAAGACAATTACCAAAAGATGATTAAACTTCACTGCATCGCGAAAGCACTGCGGTAAATCTAGCGTGAGCAGAAAAGCATTACATGATACAAAATGAACGCATGCACAGGCCACTTGTGCATCAAACAAATATAAGCATTTGTGACTGCTCAGGCCAAATATGCATCCTGGCATGTCCGTTTCAGACAAACAAAAGGACAAATACTTGAATATGATTAAGCTTCACTGCATCTCAAAAGCACTGCGGTAAAGCCAGCGTGAGCAGAAAAGCATGACATGATACGAATTGAACGCATGCACAGGCCACTTGTGTATCAAACAAATATAAGCATTTGCGACTCCTCAGGCCAAGTATGCATCTTGGCACGTCCGTTTCAGGGAGACAAAAAGAATGTTACCCAAAGATGATTAAGCTTCGCTGGATCCAAAAAACACTGCGGTAAAGCCAGCGTGAACAGAAGAGCATTACATGATACGAAATGAACGCATTCGCAGGCCACTTGTGCATCAAACAAATATAGACATTTGCGACTGCTCAGGCCAAATATGCATCTTGGCACGTCCGATTCAGAAGGCTTAAGACAATTACCAAAAGATGATTAAACTTCACTGCATCGCGAAAGCACTGCGGTAAATCTATCGTGAGCAGAAAAGCATTACATGATACGAAATGAACGCATGCAAAGGCCACTTGTGCATCAAACAAATATAAGCATTTGTGACTGCTCAGGCCAAATATGCATCCTGGCATGTCCGTTTCAGACAAACAAAAGGACAAATACTTAAATATGATTAAGCTTCACTGCATCGCAAAAGCACTGCGGTAAAGCCAGCGTGAGCAGAAAAGCATGACATGATACGAATTGAACGCATGCACAGGCCCCTTGTGCCTCCAACAAATATAGACATTTGCGACTGCTCAGGCCAAATATGCACCTTGGCACGTCCGATTCAGAAGGCTTAAGACAATTACCAAAAGATGATTTAGCTTCACTGCATCGCGAAAGCACTGCGGTAAAGCCACCGTGAGCAGAAAAGCATTACATGATACGAAATGAACGCATGCACAGGACACTTTTGCATCAAACAAATATAAGCGTTTGCGACACCTCAGGCCAATTATGCATCTTGGCACGTCCGTTTCAGGCAAACAAAAGGACAAATACTAATTTTTGATTAGGCTTCACTGCAACGAAAAAGCACTGCGGTAAAGCCAGCATGAGCAGAAGAGCACTACATGATACGAAATAAACGCATGCCCAGGCCACTTGTGCATCAAACAAATATAAGCATTTGCGACTGCTCAGGCCCGATATGCATCTTGGCACGTCCGTTTCGGGCAAACAAAAGGACAAATACTTAAATATGATCATGCTTCACTGCATCGCAAAAGCACTGCGGTAAAGCCAGCGTGAGCACAAGAGCACTACATGATACGAAATGAACGCAAGCCCACGCCACTTGTGAATCAAAAAATGTAAGTATTTGCGAATGCTCAGGCGAAATATGCATCTTGGCACGTCCACTTCAGGGAGACAAAAGACAATAACTATAAGATAATTAGGCTTCACTGCATCGCGAAAGCACTGCGGTAAAACCAGCGCGAGCAGAAGAGCATTACATGATACGAAATGAACTCATGCACAGGCCACTTGTGCATCAAACAAAGATAAGCATATGCGACTGCTCAGGCAAAATATGCATCTTGGCACGTCCGTTTCAGGCAAACAAAAGGACAAATACTAAAACAAGATCAAGCTTCACTGCATCAAAAAAAGCACTGTGGTAAAGCCAGCGTGAGCAGAAAAGCATTACATGATACGAAATGAACGCAAGCACAGGCAACTTGTGCATCAAAAAAATATAAGCATTTGCGACTGCTCAGGCCAAATATGCATCTTGGCACGTTCGTATCAGGGAGACAAAAAGACAATTACCAAAAGATGAGTAAGCTTCACTGCATCGCGAAAGCACTGCAGCAAAGCCCGCGTGAGCAGAAGAGCATTACATGATACGAAATGAACGCATGCCCAGGCCACTTGTGCATCAAACAAATATAAGCATATGCGACTGCTCTGGCCATATATGCATCTTGGTACGTCCCTTTCAGGCAAACAAAAGGACAAATACTTAAATGTGTACAAGCTTCACTGCATCGCAAAAGCACTGCGGTAAAGCCAGCGTGAGCAGAAGAGCATTACATGATACGAAATGAACGCATGGACAGGCCACTTGTGCATCAAACAAATATAAGAATTTGCGACTGCTCAGGCCAAATAGGCATCCTGGCATGTCCGTTTCAGGCAGACAAAAAAACAATTACCAAGAGATGACTAAGCTTCACTGCACCACGAAAGCACTGCGGTAAAGCCAGTGTGAGCACAAGAGTATTACATCATACAAAATGAACGCATGCTCACGCCACTTGTGCATCAAAAATTGTAAGTATTTGCGACTGCTCAGGCCAAATATGCATCTTGGCACGTCCGTTTCAGGGCGACAATAAGACAATTACCAAAAGATGATTAAGCTTCACTGCATCGCCAAAGCACTGCGGTAAAGCCAGCTTGAGCAGGATAGCATTACATGATACGAAATGAACGCATGCACAGGCCACTTGTGCATCAAACATAAGCATTAGCGACTGCTCAGGCCACATAGGCATCTTGGCATCTCCGTTTCAGACAAAAAAAGACAAATACTAAAATATGATCAAGCTTCACTGCATCGCAAAAGAACTTCAGTAAAGCCAGCGTGAGCAGAAGAGCATTACATGATACAAAATGAACGCATGCACAGGCCACTTCTGTATCAAATAAATATAAGCATTTGCGACTCCTCAGGCCAAATATGCATCTTGGCACGTCCGTTTCAGGGAGACAAAAAGAATGTTACCCAAAGATGATTAAGCTTCGCTGCATCGCGAAATTCACTGCGGTAAAGCCAGCGTGAGCAGAAGAGCATTACATGATACAAAATGAACGCATGCACAGGCCACTTGTGCATCTAACAAATATAA
The DNA here is from genome assembly GCF_043290135.1 of Rhipicephalus microplus. Taxonomy (NCBI): domain Eukaryota; kingdom Metazoa; phylum Arthropoda; class Arachnida; order Ixodida; family Ixodidae; genus Rhipicephalus; species Rhipicephalus microplus. The sequence goes on along the minus strand of NW_027464585.1, from coordinate 16,940,240 downwards.
GCATTTGCGACTGCTCAGGCCAAATATGCATCTTGGCACGTCCGTTTTAGGGAGACAAAAAGACAATTACCAAAAAATTATTAAGCTTCACTGGATCCAAAAAACACTGCGGTAAAGCCAGCGTGAACAGAAGAGCATTACATGATACGAAATGAACGCATGCGCAGGCCACTTGTGCATCAAACAAATATAAGCATTTGCGACTGCTCAGGCCAAATATGCATCTTGGCACGTCCGTTTTAGGGAGACAAAAAGACAATTACCAAAATATTATTAAGCTTCACTGGATCTAAAAAACACGGCTGTAAAGCCAGCGTGAACAGCAGAGCATTACATGATACAAAATGAACGCATGCGCAGGTCACTTGTGCATCAAACAAATATAAGCATTTGCGACTGCTCAGGCCAAATATGCAACTTGGCACGTTCGTTTCAGGGACACAAAAAGACCATTACCAAAATCTGATTAAGCTTCACTTCAACGCAAAAGCACTACGGCACATCCAGCATGAGCAGAAGAGCACTACATGATACCAAATGAACGCATGCCCAGGCCACTTGTGCATCAAACAAATATAAGCATTTGCGACTGCACAGGCCAAATATGCATCTTGGCACGTCCGTTTTAGGGAGACAAAAAGACAATTACCAAAAAATTATTAAGCTTCACTGGATCCAAAAAACGCTGCGGTAAAGCCAGCGTGAACAGAAGAGCATTACATGATACGAAATAAACGCATGCACAGGCCACTTGTGCATCTAACAAATATAAGCATTTGCGACTGCTCAGGCCAAATGTGCATCTTGGCACGTCCGTTTTAGGAAGACAAAAAGACAATTACCAACAAACTATTAAGCTTCACTGGATCCAAAAAACACTGCGGTAAAGCCAGCGTGAACAGAAAAGCATTACATGATACGAAATGAACGCATGCGCAGGCCACTTGTGCATCAAACAAATATAAGCATTTGCGACTGCTCAGGCCAATTATGCAACTTGGCACGTTCGTTTCAGGGACACAAAACGACAATTACCAAAATCTGATTAAGCTTCACTTCATCGCAAAAGCACTACGGTACATCCAGCATGAGCAGAAGAGCACTACATGATACCAAATGAACGCATGCCCAGGCCACTTGTGCATCAAACAAATATAAGCATTTGCGACTGCACAGGCCAAATATGCATCTTGGCACGTCCGTTTCAGGAAAACAAAAGGACAAATACTTAAATATGATCAAGCTTCACTGCATCACAAAAGCACTGCGGTAAAGCCAGCTTGAGCGAATAGCATTACATGATACGAAATGAACGCATGCACAGGCCACTTGTGCATCAAACAAATATAAGCATTTGCGACTGCTGAGGCCAAATATGCATCTTGGCACGTCCGTTTCATGGAGACAAAAAGACAATTACCAAAAGATGATTTAGCTTCACAGCATCGCGAAAGCACTGTGGTAAAGCCACCGTGAGCAGAAAAGCATTACTTGATACCAAATGAACGCATGCGCAGGCCACTTTTGCATCAAACAAATATAAGCATTTGTGACAGCTCAGTCCAATTATGCATCTTGGCACGTCCGTTTCAGGCAAACAAAAGGACAAATACTAATTTTTGATCAAGCTTCACTGCATCGAAAAAGCACTGCGGTAAAGCCAGCATGTGCAGAAGAGCACTACATGATACGAAATAAACGCATGCCCCGGTCACTTGTGCATAAAACAAATATAAGCATTTGCGACTGCTCAGGCCAAATATGCATCTTGGCACGTCCGTTTCGGGCAACAAAAGGACAAATACTTCAATATGATCATGCTTCACTGCATCGCAAAAGCACTGCGGTAAAGCTAGCGTGAGAAGAAGAGCATTACATGTTACGAAATGAACGCATGCACAGGGTACTTGTGCATCAAACAAATATAAGCATTTGCGACTGCTCAGGCCAAATATGCATCTTGGCACGTCCGTTTCAGGGACCCAGAAAGACAACTACCAAAAGATGATTAAGCTTCACTGCATCGCGAAAGCACTGCGGTAAAGCCAAAACGAGCAGAAAAGCATTACATGATACGAAATGTACGCATGCACAGGCCACTTGTGTATGAAGCAATTATAAGCATTTGCGACTGCTCAGGCTAAGTATACATCTTGGCACGTCCGTTTCAGGCAAACAAAAGGACAAATACTAAAATATGATCAAGCTTCACTGCATCGAAAAAGCACTGCAGTAAAGCCAGCGTGAGAGAAGAGCATTACATGATACGAAATGAACGCATGCACAGGCCACTTGTGTATGAAGCAATTATAAGCATTTGCGACTGCTCAGGCTAAGTATACATCTTGGCACGTCCGTTTCAGGCAAACAAAAGGACAAATACTAAAATATGATCAAGCTTCACTGCATCGAAAAAGCACTGCAGTAAAGCCAGCGTGAGAGAAGAGCATTACATGATACGAGATGAACGCATGCCCAGGCTACTTGTGCATCAAACAAATATAAGCATTTGCGACTGCTCATGCCAAATATGCATCTTGGCACGTCCATTTGAGGGAGGCAAAAAGACAATTATCAAAAGTTGACTAAGCTTCACTGCATCGAAAATCACTGCGGTAAAGCCAGCGTGAACAGAAGAGCATTAGATGATACGGAATGAACGCATGCACAGGCCACTTGTGCATCAAACAAGTATAAGCATTTGCGACTGCTCAGGCCAAATATGCATCTTGACTTGTCCGTTTCAGACAAACAAAAAGACACATCCCAAAAAATGATTAAGCTTCACTGCATCGCGAAAGCACTGCGGTAAAGCCAGCGTAAGCAGAAGAGCAGTACACCATACGAAATGAACGCATGCACAGGCCACTTGTGCATCAAACAAATATAAGCATTTGCGACTGCTCAGGCCACATATGCATCTTGGCATGTCCGTTTCAGGCAAACAAAAGGACAAATACCTAAATATGATCAAGCTTCACTGCATCGCAAAAGCTCTGCGGCAAAGCCAAAGTGAGCAGAAGAGCATTACATGATACGAAATGAACGCATGCACAGGCCACTTGTGCATCGAACAAATATAGACATTTGCGACTGCTCAGGCCAAATATGCACCTTTCACGTCCGATTCCGAAGGCTTAAGACAATTACCAAAAGATGATTAAACTTCACTGCATCGCGAAAGCACTGTGGTAAATCTAGCGTGAGCAGAAAAGCATTACATGATACGAAATGAATGCATGCACAGGCCACTTGTGCATCAAACAAATATAAGCATTTGTGACTGCTCAGGCCAAATATGCATCCTGGCATGTCCGTTGAAGACAAACAAAAGGACAAATACTTAAATATGATTAAGCTTCACTGCATCGGAAAAGCACTGCGGTAAAGCCAGCGTGAGCAGAAAAGCATGACATGATACAAATTGAACGCATGCACAGGACACTTGTGCCTCCAACAAATATAGACATTTGCGACTGCTCAGGCCAAATATGCATCTTGGCACGTCCGACTCAGAAGGCTTAAGACAATTACCAAAAGAGGATTTAGCTTCACTGCATCGCGAAAGCACTGCGGTAAAGCCACCGTGAGCAGAAAAGCATTACATGATACGAAATGAACGCATGCACAGGCCACTTTTGCATCAAACAAATATAAGCATTTGCGACACCTCAGGCCAATTATGCATCTTGGCACGTCCGTTTCAGACAAACAAAAGGACAAATACTAATTTTTGATTAGGCTTCACTGCATCAAAAAAGCACTGCGGTAAAGCCAGCATGAGCAGGAGAGCACTACATGATACGAAATAAACGCATGCCCAGGACACTTGTGCATCAAACAAATATAAGCATTTGCGACTGCTCAGGCCCAATATGCATCTTGGCACGTCCGTTTCGGGCAAACAAAAGGACAAATACTTAAATATGATCATGCTTCACTGCATCGCGAAAGCACTGCTGTAAAACCAGCGAGAGCACAAGAGCACTACATGATACGAAATGAACGCAAGCCCACGCCACTTGTGCATCAAAAAATGTAAGTATTTGCGACTGCTCAGGCGAAATATGCATCTTGGCACGTCCACTTCAGGGAGACAAAAAGACAATCACCATAAGATAATTAGGCTTCACTGCATCGCGAAAGCACTGCGGTAAAACCAGCGTGAGCAGAAGAGCATTACATGATACGAAATGAACGCATGCACAGGCCACTTGTGCATCAAACATAAGCATTAGCGACTGCTCAGGCCACATAGGCATCTTGGCATGTCCGTTTCAAACAAAAAAAGACAAATACTGAAATATGATCAAGCTTCACTGCATCGCAAAAGCACTGCAGTAAAGCCAGCGTGAGCAGAAGAGCGTTACATGATACAAAATGAACGCATGCACAGGCCACTTGTGTATCAAACAAATATAAGCATTTGCGACTCCTCAGGCCAAATATGCATCTTGGCACGTCCGTTTCAGGGAGACAAAAAGAATGTTACCCAAAGATGATTAAGCTTCGCTGCATCGCGAAATTCACTGCGGTAAAGCCAGCGTGAGCAGAAGAGCATTACATGATACGAAATGAACGCATGCACAGGCCACTTGTGCATCTAACAAATATAAGCATTTGCGACTGCTCAGGCCCAATTTGCATCTTGGCACGTCCGTTTTAGGGAGACAAAAAGACAATTACCAAAAAATTATTAAGCTTCACTAGATCCAAAAAACACTGCGGTAAAGCCAGCGTGCACAGAAGAGCATTACATGATACGAAATGAACGCATGCGCAGGCCTCTTGTGCATCAAACAAATATAAGCATTTGCGACTGCTCAGGTCAAATATGCAACTTGGCACGTTCGTTTCAGGGACACAAAACGACAATTACCAAAATCTGATTAAGCTTCACTTCATCGCAAATGCACTGCAGTACATCCAGCATGAGCAGAAGAGCACTACATGATACCAAATGAACGCATGCCCAGGCCACTTGTGCATCAAACAAATATAAGCATTTGCGACTGCACCGGCCAAATATGCATCTTGGGACGTCCGTTTTAGGGAGACAAAAAGACAATTACCAAAAAATTATTAAGCTTCACTGGATCCAAAAAACACTGCGGTAAAGCCAGCGTGAACAGAAGAGCATTACATGATACGAAATGAACGCATGCGCAGGCCACTTGTGCATCAAACAAATATAAGCATTTGCGACTGCTCAGGCCAAATATGCATCTTGGCACGTCCGTTTTAGGGAGACAAAAAGACAATTACCAAAATATTATTAAGCTTCACTGGATCTAAAAAACACGGCTGTAAAGCCAGCGTGAACAGAAGAGCATTACATGATACAAAATGAACGCATGCGCAGGTCACTTGTGCATCAAACAAATATAAGCATTTGCGACTGCTCAGGCCAAATATGCAACTTGGCACGTTCGTTTCAGGGACACAAAAAGACCATTACCAAAATCTGATTAAGCTTCACTTCAACGCAAAAGCACTACGGCACATCCAGCATGAGCAGAAGAGCACTACATGATACCAAATGAACGCATGCCCAGGCCACTTGTGCATCAAACAAATATAAGCATTTGCGACTGCACAGGCCAAATATGCATCTTCGCACGTCCGTTTTAGGGAGACAAAAAGACAATTACCAAAAAATTATTAAGCTTCACTGGATCCAAAAAACGCTGCGGTAAAGCCAGCGTGAACAGAAGAGCATTACATGATACGAAATAAACGCATGCACAGGCCACTTGTGCATCTAACAAATATAAGCATTTGCGACTGCTCAGGCCAAATGTGCATCTTGGCACGTCCGTTTTAGGAAGACAAAAAGACAATTACCAACAAACTATTAAGCTTCACTGGATCCAAAAAACACTGCGGTAAAGCCAGCGTGAACAGAAAAGCATTACATGATACGAAATGAACGCATGCGCAGGCCACTTGTGCATCAAACAAATATAAGCATTTGCGACTGCTCAGGCCAATTATGCAACTTGGCACGTTCGTTTCAGGGACACAAAACGACAATTACCAAAATCTGATTAAGCTTCACTTCATCGCAAAAGCACTACGGTATATCCAGCATGAGCAGAAGAGCACTACATGATACCAAATGAACGCATGCCCAGGCCACTTGTGCATCAAACAAATATAAGCATTTGCGACTGCACAGGCCAAATATGCATCTTGGCACGTCCGTTTCAGGAAAACAAAAGGACAAATACTTAAATATGATCAAGCTTCACTGCATCACAAAAGCACTGCGGTAAAGCCAGCTTGAGCGAATAGCATTACATGATACGAAATGAACGCATGCACAGGCCACTTGTGCATCAAACAAATATAAGCATTTGCGACTGCTGAGGCCAAATATGCATCTTGGCACGTCCGTTTCATGGAGACAAAAAGACAATTACCAAAAGATGATTTAGCTTCACAGCATCGCGAAAGCACTGTGGTAAAGCCACCGTGAGCAGAAAAGCATTACTTGATACCAAATGAACGCATGCGCAGGCCACTTTTGCATCAAACAAATATAAGCATTTGTGACAGCTCAGTCCAATTATGCATCTTGGCACGTCCGTTTCAGGCAAACAAAAGGACAAATACTAATTTTTGATCAAGCTTCACTGCATCGAAAAAGCACTGCGGTAAAGCCAGCATGTGCAGAAGAGCACTACATGATACGAAATAAACGCATGCCCCGGTCACTTGTGCATAAAACAAATATAAGCATTTGCGACTGCTCAGGCCAAATATGCATCTTGGCACGTCCGTTTCGGGCAACAAAAGGACAAATACTTCAATATGATCATGCTTCACTGCATCGCAAAAGCACTGCGGTAAAGCTAGCGTGAGAAGAAGAGCATTACATGTTACGAAATGAACGCATGCACTGGGTACTTGTGCATCAAACAAATATAAGCATTTGCGACTGCTCAGGCCAAATATGCATCTTGGCACGTCCGTTTCAGGGACCCAGAAAGACAACTACCAAAAAGATGATTAAGCTTCACTGCATCGCGAAAGCACTGCGGTAAAGCCAAAACGAGCAGAAAAGCATTACATGATACGAAATGTACGCATGCACAGGCCACTTGTGTATGAAGCAATTATAAGCATTTGCGACTGCTCAGGCTAAGTATACATCTTGGCACGTCCGTTTCAGGCAAACAAAAGGACAAATACTAAAATATGATCAAGCTTCACTGCATCGAAAAAGCACTGCAGTAAAGCCAGCGTGAGAGAAGAGCATTACATGATACGAAATGAACGCATGCACAGGCCACTTGTGTATGAAGCAATTATAAGCATTTGCGACTGCTCAGGCTAAGTATACATCTTGGCACGTCCGTTTCAGGCAAACAAAAGGACAAATACTAAAATATGATCAAGCTTCACTGCATCGAAAAAGCACTGCAGTAAAGCCAGCGTGAGAGAAGAGCATTACATGATACGAGATGAACGCATGCCCAGGCTACTTGTGCATCAAACAAATATAAGCATTTGCGACTGCTCATGCCAAATATGCATCTTGGCACGTCCATTTGAGGGAGGCAAAAAGACAATTATCAAAAGTTGACTAAGCTTCACTGCATCGAAAATCACTGCGGTAAAGCCAGCGTGAACAGAAGAGCATTAGATGATACGGAATGAACGCATGCACAGGCCACTTGTGCATCAAACAAGTATAAGCATTTGCGACTGCTCAGGCCAAATATGCATCTTGACTTGTCCGTTTCAGACAAACAAAAAGACACATCCCAAAAAATGATTAAGCTTCACTGCATCGCGAAAGCACTGCGGTAAAGCCAGCGTAAGCAGAAGAGCATTACACGATACGAAATGAACGCATGCACAGGCCACTTGTGCATCAAACAAATATAAGCATTTGCGACTGCTCAGGCCACATATGCATCTTGGCATGTCCGTTTCAGGCAAACAAAAGGACAAATACCTAAATATGATCAAGCTTCACTGCATCGCAAAAGCACTGCGGCAAAGCCAAAGTGAGCAGAAGAGCATTACATGATACGAAATGAACGCATGCACAGGCCACTTGTGCATCGAACAAATATAGACATTTGCGACTGCTCAGGCCAAATATGCACCTTTCACGTCCGATTCCGAAGGCTTAAGACAATTACCAAAAGATGATTAAACTTCACTGCATCGCGAAAGCACTGTGGTAAATCTAGCGTGAGCAGAAAAGCATTACATGATACGAAATGAATGCATGCACAGGCCACTTGTGCATCAAACAAATATAAGAATTTGTGACTGCTCAGGCCAAATATGCATCCTGGCATGTCCGTTGAAGACAAACAAAAGGACAAATACTTAAATATGATTAAGCTTCACTGCATCGGAAAAGCACTGCGGTAAAGCCAGCGTGAGCAGAAAAGCATGACATGATACAAATTGAACGCATGCACAGGACACTTGTGCCTCCAACAAATATAGACATTTGCGACTGCTCAGGCCAAATATGCATCTTGGCACGTCCGACTCAGAAGGCTTAAGACAATTACCAAAAGAGGATTTAGCTTCACTGCATCGCGAAAGCACTGCGGTAAAGCCACCGTGAGCAGAAAAGCATTACATGATACGAAATGAACGCATGCACAGGCCACTTTTGCATCAAACAAATATAAGCATTTGCGACACCTCAGGCCAATTATGCATCTTGGCACGTCCGTTTCAGACAAACAAAAGGACAAATACTAATTTTTGATTAGGCTTCACTGCATCAAAAAAGCACTGCGGTAAAGCCAGCATGAGCAGGAGAGCACTACATGATACGAAATAAACGCATGCCCAGGACACTTGTGCATCAAACAAATATAAGCATTTGCGACTGCTCAGGCCCAATATGCATCTTGGCACGTCCGTTTCGGGCAAACAAAAGGACAAATACTTAAATATGATCATGCTTCACTGCATCGCGAAAGCACTGCTGTAAAACCAGCGAGAGCACAAGAGCACTACATGATACGAAATGAACGCAAGCCCACGCCACTTGTGCATCAAAAAATGTAAGTATTTGCGACTGCTCAGGCGAAATATGCATCTTGGCACGTCCACTTCAGGGAGACAAAAAGACAATAACCATAAGATAATTAGGCTTCACTGCATCGCGAAAGCACTGCGGTAAAACCAGCGTGAGCAGAAGAGCATTACATGATACGAAATGAACGCATGCACAGGCCACTTGTGCATCAAACATAAGCATTAGCGACTGCTCAGGCCACATAGGCATCTTGGCATGTCCGTTTCAAACAAAAAAAGACAAATACTGAAATATGATCAAGCTTCACTGCATCGCAAAAGCACTGCAGTAAAGCCAGCGTGAGCAGAAGAGCGTTACATGATACAAAATGAACGCATGCACAGGCCACTTGTGTATCAAACAAATATAAGCATTTGCGACTCCTCAGGCCAAATATGCATCTTGGCACGTCCGTTTCAGGGAGACAAAAAGAATGTTACCCAAAGATGATTAAGCTTCGCTGCATCGCGAAATTCACTGCGGTAAAGCCAGCGTGAGCAGAAGAGCATTACATGATACGAAATGAACGCACGCACAGGCCACTTGTGCATCTAACAAATATAAGCATTTGCGACTGCTCAGGCCAAATTTGCATCTTGGCACGTCCGTTTTAGGGAGACAAAAAGACAATTACCAAAAAATTATTAAGCTTCACTAGATCCAAAAAACACTGCGGTAAAGCCAGCGTGCACAGAAGAGCATTACATGATACGAAATGAACGCATGCGCAGGCCTCTTGTGCATCAAACAAATATAAGCATTTGCGACTGCTCAGGTCAAATATGCAACTTGGCACGTTCGTTTCAGGGACACAAAACGACAATTACCAAAATCTGATTAAGCTTCACTTCATCGCAAATGCACTGCAGTACATCCAGCATGAGCAGAAGAGCACTACATGATACCAAATGAACGCATGCCCAGGCCACTTGTGCATCAAACAAATATAAGCATTTGCGACTGCACCGGCCAAATATGCGTCTTGGCACGTCCGTTTCAGGCAAACAAAAGGACAAATTCTAATTTTTGATTAAGCTGCACTGCATCGAAAAAGCACTGCGGTAAAGCCAGTATGAGCAGAAGAACACTACATGATACGAAATAAACGCATGCCCCGGCCACTTGTGCATCAAACAAATATAAGCATTTGCGACTGCTCAGGCCAAATATGCATCTTGGCACGTCCGTTTCGGGAACAAAAGAACAAATACTTAAATATGATCATGCTTCACTGCATCGCAAAAGCACTGCGGTAAAGCCCGGCTGAGCAGAAGAGCATTACATATTACGAAATGAACGCATGCAGAGGTTACTTGTGCATCGAACAAATATAAGCATTTGCGACTCCTCAGGCCAAATATGCATCTTGGCACGTCCGTTTCAGGGACCCAGAAAGACAACTACCAAAAGATAATTAGGCTTCGCTGCATCGCGAAAGCACTGCGGTAAAGATAAAAAGAGCAGAAAAGCATTACATGATACGAAATGAACGCATGCACAGGCCACTTGTGTATGAAGCAATTATAAGCATTTGTGACTGCTCAGGCTAAATATGCATCTTGGCACGTCCGTTTCAGGCAAACAAAAGGACAAATACTAAAATATGATCAAGCTTCACTGCATCGAAAAAGCACTTCAGTAAAGCCAGCGTGAGAGAAGAACATTACATGATACGAAATGAACGCATGCACAGGCCACTTGTGAATCAAACAAAGATAAGCATATGCGACTGCTCAGGCAAAATATGCATCTTGGCACGTCCGTTTCAGGCAAACAAAAGGACAAATACTAAAACAAGATCAAGCTTCACTGCATCAAAAAGGCACTGTGGTAAAGCCAGCGTGAGCAGAAAAGCATTACATGATTCGAAATGAACGCAAGCACAGGCCACTTGTGCATCAAACAAATATAAGCATTTGCGACTGCTCAGGCCAAGTATGCATCTTGGCACGTTCGTTTCAGGGAGACAAAAAGACAAAACCAAAAGATGATTAAGCTTCACTGCATCGCGAAAGCACTGCAGCAAAGCCCGCGTGAGCAGAAGAGCATTACATCATACCAAATGAACGCATGCCCAGGCCACTTGTGCATCAAACAAATATAAGCATTTGCGACTGCTCTGGCCATACATGCATCTTGGTACGTCCGTTTCAGGCAAATAAAAGGACAAATACTTATTGTGTACAAGCTTCACTGCATCGCAAAAGCACTGCGGTAAAGCCAGCGTGAGCAGAAGAGCATTACATGATACGAAATGAACGCATGCACAGGCCACTTGTGCATCAAACAAATATAAGCATTTGCGACTACTCAGGCCAAATATGCATCTTGGCACGTCCGTTTCAGGGAGACAAAAAGACAATTACCGCAAGATGAATAGGCTTCGCTGCATTGCGAAATTCACTGCGGTAAAGCCAACGTGAGCAGAAAAGCATTACATGATACGAAATGACCGCATGCACAGGCCACTTGTGCATCAAACAACGATAAGCATTTGCGACACCTCAGGCCAATTATGCATCTTGGCACGTCCGTTTCAGGCAAACAAAAGGACAAATACTAATTTTTGATTAGACTTCACTGCATCAAAAAAGCACTGCGGTAAAGCCAGCATGAGCAGGAGAGCACTACATGATACGAAATAAACGCATGCCCAGGCCACTTGTGCATCAAACAATTATAAGCATTTGCGACTGCTAAGGCCAAATAGGCATCCTGGCATGTCCGTTTCAGGGAGACGAAAAAACATTTACCAAGAGATGACTAAGCTTCACTGCATCGCGAAAGCACTGCGGTAAAGCCAGCGTAAGCACAAGAGCATTACATGATACGAAATGAACGCATGTCCACGCCACTTGTGCATCAAACAAATATAAGCATTTGCGACTGCTCAGGCCAAATATGCATCTTGGCATTTCCGTTTCAGAGAAAGAAAAAGACAAATACTAAAATATGATCAAGCTTAACTGCACCGAAAAAGCACTGCGGTAAAGCTAGCGTGAGCAGAAGAGCATTACATGATACGAAATGAACGCATGCCCAGGCCACTTGCGCATCAAACAAGTATAGGCATTTGCGACTGCTCAAGCCAAATATGCATCTCGGCACGTCAATTTAAGGCAAACAAAGAAAAAATACTTAAATTTGATCAAGCTTCACTGCATTGCAAAAGCACTGCGGTAAAGCCAGCGTGAGCAAAAGAGCATTCCATGATACGAAATGAACGCATGCACAGGCCACTAGTGCATCAATCAATTATAAGCATTTGCGACTGCTCAGGCCAAATATGCATCTTAGCTTGTCCGTTTCAGGGAGACAAAAAAACAACTACTGAAAGATAATTAAGCTTCACTACATCGCGAAAGCGCTGCGGTAAAGCCAGCGTGAGCACAAGAGCATTACATCATACAAAATGAATGCATGCTCACGCCACTTGTGCATCAAAACTATAAGTATTTGCGACTGCTCAGGCCAAATATGCATCTTGGCACGTCCGTTTCAGGGAGACAAAAAGACAATTACCAAAAGATGATTCAGCTTCACTGCATCGCCAAAGCACTGCGGTAAAGCCAGCGTGAGCAGAAGAGCATTACATGATACGAAATGAACGCATGCACAGGCCACTTGTGCATCAAACAAACATAAGCATTAGCGACTGCTCAGGCCACATAGGCATCTTGGCATGCCCGTTTCAGGCAAACAAAAGGACAAATACTTAAATATGATCAAGCTTCACTGCATCGCAAAAGCACTGCGGTAAAGCCAGCATGAGCAGAAGAGCATTACATGATACGAAATGAACGCATGCACAGGCCACTTGTGCATCAAACAAATATAAGCATTTGCGACTGCTCAGGCCAAATATGCATCTTGGCACGTCAGTTTCAGAGACACAAAAAGACAATTACCAAAAGATGATTAAGCTTCATGGCATCACGAAAGCACTGCGGTAAAGCCAGCATGAGCAGAAGAGCAAGACATGATACGAAATCAACCCATGCACAGGCCACTTGTGCATCAAACAAATATAGGCATTTGCGACTGCTCAGGCCAAATATGCATCTTGGCACGTCCGTTTCAGGAAGACAATAAGACAATTACCAAAAGATGATTAAGCTTCACTGCATCGCGAAAGCACTGCGGTAAAGCCAGCGTGAACAGAAGAGCATTACATGATACGAAATGAACGCATGCACAGGCCACTTGTGCATCAAACAAATATAAGCATTTGCGACTGCTCACGCCAAATATGCATCTTGGCATGTCCGTTTCAGGGAGACAAAAAAAAACAATTACCAACAGATGATTAAGCTTCACTGCATCGCGAAAGCACTGCGGTAAAGCCAGCGTGAGCACAAGAGCATTACATGATACGAAATGAACGCATGCACAGGCCACTTGTGCATCAAAAAAAGATAAACTTTGCGACTGCTCAGGCTAATTATGCAACTTGGCACGTTCGTTTCAGGGAGACAAAAAGACAACTACCAAAAGATGATTAAGCTTCACTGCATCACGAAAGCACTGCGGCAAAGTCAGCGTGAGCAGAAGAGCATTATATGATACGAAATGAACGCATGCCCAGGCCACTTGTGCATCAAACAAATATAAGCATTTGCGACTGCTCAGGCAATATACTCATCTTGGCACGTCCGTTTCAGGCAAACAAAAGGACAAATATTTAAATATGATCAAGCTTAACTGCATCGCAAAAGCACTGCAGTAAAGCCAGCGTGAGCAGAAGAGCATTACATGTTACGAAATAAACGCATGCACAGGCCACTTGTGCATCAATCAATTGTAAGCATTTGCGACTGCTCAGGCCAAATATGCATCTTTGCTTGTCCGTTTCAGGGAGACAAAAAAACAATTACTGAGAAATAATTAAGCTTCACTGCATCGCGAAAGTGCTGCGGTAAAGCCAGCATGAGCAAAAGAGCATTACATCATATGAAATGAACGCATGCCCACGCCACTTGTGCATCAAAAAATTAAGTATTTGCGACTGCTCAGGCCAAATATCCATCTTCGCACGTCCGTTTCAGGGAGACAAAAATACAATTACCAAAAGATGATTAAGCTTCACTGCATCGCCACAGCACTGCGGTAAAGTCAGCGTGAGCAGAAGAGCATTACATCATACGAAATGAACGCATGCACAGGCCACTTGTGCATCAAACAAACATAAGCTTTAGCGACTACTCAGGCCACATATCCATCTTGGCATGTCCGTTTCAGGCAAACAAAAGGACAAATACTTAACTATGATCAAGCTTCACTGCATCGCAAAAGCACTGCGGTAAAGCCAGCATGAGCAGAAGAGCATTACAAGATACGAAATAAACACATGCTGAGGCCACTTGTGCATCAAACAAATATAAGCATTTGCGACTGCTCAGGTCAAATATGCATCTTAGCTTGTCCGTTTCAGGGAGACAAAAAAACAACTACTGAAAGATAATTAAGCTTCACTACATCGCGAAAGCGCTGCGGTAAAGCCAGCGTGAGCACAAGAGCATTACATCATACAAAATGAACGCATGCTCACGCCACTTGTGCATCAAAACTATAAGTATTTGGGACTGCTCAGGCCAAATATGCATCTTGGCACGTCGGTTTCAGGGAGACAAAAAGACAATTACCAAAAGATGATTCAGCTTCACTGCATCGCCAAAGCACTGCGGTAAAGCCAGCGTGAGCAGAGAAGCATTACATGATACGAAATGAACGCATGCACAGGCCACTTGTGCATCAAACAAACATAAGCATTAGCGACTGCTCAGGCCACATAGGCATCTTGGCATGCCCGTTTCAGGCAAACAAAAGGACAAATACTTAAATATGATCAAGCTTCACTGCATCGCAAAAGCACTGCGGTAAAGCCAGCATGAGCAGAAGAGCATTACATGATACGAAATGAACGCATGCACAGGCCACTTGTGCATCAAACAAATATAAGCATTTGCGACTGCTCAGGCCAAATATGCATCTTGGCACGTCAGTTTCAGAGACACAAAAAGACAATTACCAAAAGATGATTAAGCTTCATGGCATCACGAAAGCACTGCGGCAAAGCCAGCATGAGCAGAAGAGCAATATATGATAATAAATGAACGCATGCACAGGCCACTTGTGCATCAAACAAATATAAGCATTTGCGACTGCTGAGGCCAAATATGCATCTTGGCACGTCCGTTTCAGGCAAACAAAAAGACAAATACTTAAATATGCTTAAGCTTCACTGCATCGCAAAAGCACTGCGGTAGAGCCAGCGTGAGCAGAATAGCATTACATGATACGAAATGAACGCATGCACAGGCCACTTGTGAATCAAACACATGTAAGTATTTGCGACTGCTCGGGCTAAAAATGCATCTTGGCACGTCCGTTTCGGGGAGACAAAAAAAACAATTACCAACAGATGATTAAGCTTCGCTGCATCGCGAAAGCACTGCGGTAAAGCCAGCGTGAGCACAAGAGCATTACATGATACGAAATGAATGCATGCAATGGCCACTTGTGCATCAAACAAAGATAAGCATTTGCGACTGCTCGGACTACGTATGCAACTTGGCACGTTCGTTTCAGGGAGACAAAAAGACAACTACCAAAAGATGATTAAGCTTCACTGCATCGCGAAAGCACAGCGGGAAAGCCAGCGTGAGCACAAGAGCATTACATGATACGAAATGAACGCATGCACAGGCCACTTGTGCATCAAACAAAGATAAGCATTTGCGACTGCTCAGGCTAATTATGCAACTTGGCACGTTCGTTTCAGGGAGTCAAAAAGACAACTACCAAAAGATGATTAAGCTTCACTGCTTCGCGCAAGCACTGCGGCAAAGCCAGCGTGAGCACAAGAGCATTACATGATACGAAATGAACGCATGCCAACGCCACTTGTGCATCAAATTTGTAAGTATTTGCGACTGCTCAGGCCAAATATGCGTCTTTGCACGTCTGTTTCAGGGAGACAAAAAGACAATTACCAAAAGATGATTAAGCTTCACTGCATCACGAAAGCACTGCGGTAAAGCCAGCATGAGCAGAAGAGCAAGACATGATACGAAATCAACCCATGCACAGGCCACTTGGGCATCAAAGAAATATAGGCATTTGCGACTGCTCAGGCCAAGAATGCATCTTGGCACGTCCGTTTCAGGAAGACAATAAGACAATTACCAAAAGATGATTAAGCTTCACTGCATCGCGAAAGCACTGCGGTAAAGCCAGCGTGAACAGAAGAGCATTACATGATACGAAATGAACGCATGCACAGGCCACTTGTGCATCAAACAAATATAAGCATTTGCGACTGCTCACGCCAAATATGCATCTTGGCATGTCCGTTTCAGGGAGACAAAAAAAAACAATTACCAACAGATGATTAAGCTTCACTGCATCGCGAAAGCACTGCGGTAAAGCCAGCGTGAGCACAAGAGCATTACATGATACGAAATGAACGCATGCACAGGCCACTTGTGCATCAAAAAAAGATAAACTTTGCGACTGCTCAGGCTAATTATGCAACTTGGCACGTTCGTTTCAGGGAGACAAAAAGACAACTACCAAAAGATGATTAAGCTTCACTGCATCACAAAAGCACTGCGGCAAAGTCAGCGTGAGCAGAAGAGCATTATATGATACGAAATGAACGCATGCCCAGGCCACTTGTGCATCAAACAAATATAAGCATTTGCGACTGCTCAGGCAATATACTCATCTTGGCACGTCCGTTTCAGGCAAACAAAAGGACAAATATTTAAATATGATCAAGCTTAACTGCATCGCAAAAGCACTGCGGTAAAGCCAGCGTGAGCAGAAGAGCATTACATGTTACGAAATAAACGCATGCACAGGCCACTTGTGCATCAATCAATTGTAAGCATTTGCGACTGCTCAGGCCAAATATGCATCTTTGCTTGTCCGTTTCAGGGAGACAAAAAAACAATTACTGAGAGATAATTAAGCTTCACTGCATCGCGAAAGTGCTGCGGTAAAGCCAGCATGAGCAAAAGAGCATTACATCATATGAAATGAACGCATGCCCACGCCACTTGTGCATCAAAAAATTAAGTATTTGCGACTGCTCAGGCCAAATATCCATCTTCGCACGTCCGTTTCAGGGAGACAAAAATACAATTACCAAAAGATGATTAAGCTTCACTGCATCGCCACAGCACTGCGGTAAAGTCAGCGTGAGCAGAAGAGCATTACATCATACGAAATGAACGCATGCACAGGCCACTTGTGCATCAAACAAACATAAGCTTTAGCGACTACTCAGGCCACATATCCATCTTGGCATGTCCGTTTCAGGCAAACAAAAGGACAAATACTTAACTATGATCAAGCTTCACTGCATCGCAAAAGCACTGCGGTAAAGCCAGCATGAGCAGAAGAGCATTACAAGATACGAAATAAACACATGCTGAGGCCACTTGTGCATCAAACAAATATAAGCATTTGCGACTGCTCAGGTCAAATATGCATCTTAGCTTGTCCGTTTCAGGGAGACAAAAAAACAACTACTGAAAGATAATTAAGCTTCACTACATCGCGAAAGCGCTGCGGTAAAGCCAGCGTGAGCACAAGAGCATTACATCATACAAAATGAACGCATGCTCACGCCACTTGTGCATCAAAACTATAAGTATTTGGGACTGCTCAGGCCAAATATGCATCTTGGCACGTCGGTTTCAGGGAGACAAAAAGACAATTACCAAAAGATG
This sequence comes from Rhipicephalus microplus, assembly GCF_043290135.1. Classification (NCBI taxonomy): domain Eukaryota; kingdom Metazoa; phylum Arthropoda; class Arachnida; order Ixodida; family Ixodidae; genus Rhipicephalus; species Rhipicephalus microplus. The sequence goes on along the minus strand of NW_027464585.1, from coordinate 16,922,450 downwards.
ATTCAGCTTCACTGCATCGCCAAAGCACTGCGGTAAAGCCAGCGTGAGCAGAGAAGCATTACATGATACGAAATGAACGCATGCACAGGCCACTTGTGCATCAAACAAACATAAGCATTAGCGACTGCTCAGGCCACATAGGCATCTTGGCATGCCCGTTTCAGGCAAACAAAAGGACAAATACTTAAATATGATCAAGCTTCACTGCATCGCAAAAGCACTGCGGTAAAGCCAGCATGAGCAGAAGAGCATTACATGATACGAAATGAACGCATGCACAGGCCACTTGTGCATCAAACAAATATAAGCATTTGCGACTGCTCAGGCCAAATATGCATCTTGGCACGTCAGTTTCAGAGACACAAAAAGACAATTACCAAAAGATGATTAAGCTTCATGGCATCACGAAAGCACTGCGGCAAAGCCAGCATGAGCAGAAGAGCAATACATGATAAGAAATGAACGCATGCACAGGCCACTTGTGCATCAAACAAATATAAGCATTTGCGACTGCTGAGGCCAAATATGCATCTTGGCACGTCCGTTTCAGGCAAACAAAAAGACAAATACTTAAATATGCTTAAGCTTCACTGCATCGCAAAAGCACTGCGGTAGAGCCAGCGTGAGCAGAATAGCATTACATGATACGAAATGAACGCATGCACAGGCCACTTGTGAATCAAACACATGTAAGTATTTGCGACTGCTCGGGCTAAAAATGCATCTTGGCACGTCCGTTTCGGGGAGACAAAAAAAACAATTACCAACAGATGATTAAGCTTCGCTGCATCGCGAAAGCACTGCGGTAAAGCCAGCGTGAGCACAAGAGCATTACATGATACGAAATGAACGCATGCACAGGCCACTTGTGCATCAAACAAAGATAAGCATTTGCGACTGCTCAGGCTAATTATGCAACTTGGCACGTTCGTTTCAGGGAGTCAAAAAGACAACTACCAAAAGATGATTAAGCTTCACTGCTTCGCGCAAGCACTGCGGCAAAGCCAGCGTGAGCACAAGAGCATTACATGATACGAAATGAACGCATGCCAACGCCACTTGTGCATCAAATTTGTAAGTATTTGCGACTGCTCAGGCCAAATATGCGTCTTTGCACGTCTGTTTCAGGGAGACAAAAAGACAATTACCAAAAGATGATTAAGCTTCACTGCATCACGAAAGCACTGCGGTAAAGCCAGCATGAGCAGAAGAGCAAGACATGATACGAAATCAACCCATGCACAGGCCACTTGGGCATAAAAGAAATATAGGCATTTGCGACTGCTCAGGCCAAGAATGCATCTTGGCACGTCCGTTTCAGGAAGACAATAAGACAATTACCAAAAGATGATTAAGCTTCACTGCATCGCGAAAGCACTGCGGTAAAGCCAGCGTGAACAGAAGAGCATTACATGATACGAAATGAACGCATGCACAGGCCACTTGTGCATCAAACAAATATAAGCATTTGCGACTGCTCACACCAAATATGCATCTTGGCATGTCCGTTTCAGGGAGACAAAAAAAAACAATTACCAACAGATGATTAAGCTTCACTGCATCGCGAAAGCACTGCGGTAAAGCCAGCGTGAGCACAAGAGCATTACATGATACGAAATGAACGCATGCACAGGCCACTTGTGCATCAAAAAAAGATAAACTTTGCGACTGCTCAGGCTAATTATGCAACTTGGCACGTTCGTTTCAGGGAGACAAAAAGACAACTACCAAAAGATGATTAAGCTTCACTGCATCACAAAAGCACTGCGGCAAAGTCAGCGTGAGCAGAAGAGCATTATATGATACGAAATGAACGCATGCCCAGGCCACTTGTGCATCAAACAAATATAAGCATTTGCGACTGCTCAGGCAATATACTCATCTTGGCACGTCCGTTTCAGGCAAACAAAAGGACAAATATTTAAATATGATCAAGCTTAACTGCATCGCAAAAGCACTGCGGTAAAGCCAGCGTGAGCAGAAGAGCATTACATGTTACGAAATAAACGCATGCACAGGCCACTTGTGCATCAATCAATTGTAAGCATTTGCGACTGCTCAGGCCAAATATGCATCTTGGCTTGTCCGTTTCAGGGAGACAAAAAAACAATTACTGAAAGATAATTAAGCTTCACTGCATCGCGAAAGTGCTGCGGTAAAGCCAGCATGAGCAAAAGAGCATTACATCATATGAAATGAACGCATGCCCACGCCACTTGTGCATCAAAAAATTAAGTATTTGCGACTGCTCAGGCCAAATATCCATCTTCGCACGTCCGTTTCAGGGAGACAAAAATACAATTACCAAAAGATGATTAAGCTTCACTGCATCGCCACAGCACTGCGGTAAATCCAGCGTGAACAGAAAAGCATTACATGATACGAAATGAACGCATGCACAGGCCACTTGTGCATCAAACAGATATAAGCATTTGCGACAGCTCAGGCCAAATAGGCATCTTGGCGTGTCCGTATCAGGGAGACAAAAAAACAATTACCAAGAGATGATTAAGCTTCACTGCATCACGAAAGCACTGCGGTAAAGCCAGCATGAGCAGAAGAGCAAGACATGATACGAAATGAAAGCATGCACAGGCCACTTGTGCATCAAACAAATATAAGCATTTGCGACTGCTCAGGCTAATTATGCAACTTGGCACGTTCGTTTCAGGGAGACAAAAAGACAACTACCAAAAGATGATTAAGCTTCACTGCTTCGCGAAAGCACTGCGGCAAAGCCAGCGTGAGCACAAGAGCATTACATGATACGAAATGAACGCATGCCCACGCCACTTGTGCATCTAAATTGTAGGTATTTGCGAATGCTCAGGCCCAATATGCGTCATTTCACGTCCGTTTCAGGGAGACAAAAAGACAATTACCAAAAGATGATTAAGCTTCACTGCATCGCGAAAGCACTGCGGTAAAGCCAGCGTGAGCAGAAGAGCATTACACGATACGAAATGAACGCATGCACGGGCCACTTGTGCATCAAACAAAGATAAGCATTTGCGACTGTTCAGGGTAAATATGCATCTTGGCACGTCCGTTTTAGGCAAACAAAAGGACAAATACTAAAACATGATCAAGCTTTACTGCATCAAAAAGCACTGTGGTAAAGCCAGCGTGAGCAGAAGAGCATTACATGATACGAAATGAACGCATGCCCAGGCCACTTGTGCATCAAACAAATATAAGCATTTGCGACTGCTCAGGCCAAATATGCATCTTGGCACGTTTGTTTTAGAGAGACAAAAAGACAATTACCAATAGATGATTGAGCTTCACTGCACCACGAAAGCACTGCGGTAAAGCCAGCACGAGCAGAAGAGCAATACATGATACGAAATGAACGCATGCACAGGCCACTTGTGCATCAAACAAATATAGGCATTTGCGACTGCTCAGGCCAAATATGCATCTTGGCACGTCCGTTTCAGGGAGACAATAACACAATAACCAAAATATTATTAAGCTTCACTGCATCGCGAAAGCACTGCGGTAAATCCAGCGTGAGCAGAAAAGCATTACATGATACGAAATGAACGCATGCACAGGCCACTTGTGCATCAAACAGATATAAGCATTCGCGACTGCTCAGGCCAAATATGCATCTTGGCATGTCCGTTTTAGACAAAAAAAAACAAATACTAAAATGTGATCAAGCTTCACTGCATCGAAAAAGCACTGCGGTAAAGCCAGCGTGAGCACAAGAGCATTACATGATACGAAATGAACGCATGCACAGGCCACCTCTGCATCAAACAAATATAAGCATTTGCGACAGCTCAGGCCAAATAGGCATCTTGGCATGTCCGTTTCAGGGAGACAAAAAAACAATTACCAAGAGATGATTAAGCTTCATGGCATCACGAAAGCACTGCGGTAAAGCCAGCATGAGCAGAAGAGCAAGACATGATACGAAATGAACCCATGCACAGGCCACTTGTGCATCAAACAAATATAGGCATTTGCGACTGCTCAGGCCAAATATGCATCTTGGCACGTCCGTTTCAGGAAGACAATAAGACAATTACCAAAAGATGATTAAGCTTCACTGCATCGCGAAAGCACTGCGGTAAAGCCAGCGTGAACAGAAGAGCATTACATGATACGAAATGAACGCATGCACAGGCCACTTGTGCATCAAACAAATATAAGCATTTGCGACTGCTCACGCCAAATATGCATCTTGGCATGTCCGTTTCAGGGAGACAAAAAAAACAATTACCAACAGATGATTAAGCTTCACTGCATCGCGAAAGCACTGCGGTAAAGCCAGCGTGAGCACAAGAGCATTACATGATACGAAATGAACGCATGCACAGGCCACTTGTGCATCAAAAAAAGATAAACTTTGCGACTGCTCAGGCTAATTATGCAACTTGGCACGTTCGTTTCAGGGAGACAAAAAGACAACTACCAAAAGATGATTAAGCTTCACTGCATCACGAAAGCACTGCGGCAAAGTCAGCGTGAGCAGAAGAGCATTATATGATACGAAATGAATGCATGCCCAGGCCACTTGTGCATCAAACAAATATAAGCATTTGCGACTGCTCAGGCAATATACTCATCTTGGCACGTCCGTTTCAGGCAAACAAAAGGACAAATATTTAAATATGATCAAGCTTAACTGCATCGCAAAAGCACTGCGGTAAAGCCAGCGTGAGCAGAAGAGCATTACATGTTACGAAATAAACGCATGCCCAGGCCACTTGTGCATCAATCAATTGTAAGCATTTGCGACTGCTCAGGCCAAATATCCATCTTCGCACGCCCGTTTCAGGGAGACAAAAATACAATTACCAAAAGATGATTAAGCTTCACTGCATCGCCACAGCACTGCGGTAAAGTCAGCGTGAGCAGAAGAGCATTACATAATACGAAATGAACGCATGCACAGGCCACTTGTGCATCAAACAAACATAAGCTTTAGCGACTACTCAGGCCACATATCCATCTTGGCATGTCCGTTTCAGGCAAACAAAAGGACAAATACTTAAATATGCTTAAGCTTCACTGCATCGCAAAAGCACTGCGGTAGAGCCAGCGTGAGCAGAATAGCATTATATGATACGAAATGAACGCATGCACAGGCCACTTGTGAATCAAACACATGTAAGTATTTGCGACTGCTCGGGCTAAATATGCATCTTGGCACGTCCGTTTCGGGGAGACAAAAAAAACAATTACCAACAGATGATTAAGCTTCGCTGCATTGCGAAAGCACTGCGGTAAAGCCAGCGTGAGCACAAGAGCATTACATGATACGAAATGAAAGCATGCACAGGCCACTTGTGCATCAAACAAATATAAGCATTTGCGACTGCTCAGGCTAATTATGCAACTTGGCACGTTCGTTTCAGGGAGACAAAAAGACAACTACCAAAAGATGATTAAGCTTCACTGCTTCGCGAAAGCACTGCGGCAAAGCCAGCGTGAGCACAAGAGCATTACATGATACGAAATGAACGCATGCCCACGCCACTTGTGCATCTAAATTGTAGGTATTTGCGAATGCTCAGGCCCAATATGCGTCATTTCACGTCCGTTTCAGGGAGACAAAAAGACAATTACCAAAAGATGATTAAGCTTCACTGCATCGCGAAAGCACTGCGGTAAAGCCAGCGTGAGCAGAAGAGCATTACATGATACGAAATGAACGCATGCACGGGCCACTTGTGCATCAAACAAAGATAAGCATTTGCGACTGTTCAGGGTAAATATGCATCTTGGCACGTCCGTTTTAGGCAAACAAAAGGACAAATACTAAAACATGATCAAGCTTTACTGCATCAAAAAGCACTGTGGTAAAGCCAGCGTGAGCAGAAGAGCATTACATGATATGAAATGAACGCATGCCCAGGCCACTTGTGCATCAAACAAATATAAGCATTTGCGACTGCTCAGGCCAAATATGCATCTTGGCACGTTTGTTTTAGAGAGACAAAAAGACAATTACCAAAAGATGATTGAGCTTCATTGCACCACGAAAGCACTGCGGTAAAGCCAGCACGAGCAGAAGAGCAATACATGATACGAAATGAACGCATGCACAGGCCACTTGTGCATCAAACAAATATAGGCATTTGCGACTGCTCAGGCCAAATATGCATCTTGGCACGTCCGTTTCAGGGAGACAATAACACAATAACCAAAATATTATTAAGCTTCACTGCATCGCGAAAGCACTGCGGTAAATCCAGCGTGAGCAGAAAAGCATTACATGATACGAAATGAACGCATGCACAGGCCACTTGTGCATCAAACAGATATAAGCATTCGCGACTGCTCAGGCCAAATATGCATCTTGGCATGTCCGTTTTAGACAAAAAAAAAACAAATACTAAAATGTGATCAAGCTTCACTGCATCGAAAAAGCACTGCGGTAAAGCCAGCGTGAGCACAAGAGCATTACATGATACGAAATGAACGCATGCACAGGCCACCTCTGCATCAAACAAATATAAGCATTTGCGACAGCTCAGGCCAAATAGGCATCTTGGCATGTCCGTTTCAGGGAGACAAAAAAACAATTACCAAGAGATGATTAAGCTTCATGGCATCACGAAAGCACTGCGGTAAAGCCAGCATGAGCAGAAGAGCAAGACATGATACGAAATCAACCCATGCACAGGCCACTTGTGCATCAAACAAATATAGGCATTTGCGACTGCTCAGGCCAAATATGCATCTTGGCACGTCCGTTTCAGGAAGACAATAAGACAATTACCAAAAGATGATTAAGCTTCACTGCATCGCGAAAGCACTGCGGTAAAGCCAGCGTGAACAGAAGAGCATTACATGATACGAAATGAACGCATGCACAGGCCACTTGTGCATCAAACAAATATAAGCATTTGCGACTGCTCACGCCAAATATGCATCTTGGCATGTCCGTTTCAGGGAGACAAAAAAAACAATTACCAACAGATGATTAAGCTTCACTGCATCGCGAAAGCACTGCGGTAAAGCCAGCGTGAGCACAAGAGCATTACATGATACGAAATGAACGCATGCACAGGCCACTTGTGCATCAAAAAAAGATAAACTTTGCGACTGCTCAGGCTAATTATGCAACTTGGCACGTTCGTTTCAGGGAGACAAAAAGACAACTACCAAAAGATGATTAAGCTTCACTGCATCACGAAAGCACTGCGGCAAAGTCAGCGTGAGCAGAAGAGCATTATATGATACGAAATGAATGCATGCCCAGGCCACTTGTGCATCAAACAAATATAAGCATTTGCGACTGCTCAGGCAATATACTCATCTTGGCACGTCCGTTTCAGGCAAACAAAAGGACAAATATTTAAATATGATCAAGCTTAACTGCATCGCAAAAGCACTGCGGTAAAGCCAGCGTGAGCAGAAGAGCATTACATGTTACGAAATAAACGCATGCCCAGGCCACTTGTGCATCAATCAATTGTAAGCATTTGCGACTGCTCAGGCCAAATATCCATCTTCGCACGCCCGTTTCAGGGAGACAAAAATACAATTACCAAAAGATGATTAAGCTTCACTGCATCGCCACAGCACTGCGGTAAAGTCAGCGTGAGCAGAAGAGCATTACATAATACGAAATGAACGCATGCACAGGCCACTTGTGCATCAAACAAACATAAGCTTTAGCGACTACTCAGGCCACATATCCATCTTGGCATGTCCGTTTCAGGCAAACAAAAGGACAAATACTTAAATATGCTTAAGCTTCACTGCATCGCAAAAGCACTGCGGTAGAGCCAGCGTGAGCAGAATAGCATTATATGATACGAAATGAACGCATGCACAGGCCACTTGTGAATCAAACACATGTAAGTATTTGCGACTGCTCGGGCTAAATATGCATCTTGGCACGTCCGTTTCGGGGAGACAAAAAAAAACAATTACCAACAGATGATTAAGCTTCGCTGCATCGCGAAAGCACTGCGGTAAAGCCAGCGTGAGCACAAGAGCATTACATGATACGAAATGAATGCATGCACAGGCCACTTGTGCATCAAACAAAGATAAGCATTTGCGACTGCTCGGACTACGTATGCAACTTGGCACGTTCGTTTCAGGGAGACAAAAAGACAACTACCAAAAGATGATTAAGCTTCACTGCATCGCGAAAGCACAGCGGGAAAGCCAGCGTGAGCACAAGAGCATTACATGATACGAAATGAACGCATGCACAGGCCACTTGTGCATCAAACAAAGATAAGCATTTGCGACTGCTCAGGCTAATTATGCAACTTGGCACGTTTGTTTCAGGGAGACAAAAAGACAACTACCAAAAGATGATTAAGCTTCACTGCTTCGCGAAAGCACTGCGGCAAAGCCAGCGTGAGCACAAGAGCATTACATGATACGAAATGAACGCATGCTCACGCCACTTGTGCATCAAATTTGTAAGTATTTGCGACTGCTCAGGCCAAATATGCATCTTTGCACGTCTGTTTCAGGGAGACAAAAAGACAATTACCAAAAGATGATTAAGCTTCACTGCATCACGAAAGCTCTGCGGTAAAGCCAGCATGAGCAGAAGAGCAAGACATGATACGAAATCAACCCATGCACAGGCCACTTGGGCATCAAAGAAATATAGGCATTTGCGACTGCTCAGGCCAAGAATGCATCTTGGCACGTCCGTTTCAGGAAGACAATAAGACAATTACCAAAAGATGATTAAGCTTCACTGCATCGCGAAAGCACTGCGGTAAAGCCAGCGTGAACAGAAGAGCATTACATGATACGAAATGAACGCATGCACAGGCCACTTGTGCATCAAACAAATATAAGCATTTGCGACTGCTCACGCCAAATATGCATCTTGGCATGTCCGTTTCAGGGAGACAAAAAAAACAATTACCAACAGATGATTAAGCTTCACTGCATCGCGAAAGCACTGCGGTAAAGCCAGCGTGAGCACAAGAGCATTACATGATACGAAATGAACGCATGCACAGGCCACTTGTGCATCAAAAAAAGATAAACTTTGCGACTGCTCAGGCTAATTATGCAGCTTGGCACGTTCGTTTCAGGGAGACAAAAAGACAACTACCAAAAGATGATTAAGCTTCACTGCATCACAAAAGCACTGCGGCAAAGTCAGCGTGAGCAGAAGAGCATTATATGATACGAAATGAACGCATGCCCAGGCCACTTGTGCATCAAACAAATATAAGCATTTGCGACTGCTCAGGCAATATACTCATCTTGGCACGTCCGTTTCAGGCAAACAAAAGGACAAATATTTAAATATGATCAAGCTTAACTGCATCGCAAAAGCACTGCGGTAAAGCCAGCGTGAGCAGAAGAGCATTACATGTTACGAAATAAACGCATGCACAGGCCACTTGTGCATCAATCAATTGTAAGCATTTGCGACTGCTCAGGCCAAATATGCATCTTGGCTTGTCCGTTTCAGGGAGACAAAAAAACAATTACTGAGAGATAATTAAGCTTCACTGCATCGCGAAAGTGCTGCGGTAAAGCCAGCATGAGCAAAAGAGCATTACATCATATGAAATGAACGCATGCCCACGCCACTTGTGCATCAAAAAATTAAGTATTTGCGACTGCTCAGGCCAAATATCCATCTTCGCACATCCGTTTCAGGGAGACAAAAATACAATTACCAAGAGATGATTAAGCTTCACTGCATCGCCACAGCACTGCGGTAAAGTCAGCGTGAGCAGAAGAGCATTACATGATACGAAATGAACGCATGCACAGGCCACTTGTGCATCAAACAAACATAAGCTTTAGCGACTACTCAGGCCACATATCCATCTTGGCATGTCCGTTTCAGGCAAACAAAAGGACAAATACTTAACTATGATCAAGCTTCACTGCATCGCAAAAGCACTGCGGTAAAGCCAGCATGAGCAGAAGAGCATTACATGATACGAAATAAACACATGCTGAGGCCACTTGTGCATCAAACAAATATAAGCATTTGCGACTGCTCAGGTCAAATATGCACCTTGGCACATCCGTTTCAGAGAGACAAAAAGACAATTACCAAAAGATGATTGAGCTTCACTGCACCACGAAAGCACTGCGGTAAAGCCAGCACGAGCAGAAGAGCAATACATGATACGAAATGAACGCATGCACAGGCCACATGTGCATCAAACAAATATAGGCATTTGCGACTGCTCAGGCCAAATATGCATCTTGGCACGTCCGTTTCAGGGAGACAATAACACAATAACCAAAATATTATTAAGCTTCACTGCATCGCGAAAGCACTGCGGTAAATCCAGCGTGAACAGAAAAGCATTACATGATACGAAATGAACGCATGCACAGGCCACTTGTGCATCAAACAGATATAAGCATTTGCGACAGCTCAGGCCAAATAGGCATCTTGGCATGTCCGTTTCAGGGAGACAAAAAAACAATTACCAAGAGATGATTAAGCTTCACTGCATCACGAAAGCACTGCGGTAAAGCCAGCATGAGCAGAAGAGCAAGACATGATACGAAATGAAAGCATGCACAGGCCACTTGTGCATCAAACAAATATAAGCATTTGCGACTGCTCAGGCTAATTATGCAACTTGGCACGTTCGTTTCAGGGAGACAAAAAGACAACTACCAAAAGATGATTAAGCTTCACTGCTTCGCGAAAGCACTGCGGCAAAGCCAGCGTGAGCACAAGAGCATTACATGATACGAAATGAACGCATGCCCACGCCACTTGTGCATCTAAATTGTAGGTATTTGCGAATGCTCAGGCCAAATATGCGTCATTTCACGTCCGTTTCAGGGAGACAAAAAGACAATTACCAAAAGATGATTAAGCTTCACTGCATCGCGAAAGCACTGCGGTAAAGCCAGCGTGAGCAGAAGAGCATTACATGATACGAAATGAACGCATGCACGGGCCACTTGTGCATCAAACAAAGATAAGCATTTGCGACTGTTCAGGGTAAATATGCATCTTGGCACGTCCGTTTTAGGCAAACAAAAGGACAAATACTAAAACATGATCAAGCTTTACTGCGTCAAAAAGCACTGTGGTAAAGCCAGCGTGAGCAGAAGAGCATTACATGATACGAAATGAACGCATGCCCAGGCCACTTGTGCATCAAACAAATATAAGCATTTGCGACTGCTCAGGCCAAGTATGCATCTTGGCACGTTTGTTTTAGAGAGACAAAAAGACAATTACCAAAAGATGATTGAGCTTCACTGCACCACGAAAGCACTGCGGTAAAGCCAGCACGAGAAGAAGAGCAATACATGATACGAAATGAACGCATGCACAGGCCACTTGTGCATCAAACAAATATAGGCATTTGCGACTGCTCAGGCCAAATATGCATCTTGGCACGTCCGTTTCAGGGAGACAATAACACAATAACCAAAATATTATTAAGCTTCACTGCATCGCGAAAGCACTGCGGTAAATCCAGCGTGAGCAGAAAAGCATTACATGATACGAAATGAACGCATGCACAGGCCACTTGTGCATCAAACAGATATAAGCATTCGCGACTGCTCAGGCCAAATATGCATCTTGGCATGTCCGTTTTAGACAAAAAAAAACAAATACTAAAATATGATCAAGCTTCACTGCATCGAAAAGCACTGCGGTAAAGCCAGCGTGAGCAGAAGAGCATTACATGATACGAAATGAACGCATGCACAGGCCACCTCTGCATCAAACAAATATAAGCATTTGCGACAGCTCAGGCCAAATAGGCATCTTGGCATGTCCGTTTCAGGGAGACAAAAAAACAATTACCAAGAGATGATTAAGCTTCACTGCATCACGAAAGCACTGCGGTAAAGCCAGCATGAGCAGAAGAGCAAGACATGATACGAAATGAAAGCATGCACGGGCCACTTGTGCATCAAACAAATATAAGCATTTGCGACTGCTCAGGCTAATTATGCAACTTGGCACGTTCGTTTCAGGGAGACAAAAAGACAACTACCAAAAGATGATTAAGCTTCACTGCTTCGCGAAAGCACTGCGGCAAAGCCAGCGTGAGCACAAGAGCATTACATGATACGAAATGAACGCATGCCCACGCCACTTGTGCATCAAATTTGTAAGTATTTGCGACTGCTCAGGCCAAATATGCGTCTTTGCACGTCTGTTTCAGGGAGACAAAAAGACAATTACCAAAAGATGATTAAGCTTCACTGCATCACGAAAGCACTGCGGTAAAGCCAGCATGAGCAGAAGAGCAAGACATGATACGAAATCAACCCATGCACAGGCCACTTGTGCATCAAACAAATATAGGCATTTGCGACTGCTCAGGCCAAGAATGCATCTTGGCACGTCCGTTTTAGGAAGACAATAAGACAATTACCAAAAGATGATTAAGCTTCACTGCATCGCGAAAGCACTGCGGTAAAGCCAGCGTGAACAGAAGAGCATTACATGATACGAAATGAACGCATGCACAGGCCACTTGTGCATCAAACAAATATAAGCATTTGCGACTGCTCACGCCAAATATGCATCTTGGCATGTCCGTTTCAGGGAGACAAAAAAAAACAATTACCAACAGATGATTAAGCTTCACTGCATCGCGAAAGCACTGCGGTAAAGCCAGCGTGAGCACAAGAGCATTACATGATACGAAATGAACGCATGCACAGGCCACTTGTGCATCAAAAAAAGAGAAACTTTGCGACTGCTCAGGCTAATTATGCAACTTGGCACGTTCGTTTCAGGGAGACAAAAAGACAACTACCAAAAGATGATTAAGCTTCACTGCATCACGAAAGCACTGCGGCAAAGTCAGCGTGAGCAGAAGAGCATTATATGATACGAAATGAACGCATGCCCAGGCCACTTGTGCATCAAACAAATATAAGCATTTGCGACTGCTCAGGCAATATACTCATCTTGGCACGTCCGTTTCAGGCAAACAAAAGGACAAATATTTAAATATGATCAAGCTTAACTGCATCGCAAAAGCACTGCGGTAAAGCCAGCGTGAGCAGAAGAGCATTACATGTTACGAAATAAACGCATGCACAGGCCACTTGTGCATCAATCAATTGTAAGCATTTGCGACTGCTCAGGCCAAATATGCATCTTGGCTTGTCCGTTTCAGGGAGACAAAAAAACAATTACTGAGAGATAATTAAGCTTCACTGCATCGCGAAAGTGCTGCGGTAAAGCCAGCATGAGCAAAAGAGGATTACATCATATGAAATGAACGCATGCCCACGCCACTTGTGCATCAAAAAATTAAGTATTTGCGACTGCTCAGGCCAAATATCCATCTTCGCACGTCCGTTTCAGGGAGACAAAAATACAATTACCAAAAGATGATTAAGCTTCACTGCATCGCCACAGCACTGCGGTAAAGTCAGCGTGAGCAGAAGAGCATTACATGATACGAAATGAACGCATGCACAGGCCACTTGTGCATCAAACAAACATAAGCTTTAGCGACTACTCAGGCCACATATCCATCTTGGCATGTCCGTTTCAGGCAAACAAAAGGACAAATACTTAACTATAATCAAGCTTCACTGCATCGCAAAAGCACTGCGGTAAAGCCAGCATGAGCAGAAGAGCATTACATGATACGAAATAAACACATGCTGAGGCCACTTGTGCATCAAACAAATATAAGCATTTGCGACTGCTCAGGTCAAATATGCACCTTGGCACATCCGTTTCAGAGAGACAAAAAGACAATTACCAAAAGATGATTAAGCTTCACTGGATCGCGAAAGCACTGCGGTAAAGCCAGCATGTGCAGAAGAGCAATACATGATACGAAATGAACGCATGCACAGGCCACTTGTGCATCAAAAAAACGTAAGTATTTGCGACTGCTCGGGCCAAATATGCATCTTGGCACGTCCGTTTCAGGGAGACAAAAAGACAATTACCAAAAGATGATTAAGCTTCACTGCATCGCGAAAGCACTGCGGTAAAGCCAGCGTGAGCACAAGAACATTACATGATACGAAATGAACGCATGCCCACGCCACTTGTGCATCTAAAATGTAGGTATTTGCGAATGCTCAGGCCAAATATGCGTCATTTCACGTCCGTTTCAGGGAGACAAAAAGACAATTACCAAAAGATGATTGAGCTTCACTGCATCGCGAAAGCACTGCGGTAAAGCCAGCGTGAGCAGAAGAGCATTACATGATACGAAATGAACGCATGCACGGGCCACTTGTGCATCAAACAAAGATAAGCTTTTGCGACTGTTCAGGGTAAATATGCATCTTGGCACGTCCGTTTTAGGCAAACAAAAGGACAAATACTAAAACATGATCAAGCTTTACTGCATGAAAAAAGCACTGTGGTAAAGCCAGCGTGAGCAGAAGAGCATTACATGATACGAAATGAACGCATGCCCAGGCCACTTGTGCATCAAACAAATATAAGCATTTGCGACTGCTCAGGCCAAATATGCATCTTGGCACGTTTGTTTTAGAGAGACAAAAAGACAATTACCAAAAGATGATTGAGCTTCACTGCACCATGAAAGCACTGCGGTAAAGCCAGCACGAGCAGAAGAGCAATACATGATACGAAATGAACGCATGCACAGGCCACTTGTGCATCAAACAAATATCGGCATTTGCGACTGCTCAGGACAAATATGCATCTTGGCACGTCCGTTTCAGGGAGACAATAACACAATAACCAAAATATTATTAAGCTTCACTGCATCGCGAAAGCACTGCGGTAAATCCAGCGTGAGCAGAAAAGCATTACATGATACGAAATGAACGCATGCACAGGCCACTTGTGCATCAAACAGATATAAGCATTCGCGACTGCTCAGGCCAAATATGCATCTTGGCATGTCCGTTTTAGACAAAAAAAAAACAAATACTAAAATATGATCAAGCTTCACTGCATCGAAAAAGCACTGCGGTAAAGCCAGCGTGAGCAGAAGAGCATTACATGATACGAAATGAACGCATGCACAGGCCACTTCTGCATCAAACAAATATAAGCATTTGCGACTGCTCAGGCCAAATAGGCATCTTGGCATGTCCGTTTCAGGGAGACAAAAAAACAATTACCAAGAGATGATTCAGCTTCACTGCATCATGAAAGCACTGCGGTAAAGCCAGCATGAGCAGAAGAGCAAGACATGATACGAAATGAAAGCATGCACAGGCCACTTGTGCATCAAACAAGTATAAGCATTTGTGACTGCTCAGGCCAAATATGCATCTTGGCACGTTCGTTACAGGGAGACAAAAAGACAATTACCAAAAAATGATTAAGCTTCACTGCATCACGAAAGCACTGCGGCAAAGCCAGCGTGAGCAGAAGAGCATTACATGATACGAAGTGAACGCATGCCCAGGCCACTTGTGCATCAAACAAATATCAGCATTTGCGACTGCTCAGGCCATGTATGCATCTTGGCACGTCCGTGTCAGGCAAACAAAAGGACAACTACTTAAATATGATCAAGCTTCACTGCATCGCAAAAGCACTGCGGTAAAGCCAGCGTGAGCAGAAGAGCATTACATGATACGAAATGAACGCATGCACAGGCCACTTGTGCATCAATCAATTGTAAGCAGTTGCGACTGCTCAGGCCAAATATGCATCTTGGCTTGTCCGTTTCAGGGAGACAAAAAAACAATTACCGAGACATAATTAAGCTTCACTGCATCGCGAAAGCGCTGCGGTAAAGCCAGCATGAGCACAAGAGCATTACATCACTAGAAATGAACGCATGCCCACGCCACTTGTGCATCAAAAAATTAAGCGTTTGCGACTGCTCAGGCCAAATATCCATTTTCGCACGTCCGTTTCTGGGAGACAAAAAGACAATTACCAAAGATGATTAAGCTTCACTGCATCGCCAAAGCACTGCGGTAAAGCCAGCGTGAGCAGAAGAGCATTACATGACACGAAATGAACGCATGCTGAGGCCACTTGTGCATCAAACAAATATAAGCATTTGCGACTGCTCAGGCCAAATATGCACCTTGGCACGTCCGTTTCAGAGAGACAGAATTATTGCCCGCAGCTTCCATCGGGGGAACACTGAGGAGGATGCGGAGCATATAATTGGTTAACGGGGTGTTAAAGTGCGACTTACTTGGGTCGATGGCTAAATATGTTAACATGGTTGCGAAATGGGGTGTTAAATTGCGACTTACTTGGGTCGATGGCTAAATTGGTTAACGTGGTTGTAGGAGGGGGTGTTAAATGAGTGAACACGTACACACGTATGCAAAAGGGCGGCGCTGGTCGAAGGGACATTGATCATTGTGTTTGTGGATTCGTTGGCATTCATTTCACCGCGACCTTGGACGTCGACGCGCCGTACAAACCAACCGACGAGCGGCAACTGAGCAAACGAGCGCCGACCTTGAGTATATATACAGCGTGACGGCGCATGCACTGTCAGCTGTTGAATGTTCTCGAAGCGCGACGGCGCAGGCGCGTCCACTGGAGAATCAGGAGAATTTTAGAATGTTCTCGAAGGGGAGAAGCGCGCGCAGCACAGATGGTGGGTGACGGTGCATGCGCGCGTCAGCTGTCGAATGTTCGAGAAGGGGGAGAAGCGCAACGGCGCATGCGCGCGTGTCAGCTGCCGATGTTCTCGAAGCGCGACGGCGCATGCGCGCGCGTCAGCTGCCGATGTTCTCGAAGCGTGACGGCGCATGCGCGCTACATTATACACCTAGCGAATGTTCGTGAAGAGGAGAAGCGCCCGTGGTGTGTAGAGGAGGAAGGATGCACAGATGGTGGAGAAGTGAAACGCGCGCGGTGTGTAGAGGAGGAAGGGATGCACAGATGGCGGAAGAAGGAGGAGGAGGAAGCTTGCGGACGGCGCCGCACTACAAGCCTCGAGTATTGGATGCTCCGCATCTAAAAATGTAAGTATTTGCGACTGCTCAGGCCAAATATGCATCTTCGCACGCCCGTTTCAGGGAGACAAAAAGACAATTACCAAAAGATTATTAAGCTTCACTGCATCACGAAAGCACCGGGGCAAAACCAGCGTGAGCAGAAGAGCATTACATGATACGAAATAAACGCATGCCAAGGCCACTTGTGCATCAAACAAATATAAGCATTTGCGACTGCTCAGGTCAAATATTCATCTTGGCAAGTCCGTTTCAAAGAGACAAAAAGACAATTACCAAAATATGATCAAGCTTCACTGCATCGAAAAAGCACTGCGGTAAAGCCAGCGTGAGCAGAAGAGCATTACATGATACGAAATGAGCGCATGGACAGGCCATTTGTGGATCAAACAAATATAAGCGTTTGCGACTGCTCCGGCCAATTAGGCATCTTGGCATGTCCGTTTCAGGGAGACAAAAAAACAATTACCAAGAGATGACTAAGCTTCACTGCATCACAAAAGCACTGCGGTAAAGCCAGCGTGAGAAAACAGCATTACATGATACGAAATGAACGCACCCACGCCACTTGTGCATTAAAAATTTTAAGTATTTGCGACTGCTCATGCCAAATATGCATCTTGGCACGTCCGTTTTAGGGAGACAAAAAGACAATTACCAAAAGATGATGAAGCTTCACTGCATCACGAAAGCACTGCGGTAAAGCCAGCGTGAGCAGAAAAGCATTACATGATACGTAATGAACGCATGCACAGGCCACTTGTGCACCAAACAAATATAAGCATTTGCGACTGCTCAGGCCAAATATGCATCCTGGCACGTCCGTTTCAGGCGAACAAAAGGACAAATATTTGAATATGATTAAGCTTCACTGCATCGCAAAAGCACTGCGGTAAAGCCAGCGTGAGCAGAAGAGCATTACATGATACGAAATGAACGCATGCACAGGCCACTTGTGCATCAAACAAATATAAGCATTTGCGCCTGCTCACGCCAAATATGCATCTTGGCATGTCCGTTTCAGGGAGACAAAAAAAAAACAATTACCAACAGATGATTAAGCTTCACTGCATCGCGAAAGCACTGCGGTAAAGCCAGCGTGAGCACAAGAGCATTACATGATACGAAATGAACGCATGCACAGGCCACTTGTGCATCAAAAAAAGATAAACTTTGCGACTGCTCAGGCTAATTATGCAACTTGGCACGTTCGTTTCAGGGAGACAAAAAGACAACTACCAAAAGATGATTAAGCTTCACTGCATCACGAAAGCACTGCGGCAAAGTCAGCGTGAGCAGAAGAGCATTATATGATACGAAATGAATGCATGCCCAGGCCACTTGTGCATCAAACAAATATAAGCATTTGCGACTGCTCAGGCAATATACTCATCTTGGCACGTCCGTTTCAGGCAAACAAAAGGACAAATATTTAAATATGATCAAGCTTAACTGCATCGCAAAAGCACTGCGGTAAAGCCAGCGTGAGCAGAAGAGCATTACATGTTACGAAATAAACGCATGCCCAGGCCACTTGTGCATCAATCAATTGTAAGCATTTGCGACTGCTCAGGCCAAATATGCATCTTGGCTTGTCCGTTTCAGGGAGACAAAAAAACAATTACTGAGAGATAATTAAGCTTCACTGCATCGCGAAAGTGCTGCGGTAAAGCCAGCATGAGCAAAAGAGCATTACATCATATGAAATGAACGCATGCCCACGCCACTTGTGCATCAAAAAATTAAGTATTTGCGACTGCTCAGGCCAAATATCCATCTTCGCACGCCCGTTTCAGGGAGACAAAAATACAATTACCAAAAGATGATTAAGCTTCACTGCATCGCCACAGCACTGCGGTAAAGTCAGCGTGAGCAGAAGAGCATTACAAGATACGAAATAAACACATGCTGAGGCCACTTGTGCATCAAACAAATATAAGCATTTGCGACTGCTCAGGCCAAATATGCATCTTGGCACGTCAGTTTCAGAGACACAAAAAGACAATTACCAAAAGATGATTAAGCTTCATGGCATCACGAAAGCACTGCGGCAAAGCCAGCATGAGCAGAAGAGCAATACATGATAAGAAATGAACGCATGCACAGGCCACTTGTGCATCAAACAAATATAAGCATTTGCGACTGCTGAGGCCAAATATGCATCTTGGCACGTCCGTTTCAGGCAAACAAAAGGACAAATACTTAAATATGCTTAAGCTTCACTGCATCGCAAAAGCACTGCGGTAGAGCCAGCGTGAGCAGAATAGCATTACATGATACGAAATGAACGCATGCACAGGCCACTTGTGAATCAAACACATGTAAGTATTTGCGACTGCTCGGGCTAAATATGCATCTTGGCACGTCCGTTTCGGGGAGACAAAAAAAACAATTACCAACAGATGATTAAGCTTCGCTGCATCGCGAAAGCACTGCGGTAAAGCCAGCGTGAGCACAAGAGCATTACATGATACGAAATGAATGCATGCACAGGCCACTTGTGCATCACACAAAGATAAGCATTTGCGACTGCTCGGACTACGTATGCAACTTGGCACGTTCGTTTCAGGGAGACAAAAAGACAACTACCAAAAGATGATTAAGCTTCACTGCATCGCGAAAGCACAGCGGGAAAGCCAGCGTGAGCACAAGAGCATTACATGATACGAAATGAACGCATGCACAGGCCACTTGTGCATCAAACAAAGATAAGCATTTGCGACTGCTCAGGCTAATTATGCAACTTGGCACGTTCGTTTCAGGGAGACAAAAAGACAACTACCAAAAGATGATTAAGCTTCACTGCTTCGCGAAAGCACTGCGGCAAAGCCAGCGTGAGCACAAGAGCATTACATGATACGAAATGAACGCATGCCCACGCCACTTGTGCATCAAATTTGTAAGTATTTGCGACTGCTCAGGCCAAATATGCGTCTTTGCACGTCTGTTTCAGGGAGACAAAAAGACAATTACCAAAAGATGATTAAGCTTCACTGCATCACGAAAGC
Source organism: Rhipicephalus microplus (assembly GCF_043290135.1). Classification (NCBI taxonomy): domain Eukaryota; kingdom Metazoa; phylum Arthropoda; class Arachnida; order Ixodida; family Ixodidae; genus Rhipicephalus; species Rhipicephalus microplus. The sequence continues at coordinate 16,902,609 of NW_027464585.1, read as the reverse complement.
TCTGCGGTAAAGCCAGCATGAGCAGAAGAGCAAGACATGATACGAAATCAACCCATGCACAGGCCACTTGGGCATCAAAGAAATATAGGCATTTGCGACTGCTCAGGCCAAGAATGCATCTTGGCACGTCCGTTTCAGGAAGACAATAAGACAATTACCAAAAGATGATTAAGCTTCACTGCATCGCGAAAGCACTGCGGTAAAGCCAGCGTGAACAGAAGAGCATTACATGATACGAAATGAACGCATGCACAGGCCACTTGTGCATCAAAAAAAGATAGACTTTGCGACTGCTCAGGCTAATTATGCAACTTGGCACGTTCGTTTCAGGGAGACAAAAAGACAACTACCAAAAGATGATTAAGCTTCACTGCATCACAAAAGCACTGCGGCAAAGTCAGCGTGAGCAGAAGAGCATTATATGATACGAAATGAACGCATGCCCAGGCCACTTGTGCATCAAACAAATATAAGCATTTGCGACTGCTCAGGCAATATACTCATCTTGGCACGTCCGTTTCAGGCAAACAAAAGGACAAATATTTAAATATGATCAAGCTTAACTGCATCGCAAAAGCACTGCGGTAAAGCCAGCGTGAGCAGAAGAGCATTACATGTTACGAAATAAACGCATGCACAGGCCACTTGTGCATCAATCAATTGTAAGCATTTGCGACTGCTCAGGCCAAATATGCATCTTGGCTTGTCCGTTTCAGGGAGACAAAAAAACTATTACTGAGAGATAATTAAGCTTCACTGCATCGCGAAAGTGCTGCGGTAAAGCCAGCATGAGCAAAAGAGCATTACATCATATGAAATGAACGCATGCCCACGCCACTTGTGCATCAAAAAATTAAGTATTTGCGACTGCTCAGGCCAAATATCCATCTTCGCACGTCCGTTTCAGGCAGACAAAAATACAATTACCAAGAGATGATTAAGCTTCACTGCATCGCCACAGCACTGCGGTAAAGTCAGCGTGAGCAGAAGAGCATTACATGATACGAAATGAACGCATGCACAGGCCACTTGTGCATCAAACAAACATAAGCTTTAGCGACTACTCAGGCCACATATCCATCTTGGCATGTCCGTTTCAGGCAAACAAAAGGACAAATACTTAACTATGATCAAGCTTCACTGCATCGCAAAAGCACTGCGGTAAAGCCAGCATGAGCAGAAGAGCATTACATGATACGAAATAAACACATGCTGAGGCCACTTGTGCATCAAACAAATATAAGCATTTGCGACTGCTCAGGTCAAATATGCACCTTGGCACATCCGTTTCAGAGAGACAAAAAGACAATTACCAAAAGATGATTGAGCTTCACTGCACCACGAAAGCACTGCGGTAAAGCCAGCACGAGCAGAAGAGCAATACATGATACGAAATGAACGCATGCACAGGCCACTTGTGCATCAAACAAATATAGGCATTTGCGACTGCTCAGGCCAAATATGCATCTTGGCACGTCCGTTTCAGGGAGACAATAACACAATAACCAAAATATTATTAAGCTTCACTGCATCGCGAAAGCACTGCGGTAAATCCAGCGTGAACAGAAAAGCATTACATGATACGAAATGAACGCATGCACAGGCCACTTGTGCATCAAACAGATATAAGCATTTGCGACAGCTCAGGCCAAATAGGCATCTTGGCATGTCCGTTTCAGGGAGACAAAAAAACAATTACCAAGAGATGATTAAGCTTCACTGCATCACGAAAGCACTGCGGTAAAGCCAGCATGAGCAGAAGAGCAAGACATGATACGAAATGAAAGCATGCACAGGCCACTTGTGCATCAAACAAATATAAGCATTTGCGACTGCTCAGGCTAATTATGCAACTTGGCACGTTCGTTTCAGGGAGACAAAAAGACAACTACCAAAAGATGATTAAGCTTCACTGCTTCGCGAAAGCACTGCGGCAAAGCCAGCGTGAGCACAAGAGCATTACATGATACGAAATGAACGCATGCCCACGCCACTTGTGCATCTAAATTGTAGGTATTTGCGAATGCTCAGGCCAAATATGCGTCATTTCACGTCCGTTTCAGGGAGACAAAAAGACAATTACCAAAAGATGATTAAGCTTCACTGCATCGCGAAAGCACTGCGGTAAAGCCAGCGTGAGCAGAAGAGCATTACATGATACGAAATGAACGCATGCACGGGCCACTTGTGCATCAAACAAAGATATGCATTTGCGACTGTTCAGGGTAAATATGCATCTTGGCACGTCCGTTTTAGGCAAACAAAAGGACAAATACTAAAACATGATCAAGCTTTACTGCGTCAAAAAGCACTGTGGTAAAGCCAGCGTGAGCAGAAGAGCATTACATGATACGAAATGAACGCATGCCCAGGCCACTTGTGCATCAAACAAATATAAGCATTTGCGACTGCTCAGGCCAAATATGCATCTTGGCACGTTTGTTTTAGAGAGACAAAAAGACAATTACCAAAAGATGATTGAGCTTCACTGCACCACGAAAGCACTGCGGTAAAGCCAGCACGAGAAGAAGAGCAATACATGATACGAAATGAACGCATACACAGGCCACTTGTGCATCAAACAAATATAGGCATTTGCGACTGCTCAGGCCAAATATGCATCTTGGCACGTCCGTTTCAGGGAGACAATAACACAATAACCAAAATATTATTAAGCTTCACTGCATCGCGAAAGCACTGCGGTAAATCCAGCGTGAGCAGAAAAGCATTACATGATACGAAATGAACGCATGCACAGGCCACTTGTGCATCAAACAGATATAAGCATTCGCGACTGCTCAGGCCAAATATGCATCTTGGCATGTCCGTTTTAGACAAAAAAACAAATACTAAAATATGATCAAGCTTCACTGCATCGAAAAGCACTGCGGTAAAGCCAGCGTGAGCAGAAGAGCATTACATGATACGAAATGAACGCATGCACAGGCCACCTCTGCATCAAACAAATATAAGCATTTGCGACAGCTCAGGCCAAATAGGCATCTTGGCATGTCCGTTTCAGGGAGACAAAAAAACAATTACCAAGAGATGATTAAGCTTCACTGCATCACGAAAGCACTGCGGTAAAGCCAGCATGAGCAGAAGAGCAAGACATGATACGAAATGAAAGCATGCACAGGCCACTTGTGCATCAAACAAATATAAGCATTTGCGACTGCTCAGGCTAATTATGCAACTTGGCACGTTCGTTTCAGGGAGACAAAAAGACAACTACCAAAAGATGATTAAGCTTCACTGCTTCGCGAAAGCACTGCGGCAAAGCCAGCGTGAGCACAAGAGCATTACATGATACGAAATGAACGCATGCCCACGCCACTTGTGCATCAAATTTGTAAGTATTTGCGACTGCTCAGGCCAAATATGCGTCTTTGCACGTCTGTTTCAGGGAGACAAAAAGACAATTACCAAAAGATGATTAAGCTTCACTGCATCACGAAAGCACTGCGGTAAAGCCAGCATGAGCAGAAGAGCAAGACATGATACGAAATCAACCCATGCACAGGCCACTTGTGCATCAAACAAATATAGGCATTTGCGACTGCTCAGGCCAAGAATGCATCTTGGCACGTCCGTTTCAGGAAGACAATAAGACAATTACCAAAAGATGATTAAGCTTCACTGCATCGCGAAAGCACTGCGGTAAAGCCAGCGTGAACAGAAGAGCATTACATGATACGAAATGAACGCATGCACAGGCCACTTGTGCATCAAACAAATATAAGCATTTGCGACTGCTCACGCCAAATATGCATCTTGACATGTCCGTTTCAGGGAGACAAAAAAAAACAATTACCAACAGATGATTAAGCTTCACTGCATCGCGAAAGCACTGCGGTAAAGCCAGCGTGAGCACAAGAGCATTACATGATACGAAATGAACGCATGCACAGGCCACTTGTGCATCAAAAAAAGATAAACTTTGCGACTGCTCAGGCTAATTATGCAACTTGGCACGTTCGTTTCAGGGAGACAAAAAGACAACTACCAAAAGATGATTAAGCTTCACTGCATCACGAAAGCACTGCGGCAAAGTCAGCGTGAGCAGAAGAGCATTATATGATACGAAATGAACGCATGCCCAGGCCACTTGTGCATCAAACAAATATAAGCATTTGCGACTGCTCAGGCAATATACTCATCTTGGCACGTCCGTTTCAGGCAAACAAAAGGACAAATATTTAAATATGATCAAGCTTAACTGCATCGCAAAAGCACTGCGGTAAAGCCAGCGTGAGCAGAAGAGCATTACATGTTACGAAATAAACGCATGCTGAGGCCACTTGTGCATCAAACAAATATAAGCATTTGCGACTGCTCAGGTCAAATATGCACCTTGGCACATCCGTTTCAGAGACAAAAAGACAATTACCAAAAGATGATTAAGCTTCACTGGATCGCGAAAGCACTGCGGTAAAGCCAGCATGTGCAGAAGAGCAATACATGATACGAAATGAACGCATGCACAGGCCACTTGTGCATCAAAAAAACGTAAGTATTTGCGACTGCTCGGGCCAAATATGCATCTTGGCACGTCCGTTTCAGGGAGACAAAAAGACAATTACCAAAAGATGATTAAGCTTCACTGCATCGCGAAAGCACTGCGGTAAAGCCAGCGTGAGCACAAGAACATTACATGATACGAAATGAACGCATGCCCACGCCACTTGTGCATCTAAAATGTAGGTATTTGCGAATGCTCAGGCCAAATATGCGTCATTTCACGTCCGTTTCAGGGAGACAAAAAGACAATTACCAAAAGATGATTGAGCTTCACTGCATCGCGAAAGCACTGCGGTAAAGCCAGCGTGAGCAGAAGAGCATTACATGATACGAAATGAACGCATGCACGGGCCACTTGTGCATCAAACAAAGATAAGCATTTGCGACTGTTCAGGGTAAATATGCATCTTGGCACGTCCGTTTTAGGCAAACAAAAGGACAAATACTAAAACATGATCAAGCTTTACTGCATCAAAAAAGCACTGTGGTAAAGCCAGCGTGAGCAGAAGAGCATTACATGATACGAAATGAACGCATGCCCAGGCCACTTGTGCATCAAACAAATATAAGCATTTGCGACTGCTCAGGCCAAATATGCATCTTGGCACGTTTGTTTTAGAGAGACAAAAAGACAATTACCAAAAGATGATTGAGCTTCACTGCACCATGAAAGCACTGCGGTAAAGCCAGCACGAGCAGAAGAGCAATACATGATACGAAATGAACGCATGCACAGGCCACTTGTGCATCAAACAAATATAGGCATTTGCGACTGCTCAGGCCAAATATGCATCTTGGCACGTCCGTTTCAGGGAGACAATAACACAATAACCAAAATATTATTAAGCTTCACTGCATCGCGAAAGCACTGCGGTAAATCCAGCGTGAGCAGAAAAGCATTACATGATACGAAATGAACGCATGCACAGGCCACTTGTGCATCAAACAGATATAAGCATTCGCGACTGCTCAGGCCAAATATGCATCTTGGCATGTCCGTTTTAGACAAAAAAAACAAGTACTAAAATATGATCAAGCTTCACTGCATCGAAAAAGCACTGCGGTAAAGCCAGCGTGAGCAGAAGAGCATTACATGATACGAAATGAACGCATGCACAGGCCACCTCTGCATCAAACAAATATAAGCATTTGCGACAGCTCAGGCCAAATAGGCATCTTGGCATGTCCGTTTCAGGGAGACAAAAAAACAATTACCAAGAGATGATTCAGCTTCACTGCATCATGAAAGCACTGCGGTAAAGCCAGCATGAGCAGAAGAGCAAGACATGATACGAAATGAAAGCATGCACAGGCCACTTGTGCATCAAACAAGTATAAGCATTTGTGACTGCTCAGGCCAAATATGCATCTTGGCACGTTCGTTACAGGGAGACAAAAAGACAATTACCAAAAAATGATTAAGCTTCACTGCATCACGAAAGCACTGCGGCAAAGCCAGCGTGAGCAGAAGAGCATTACATGATACGAAGTGAACGCATGCCCAGGCCACTTGTGCATCAAACAAATATCAGCATTTGCGACTGCTCAGGCCATGTATGCATCTTGGCACGTCCGTGTCAGGCAAACAGAAGGACAACTACTTAAATATGATCAAGCTTCACTGCATCGCAAAAGCACTGCGGTAAAGCCAGCGTGAGCAGAAGAGCATTACATGATACGAAATGAACGCATGCACAGGCCACTTGTGCATCAATCAATTGTAAGCAGTTGCGACTGCTCAGGCCAAATATGCATCTTGGCTTGTCCGTTTCAGGGAGACAAAAAAACAATTACCGAGACATAATTAAGCTTCACTGCATCGCGAAAGCGCTGCGGTAAAGCCAGCATGAGCACAAGAGCATTACATCACTAGAAATGAACGCATGCCCACGCCACTTGTGCATCAAAAAATTAAGCGTTTGCGACTGCTCAGGCCAAATATCCATTTTCGCACGTCCGTTTCTGGGAGACAAAAAGACAATTACCAAAGATGATTAAGCTTCACTGCATCGCCAAAGCACTGCGGTAAAGCCAGCGTGAGCAGAAGAGCATTACATGACACGAAATGAACGCATGCTGAGGCCACTTGTGCATCAAACAAATATAAGCATTTGCGACTGCTCACGCCAAATATGCACCTTGGCACGTCCGTTTCAGAGAGACAGAATTATTGCCCGCAGCTTCCATCGGGGGAACACTGAGGAGGATGCGGAGCATATAATTGGTTAACGGGGTGTTAAAGTGCGACTTACTTGGGTCGATGGCTAAATTGGTTAACATGGTTGCGGAATGGGGTGTTAAATTGCGACTTACTTGGGTCGATGGCTAAATTGGTTAACGTGGTTGTAGGAGGGGGTGTTAAATGAGTGAACACGTACACACGTATGCAAAAGGGCGGCGCTGGTCGAAGGGACATTGATCATTGTGTTTGTGGATTCGTTGGCATTCATTTCACCGCGACCTTGGACGTCGACGCGCCGTACAAACCAACCGACGAGCGGCAACTGAGCAAACGAGCGCCGACCTTGAGTATATATACAGCGTGACGGCGCATGCACTGTCAGCTGTTGATTGTTCTCGAAGCGCGACGGCGCAGGCGCGTCCACTGGAGAATCAGGAGAATTTTAGAATGTTCTCGAAGGGGAGAAGCGCGCGCGGCACAGATGGTGGGTGACGGTGCATGCGCGCGTCAGCTGTCGAATGTTCGAGAAGGGGGAGAAGCGCAACGGCGCATGCGCGCGTGTCAGCTGCCGATGTTCTCGAAGCGCGACGGCGCATGCGCGCGCGTCAGCTGCCGATGTTCTCGAAGCGTGACGGCGCATGCGCGCTACATTATACACCTAGCGAATGTTCGTGAAGAGGAGAAGCGCCCGTGGTGTGTAGAGGAGGAAGGGTGCACAGATGGTGGAGAAGTGAAACGCGCGCGGTGTGTAGAGGAGGAAGGGATGCACAGATGGCGGAAGGAGGAGGAGGAGGAAGCTTGCGGACGGCGCCGCACTACAAGCCTCGAGTATTGGATGCTCCGCATCTAAAAATGTAAGTATTTGCGACTGCTCAGGCCAAATATGCATCTTCGCACGCCCGTTTCAGGGAGACAAAAAGACAATTACCAAAAGATTATTAAGCTTCACTGCATCACGAAAGCACCGCGGCAAAACCAGCGTGAGCAGAAGAGCATTACATGATACGAAATAAACGCATGCCAAGGCCACTTGTGCATCAAACAAATATAAGCATTTGCGACTGCTCAGGTCAAATATTCATCTTGGCAAGTCCGTTTCAAAGAGACAAAAAGACAATTACCAAAATATGATTAAGCTTCACTGCATCACGAAAGCACTGCGGTAAAGCCAGCATGAGCAGAAGAGCAATACATGATACGAAATGAACGCATGCACAGGCCACTTGTGCATCAAACAAATATAAGCATTTCCGACTGCTCAGGCTAAATATGCATCTTGGCATTTCCGTTTCAGACAAACAAAACGACAAATACTAAAATATGATCAAGCTTCACTGCATCGAAAAAGCACTGCGGTAAAGCCAGCGTGAGCAGAAGAGCATTACATGATACGAAATGAGCGCATGGACAGGCCATTTGTGGATCAAACAAATATAAGCGTTTGCGACTGCTCCGGCCAATTAGGCATCTTGGCATGTCCGTTTCAGGGAGACAAAAAAACAATTACCAAGAGATGACTAAGCTTCAGTGCATCACAAAAGCACTGCGGTAAAGCCAGCGTGAGAAAACAGCATTACATGATACGAAATGAACGCACCCACGCCACTTGTGCATTAAAAATTTTAAGTATTTGCGACTGCTCATGCCAAATATGCATCTTGGCACGTCCGTTTTAGGGAGACAAAAAGACAATTACCAAAAGATGATGAAGCTTCACTGCATCACGAAAGCACTGCGGTAAAGCCAGCGTGAGCAGAAAAGCATTACATGATACGTAATGAACGCATGCACAGGCCACTTGTGCACCAAACAAATATAAGCATTTGCGACTGCTCAGGCCAAATATGCATCCTGGCACGTCCGTTTCAGGCGAACAAAAGGACAAATATTTGAATATGATTAAGCTTCACTGCATCGCAAAAGCACTGCGGTAAAGCCAGCGTGAGCAGAAGAGCATTACATGATACGAAATGAACGCATGCCCAGGCCACTTGTGCATCAAACAAATATAAGCATTTGCGACTGCGCAGGCCAACTATGCATCTTGGCACGTCCGTTTCAGGAAGACAAAAAGACAATTACCAAAAGATAATTAAGCTTCACTGCATCGTAAAAGCATTGCGGTAAAGCCAGTGTGAGCAGATGAGCCTTACCAGATACGAAATGAACGCATGCACAGGCCACTTGTGCATCAAACAAATCTAAGCATTTGCGACTGCTCAGGCCATATATGCATCTTGGCATGTTCGTTTCAGGGAGACAAAAAGACAGTTACCAAAACATGATTAAGCTTCACTGCATCGCAAAAGCACTGTGGTAGATACAGCGTGAGCAGAAGAGCATCACATGATACGAAATGAACGCATGCACAGGCCACGTGTGCATTAAACAAATATAAGCATTTGCGACTCCTCAAGCCAAATATGCATCTTGGCACGTTCTTTTCAAACAGACAAAAAGACAATTACCAAAAGATGATTATGCTTCACTGCATCGCCAAATCACTGCGGTAAAGCCAGCGTGAGCAGAAGAGCATTACATGATACGAATTGAGCACATGCACAGGCCACTCGTGCATCAAACAAATATAAGCATTTGCGAGTGCTCAGGCCAAATATGCATCATGGCACGTCCGTTTCAGGCAAACAAAAGGACAGACACTAAAATAATATCAAGCTTCACCGCATCGCAAAAGCACTGCTGTAAGGCCAGCGTGAGCAGAGTGTTCGGGTGGTCGGTTTGTTACGCAAGATTCGTCATAGTCGATTTGGCATGCCAAAGCAAACGCTTTTATCAATCTACTGCATGTACTTTTGACCTGTGCTGGAATTTGGATGCATAATATACGCTGGCGCTTCTGCTTTGCCTAATATTACACAGTACTAGGCTAAGGTGTCAGCCATCTTCTTTATTTCTCAACTCTTCTTCCTCGTCTCCCTCCAACCCTGCCTCACGTCCACGTACACTCCTCCTCTTTGAATGCTCATCCCTCCAGGGGTGATACATGAAAACGTTTCCAATGGTCGCAAACTCAAGCACACCATAATCGTTGGTATAACCTTCCCTTTTGAGGACGCCATGTTGCACTGCTATCGGCACCACGCGATAAGGTCCCATTTACACCTTCTTTGTGCCGGGAAGGCCATTTCTGACAAGCACCAGATTGTTCAGTTGCATTTGAGGTATCCGCGTGTTGTGGCGACGGTCAAAGTTCTTTTTCATACTTTCCCGGTATCGCTAGTAGGCTTCCGAAGTTTTGCGTTTTTCGCACAATTGCAGATGGTCTGCAATTCAAAGTTCTTGATCAGCAGGAAGCACTAGTACCTTTTAATAAGCTGCAAATTATGGGCTACAGCCAATGCTCGCAGTGTGCGGCCGATTGTGATGAGCGACAGCTGCCTCCAAGCAGCACTTCCATCCACCCTGAAAACCTGGATACACTAAAATGAACTACTTCAAATCCCGAATGACTCTTTCAACCATGCCTTTTCCTGCAGGATGGTACGGAGCGCAGCGTCGCAATACAACTCCTCATTCTTTCGCCCAATCTTGCAAACGCTGATAGTGAAACGCTGGCCCATTGCCTGATATTAGTATTTTCGTATTCTTAAACATCTCTCGACTCAAAAGAGCGATCCGACTATTTGCGTCTTCCCTTCCCGGCCGTGCAGCCACTATTCTTGTGCACTGGTCTATGCCACTAGGAAAGACTGCGTTCTTCTTACTCCTGCAGCCTTCTTCTCGAGATCTGCGAAATCCTGATGAATGACTTCAAATGGTACGTCGGAATGTTGAGGCAAAACGATATGGTCTGTTCTCTGAAGGTACTTGGCTTTTTGAACTTGACAGTGATGACAAGACAGAGCATACCGTTGAACGTCCTCTTTCATGTCTTTCCACAGGAAACACTGGCGAATCTTGTGATATGTCCTCCAAAAGCCGTCATGTCCACCTGAGTGCGGGGAGTCGTGATAGAGCTCCAAAATTCGAGGCACCATTGTTTCTGGGACAGTGAACTTTCCGTTAAGAAACTTAAGTTCTTCAGTTCCCTCCCACAACAATGTTGCGTTGACAATTTTATGATATGGAATTACCGCAAGTCTTGAAAGCACATCTGCGTCCTTGAGGTGTTCTCCAGGCCTGTGGTGGACCATGAAAGTAAACTGATGGTGTCCACTCACCTAGCAATTTTTCCTCGAGGCTCGGCGTGGTACCATAAAGCTGATAAAGATGACAATTGAGTAAAAGATGGTGAGGAGTTGTTGCCACTCCGCTATCTTAGTTCAAAGACACTGTGTACTCCGTCTTGTCACCCAGCACCTCCACCAAAATGTCACGGGGTGAGCGTAGGCAGGGGTAGAAATATATTTACCGATTGTAGACGGGGTACACGGTGTCCTTTACCATGATGGCGGAGTGGCAACCCCTCACGAGCTTTTATTCAAGCGTCATCTTTATCGCCTTTATAGTGCCTTTGTTGATGTTAATGATGACTTGCATCAATATTAGTGGATATGGTGGAAACTGTAGTGTGTATAATGGCTGATGACGGCGATAGTAGAAAAATGATGGCAGATGGTGGTGGTGGAGGCAAACCAATGGTAGTGACGGTGGTAAATGCCGGCTGATGACGGCTTGAGTGGAAAAAATGGTGCAGATGGTGGTGGTGGTGGCGAGACAATGGTGGTGACGGTCAGAAATGCCGGCTGATGATGGCGAGGCAAAACGTGTTTGATGGAAAGCTTGGTGAGCAAAGTGGATGACGGTGGCGTGATGGAAGCTTGGTGGATGATTGTGGCATGATGAAAAAGATCATGACAATATATTAAATCACCTATTTGTGGTGTTTCATTCTTCAGTGCGCAAAACTATATGTTGTCGGTCAACAGAAACCAGTGCTGCTCATTACACTTTCTAGCAAGTTAATTTTTTTATTCCTGTTTTGTCAACAACACGTCAATTTTTGTGGAGCGTACAATATGCGGCCGTGAATATGTTTATGTTTCGTGCACGTACTTACATCAGTTTGACATCCGCGGTGTGTTTCTTTGTTGTCATGTTTAGAAGAATAGAATTGTCACTGTGAACCTGACAATAAAGTTTTACATCGGCGCAGAGTTGTTGAGAAATAAATGCGCTCCAGTTCGCAATTGCCCCTTTTAATGTTAGAGCAGAACATGGCGATCACTTGATGTCGCCACGCTAAAAACGCAACTCTGGCAATTCGTGCACGTTCTATTGCTTGAGCCGAACTTTTAAGTAAGCAAAGTGCGTGCAAATATGTATGAACTTTCACTTTCGGCATGCGTCGAGACAAGCCCCAATGAATTTTACTTACACTCTTCTTTTCTACCACCATGATTTCCACCTAAGGTTAGTCCCACCGACCGATCCAGTACAAGTGTTATTGGCGCTTCTGGGCTTCAGAATACGCAATTTTGACGAGTAAAACTGACAATACAGCACCGCTGTTTCATCATTTAACTTAAATTATGCCTTTTTTCACTGTGTACGGTGTCCGCGCAAGAAGCAACAAACATCAATGCGACGCGCTTACAGCACTTCCACCAAATGGATGCCTCGTTCCCTCACCGAGAGCGCCGGTCGCACTGGTGGGCACTTCACTGTCTCTTATGCGAGAACACACACTCGTCCATTCGTAGGCTTACTTATTCGATGTGATAGAATAATGTTTCTGGCGCACTGCATTCGTCGTTATGTAGTTGTTCCAAAAAACAGAGTAACAGTGGTGCGCTGGCACGACTGCGCTGTGCATCGCACGAAAGACATCACAATCAATTGTGGGGGTGTATCTCTCGAATGAGCATAAAAGCGTCATAAAGCCTGAACAGTTATTGCCCTTTGGAAGGAGCGAGAAACGGGTAATATAAACTTGGCAGTAACCGCCGATAAAGTCTATCTGCTTCTCAGTCCACTGACTTGCTTTGACCCTCAAATAACACACACACAAAGTAAAGAAACGCTCAACAACAAGCGCACGCTTTGTGTGTGTGTCATTTGCGGCCAAACTATTTTCTTACGCAAATATCATTTAGGCCAATAATCAGTATTATTTCACTGAGATCTTTTTTTTGGTTGTAAATTGTAACGAAAAACATAGCGCTGTTCTATTACCGCTGAGGCAACCGTTACAGGCAGCAGTTGTTCCAGTTTATCAAATGTGCAAATTTTAGTAGCAGGTGCAGATCCCGTTCATATCGTGTAAAGAACGAGGAAAACTGAAGGTAAACAGTGGGTTGGTGAGCCGGCAACTTATTTAAAGCGAAGTTGCCAACTGGTGACGTGGCGTAGTGGTGAATGTGCTAAGGTTGGAATCTGATGATGGAAGGTTTGAATCCGCGCTGTGGCAGCTTTTTTTTTTGTTTTTACGGTTGTCTTCTAAATCTTGTTTTTGTTCAATTGTGTTTAATATTTCTTTAGTGGGCAGCTCGTCACGGTGGTTCTGAGGCTGCTTCGCGCTCTGGCATTGCCGGCTGGAGCGCGCGATCTACAATCCGCTCCACCACACGCCACCATACACCAAGTGCCACCAACAATTCCAGCACCATATTCCACAAAAATAGTGGATGGTAGAAGCCGCCATTCCTATGGTGGATGTTTTTTCAATAGGGATGTTTTACCTAGTGCCACTAATCGCCTATCAACGCTTTATTTCAATCGTGAGCATGCAAAAAGCAAAAAAAGACGGCCTAGAAAAAGCAATTGATAATTGACGGCCCGGCAAAGTGTCATGGTTGGCAACATTGAGCACTTGGGGGACTCAAATATTCTTTCTCTGTTGAGTCATACCACGCCCGCACCACGACAAGCATACCCTGGTCTCTCCAACAACTGGTAATGTGACTAGCGTCAACCATCATGGATGAAGACATGGACACGCGAGTCAGCAGGCCGCAATGGAAGCAGCAATGGTAGATTCACTCAGTGGTCAACGTCACCAGATACCTGCCGAGTTTCCTGTTGCTTGGCCTGGAGCACTTCACATCGACGTATGACCAGGTGGAAGGCTACCAGACCAGTTCCTTAACGAGGGTTTTCTTATACCTTTCCAGCGCGAAAAGAAACAGTGCACTGGACATTACCACCACGACTCATCGGGACATGTCTAGCTACCAGCGGAAGAGAGCTGATGAAGTTAGCCGCGCGGACGTCGTGATCGTCGACTTGCACCATGAGATTGACGTCATGGCGCTGAAGGCTCCAGAAAATCTCTTCCACCATCGTCGGGTTTCTGGCAGCGCAGGAGGTCCCAGTTGACGGCACCCTCGATGGGGAGGTTAAGGTCAATTCACATTCATTGGGTACCCACCCGCTTCGCTTTCCAGACGAGTTCTAGAAGTTCTATTGCTCAGTCACGCTTTCCGTCAAAGTGCAGGAGTACAGGCGGTAGCCTTTCGTCGTCCTCTCACCAGTCTCCGAGGAGAACCTCGGCAGCCAATGCTTCGTTGGTGGACTGGGCAAACACAGCATCATGAGTGACAGCGCTAAAAGCGTAACGGAAGAATTGTCACCATCGTGGACACCATGGTGGCCTTCGATAATACAGAGCGTGCTGTGCGTTTGAGGTTATCTCGCCGTATATGTCGTGAGCAGCGGTTTTACCGTCTCAGCTCGTTTTTTTCTTCTTTTGTAATTGGCAGCGAAACGAGTGAGGGGCCAGCTGTTCAGAAGGGCGCTGAGGCTTTGCGTGTTTTGTTCGTTTGTTTCCATAAAAGTATGGGACATACCAACTCTGGCGTATTGGCTACGAAAGCGTAGAGAAGTTTTCTTATGAGCATTAAAACCAGGCTTGAGAATGATTTCGTAATAAGGTACAACTAACGCAATAAAACCATACAGAGAGAGTGAAAACAAGAAAACAATTTGGAGTGAAATTGAGAGATTTCGAGATTTAAGATTTTGAGATGATAACGAAGCTGCATCTTTTCCGTAACCGTTCAAAATATACGTGTTAAAACCTTTTGTGACACAACATTACGTAGTAAATATGAGTTTGCGCTAGGGTACGTTTGAATACGTGAATACAATCTGAAACCGCATTGAATGCGTGCCTCTGGCAATTTCTCACAACTAAGGCCCCAAGGTTTGTGACAATATTTACCGACAACCCCACATTTACCTTTAAAAAGGGAATAACTAGAAACCTTTTTTAAGTAAAGAGTATCGGCCACAAGATAAAAAATATAGTTCAATCAATTCCATTTCTCCTCAGAATGCACAGAGGATTGATATCACCTGACCAACTGTTTGAAAGTTTATATTTATAGTCGGGCATGGCATCAAAATTCAGAAATCATAACTTCGAGTTTTCTAGACTCGCCTCTGAGGTCGCCATGGCAACTTCAGGGGGATGTGAGGAAGAAGACAGACACGTGCAGAAGTGCATCGCCATCGTCTGACTCACTGCGTTCTACAATATTCAATAAGCAAGCTCTCTTTCTTTTGCCGCACAGTCTGCAGAGTCTGCAGGGTGCACCCCATTACATAAGCAGCACCGCTGTTTCTCACAGCTGCACTCGTGGCGGTCATGGTGCTTTCCACACCGGCGGCATCAAAGAACTGATCGGCACCCTTTGACGAAATGTTCATGCCTTCAACATTCCAAACACTGTAGAGGTTTGGGGGAAAGAGGCTCTACCATATAGACCAGTGACCATGCCTTTAATTCAGAAGATCGGACTGTTCCTAAAGAGGTCCCTGTCACTGATTCTGTTGGAGTTTTCCTCTTGTCAATCGTATGGGTGCACCTGTTCACTGACTGAAATTACATCCGCCACACAAAACAAATCGAGTATTTCTGCAGGTGTCAGGCTTGTGTCAACACCATGGACTAATCCTTTCGAGCATGTGAGGTGTGCTGGAATGAATGGGCTCGCCAGATGCACTGCAAACTCTGAACATTGCAGAAGCTCACAAATGCATTCCTAATATGCAGAGCAGCACAGGATGCCTCTTCGACCAAACTGGTTGACCTCGCTGATCTGCTGGAAATGCGAAGTGGCTTTTCGATGTTGCAATTGAATGGCCTTTGGGCTCTTCAACGGGATAGTGCCCCCATCGGCAGGTACCAAAGCCACGGGCACACTGCTCGCCCCACTGCGTATCAAATGGTCAATTGGCCACTCCTTGCCGGAGTGCAAGCTAACGAAGGGTAACGCCCGTGGCCGGGACATGAAAATGACAGATAGATTGAATGACTCGCTTCAGCTCAGAAAGACCGATACTGTTTACAAAAAAATAAGAAAATGACATAGAGCAATCAAGATACTGCCGCCCGATCATCAGCCTGGGCCGCTTCTCCACAGTCGAGCTTCTTCACAGCCTAAAACAACGTGTCCGGCGAAGAACAGGTCGGTAGGAAGGAAGTGCCGGGAAACAGCGGCACACATGCCACGCCGGGAGATTGGCCAAGAATCGGGTAGTTCTGACAAAATACTGTTATTTTGTTAGCTCACGGTTTTAAACTAATGAAACCGGCAAAAATAAATGAGAACGGAGGACAAAGAAGCCGCGTTTTTTATTACGATGATGGATGATCACGGATCCACTATGGCTCTTGCCCACTCAAGGGTATTAGCCAATAATTAAGGATATGAAATTTAAGCTCTTTCAGGTATTGTATACGTAATCCTAACAAAGGAGGACAAAGCAAGCGTGAAGAAACAGAAAGTTTGCCATAATTTCTTTTCGTCAATACAATCAGACAGAATAGTACATATATTGAATTGAAATTGCAGTAATTATGAACACGTTTAAAATTGATGTTTAGAGGTTGCGTAATACTATTGTAACCAATATAAAAGAGAAATTTAGAGGCGCATTCGTTTTGTTTTATTTTACAATACTGCTGACCCCAGTTAAGGGGTCGTAGCAGGGTGGAAAGAAACGTGTGCTACATTTCACAATAAAACGGACAAAACGAACGCATAACATAAGCAAAAAGATTGAACTGATTGCCAATTCACAGTGGCGCGTGAATAATATCTTGCGAAGGGCACAAAAAAGAAAAGAAGAAACCGATACACGCATTGCAACAATACACACTGCAAAAAGATGAGTAAACATTATTGTTCGGCGAGTGCAATATACACCGAGAACCAGAACACGTATCAAGTGATCAAAAAGACAGAAAAGTTTAAAAGTTAAGTAGGCTTTCAAATTTGTTAACATCAGTTTGCTCGAAAACATGACTTTCAAGGCTATTCCATTCATTCACTGTTCTTGGAAAAAAAGAATACTTAAAGACATTGATTCTCGGCTGGAAGGGGGTTAAGTTCAGCGAGTGACGGTGGCGGGATGAATGACCTGAAGAAAAATACGTTAAGTATTGATGAGTATCGCTTTTGAGACGGTTCTTCACAATTTTAAAAAGAAAGCGTAAGCGGCATAATTTATTTCTGTCTGCAATGTTCAATAAACCAGCCTTGACTGTCAGTTCCAAAACTGATGCGCGGCCATAGCAATTAAAGATAAAACGGACTGCTTTCTTTTGTACACGATTTAGTTTAGATTAGTTAGCCGCCGTAAAAGGGTCCCAAATTACATTTCTATAATGAAGAATTGGTAACACGATGCTTTTATAGGCTAGTAATTTTACGCTTGTTGTAGCATTTCTGAGAGACCTTTTCAAGTAGTGAAGTTTATACATTGATTGATTTGCAACGTTTGTAATGTGTTTATCCCAATGCAAGTTGTTACATATATGTAAACCAAGGTATTTATACTCAGTTACTTGCGTTAGAACGTTATTCTCGACTGTGTCATTGAAAATAAGGGGTTGCTTCTTGTTTGTGATTGACATAACAGCACTTTTTTTATAATTAACAGGCATCTGCCATGTGTTGCACCACTGAATAACATCGTTCAGCTTCAAATTAAGGTTAATCTGGTCATCCAAAGAGTCTACAGCAGAATAAATCAGACAATCATCAGCGTACAACCTAATTTTTATGTCATGCTCGCCATCAATGTCGTTAACATGAAGTAGAAATAACAACAAACCCAGAACCGAAACCTGGGGTACACCCGAAGTGACAGGTACCATTTTAGAAGGAGTGTCGCTGAAGATGACATATTGGTAATGAGAAGTAAGGCATGATTTATTCTAACTGCAAAGTTTATCATTTTTAAGAATGGCACGTAGTTTGATCATTAGTTTTACATGAGATATCTTGTCGAACGCTTTCGCGAAATCTATAAATATCACATCTGTTTGCTTACGGTCATTGATAGTCACGGCGAAGTCATGTACGGTTTCGACAAGTAAAGTCACAGTGGAAAAGCCGCGCTTAAAATCATGATGCGCTGAAGAGAGAATCGAATGCGTTGTTAAAAAAGTAGATATGTGCTTATGAATGATATGCTCTAATAATTTACAAGTGCTGGTTAAAGCTATAGGCCGGTAATTCGTAACTGACTGTTTATCCCCTTGTTTAAATAGGGGTTTAATTTTGGACACTTTCCAATCTTCCGGCAGGACGCCAGTTGAAAGAGACAAAGTAAAAATAATAACAAAAAATTTGGCGCACCACTCCGCGTATCTTTTTAGAAATGCATTGGGTATATCATCAGGTCCTGGAGATTTATTTTCATCTAAGTTGAGGAGCAGATTAAGTACACCGGGTTCGGTAATTATAACATCCTCAACAGATGGCAGCATTCTATATTTATCGAAAGGCGGGATAGTTCCGTCGTCAACTGTAAATACGGACTTGAAGTTTTCGTTAAATGAATTCGAGATTTCTGTAGAATCTGAGGTACAGATGCTATCTATTACGAAAGTGCTAGCTTCCGAGTGCTTAGGGGTTATACTTCGCCAAAATTTGGAGGGTGATTCTTTAATCATGCTGCTCAAGCGCACAGTGTTGAATGTACGCCGCTCTGTTTGCAGTAGGTCTTTTAATTTACGGGAGAGTTGGGAAATTTCTTTCTTTAGCTTCGTATTACGATTTCTTTTGAACCGTTTGTTCAAGCGATTAGTTTTCCTTTTTAAATGAATGATGTCACGGGTGATCCATGGATTCGAGGGATTTGCTGGTCGATAGCGGAAGGGAACATAGATGATGATGTTTGATGTTTTATGGCACAAGGGCCGATTCACGGCCAAAGAGCGCCAGTTCATCTTACTAAAAATATGGACAATGATTGTGATAAGTGGCTGTATAAGGGCCATAAAATTCCTCGCAGTAAGGCGGGTAAAAACATACAAGTAATAAAATGATGACCATGCCGTGAGAGGTGTGTGTGGTGTGAATAGATGACAAAAGTTGGTGATAATAAAAGACGATGGTGGATATGTATGGCATTAGCACAAGTGCCTCACTCGTTCAAACCCTTGCGTCCAAGGGCCGTGAGGCATGTGCTTTCTTGTGTAGCCACCGCAGCAATAACCTCTCTGGAGAGGTCATGCTACGGTATGCCCGGGTATATGACATGAAAGCTGTGAATTTCTTTTAAAAACGCTAACAATGATTTATGACTAAAAAGTGGTTCCCTACCGACAAACATTGCAGGGTGTGAAGGTATATGTTGTCGGTAGAGTAATGGAAAATGTTGTTTTCTTAGAGTTTCTAAATGTTTACACTGGATTAGTATGTGAAGGACTGTTAATGTTTCACCACATTTGTCGCACAATGGTGGATCGTCACTAGACAAAAGATGTGTGTGTGTTGCGTATGTGTGTCCTATCCTGAGTCTCGTTAGTATTACCTCTGTATAACGCGATTTTGATACTGGCAGCCAATGACCAAGTTGTGGCTTAATAATGTGTAGTTTGTTTTGTGTGTGTGTATTCCACTTGCTCTGCCAGAAGTATCTGATGTTTCGTTTGAGAGACGGCTTAAGATCAAGGGCCGGGATTAATATGGGTGTAGTGGCGGTGCCCTCGTGGACGGATGCAGCAAGCTGATCCGCCATCACGTTGCTTTGAATTTCACGATGCCCTGGCACCCAGCACACCACAACATGTCTGTTGAGTGCGTAGAGGGTGCATAAAATGGAGTAAAGTGAGACAAGGACTGGGTTTTTGTGTTTTTTAGGAGTGTGCAGAGCCGTTACCACACTAAGGGAGTCTGTATAAATTACTGCTTTTTGTATTTGTAATTGTTTGATGTGTTTAGCTGCCACAAGTATCGCGTAAGCTTCCGCCGTGAAGATACTTGTGTCTGGATGTAGAGGGCCAGCATCCGAAAAGGAAGGGCCAACAGCAGCGTAGGACACAGAGGAGTTAGACTTAGAGGCATCTGTAAAAAACTCAGGACGTGTGTATTTGTGTTGAAGTTCCAAGAAGTATGTTCGAATATGGGCAATAGGCGCATGTTTAGTAACTTCTAAAAAAGACACATCGCAATCTATAGTCTGCCACTGCCACGGTGGCGGGTATGCTACAGGAGCCATTAAATTGTGTTCGAGTGACACTCCAGTGTCCTCGGCTAGACCCTTCAGGCGAACTGAGAAGGGCTGCCTCATTGAAGGCCTGTTTTGAAAAAGAATGGAGCTCGACAAGTCATTTATAGTAGAGTATGAGGGGTGCCTCTTGTCTGCTTTCACCTTAAGGAAATAAACAAAGGACATGTAGGTTCTTTGCAGGTGAAGCGACCACTCATTTGACTCAACGTAAAGGCTTTCTACGGGGCTGGTGCGAAAAGCACCCGTAGAAAGGCGGATGCCCAAATGGTGCACGGGGTCCAGCATCTTCAAGGCACTTTGAGTAGCAGACTGATAGACAACGGCCCCATAATCTAAGCGGGTGCGAATGAGGCTTCTATAGAGGTTCATGAGGCATTGCCTATCACTACCCCAAGTAGTACGTGACAACACTTTTAAAACATTCATGGCTTTTAAACATTTTGTTTTTAGATACTTGATGTACGGCACGAAGGTCAACTTGTTGTCCAAGATTAGGCCTAAGAATTTATGCTCGGCTTTGACGGACAGACGTTGCCCGTTCAGTCGAATGTCAGGTTCCGAGTGCATGCCTCTCTTTCGAGAGAACAAAACACACGTGCTTTTTTGTGGGTTAAGTCGAAATCCATTTTCATCTGCCCATTTGGAGATCTTATTTAAACCCAGCTGAACCTGCCGCTCACATATGGCCAAGTTGCATGACTTGAAGCCAAGCTGAACGTCGTCGACATATGTACAATAGAACATATTGCGGGGAATGGACAAGTGCAAAGAGTTCATTTTGATAATAAAAAGTGTGCAACTAAGCACGCCACTTTGTGGCACGCCTGTTTCCTGGACAAATGTTCGGGAAAGCACACTGCCCAGACGGACACGGAAAGTCCGCTTTGACAGGTAACTTTCGATTATATGAAACATTCTTCCGCGCACACCAAGGTGAGACAGGTCTCTTAGAATGCCGAACCGCCATGTTGTATCATACGCCTTTTCGATATCTAGGAACACAGAGAGAAAATATTGTTTATGGACGAAGGCGTCTCTGATCTGTGCCTCGATACGAACAAGGTGGTCTGTGGTGGATCTGCCTTCTCGAAACCCGCACTGAAATGGGTCGAGCAAATTATTTGTTTCAAGGAAATGTACAAGTCGGCAGTTTATCATTTTTTCGAAGACTTTGCACAAGCAGCTTCTAAGTGCTATAGGCCTATAACTCGAGGGTAAAGAAGGGTCCTTGCCCCCTTTCAAAATGGGAATAACAATAGCCTCTTTCCAGGAGGTAGGAATAGTGCCAGAAGACCAAATAGCATTGTACAAACAAAGTAAGGTTTTACGGGTTTCGTTTGGTAGGTTTTTTAACAATTCATACATCACACGGTCAGAACCTGGGGCAGAAGTACTGCAGGAGTTTAGAGACATTTGCAGCTCAGCTAGACTGAAAGCTTGGTTATATGCCTCGGATCTAGTGCATTTGTGTTCGAGTTTCTGCTTTTCTATTCTTGTTCTGTATTTTTGGAAAGTGTCAGTATAGTGGGACGAGCTGGATACCCGTTCAAAGTGTGCCCCGAGGAAGTTTGCCTGATCTTCCAAGGTATCACCTTGAGTGTTTACGAGTGGAAGTGTGTGTACTTGTTTCCCTGCTATCCTACCGACCATGTTCCAGACTTTTGCCTCCTGTGTGTATGAATTAATCCCTGACAAAAACTTCTGCCAGCTTTCTCTTCTGGCCTGCCGACGCGTTCTCCTTCCTTGAGACTTTATTTTCTTGAACGTGTCAAGATTTTCCGCTGTTGGCGAGTTGCGCAGCAATCTCCATGCCCTGTTCTGTTCCTTTCGCGCATTACGACACTCCGTGTTCCACCATGGGACGTGTCGTTTGCCGGGCATTCCAGATGTTTGCGGTATGCACCTGGCTGCTGCGTCAGTTAGAAAAGCTGTGAAGTACTTCACAGCTTCATCTATGTTTAACCTACATATGTCTGTCCAACTCAAACGTGTAGTGTTGTGGAACTGTTCCCAGTCTGCTTTGTTTATCAGCCATTTGGGAACATGTAGAGGACATTCATATGTTGTTTGTGAACTCAACACTACAGGAAAATGGTCACTTCCATATGGATTGTTTATGATTTTCCATTTCAATAGGGGTAGAAGTGAAGGTGATACGATGCTGAGGTCTATAGACGAGTAAGTTTTGTTGGCAACGTTATAGTAGGTTGGCTCTTTCCTATTCAACAAACAGGCGCCGGAAGAGAAGAGAAATTGTTCAATGAGACGACCTCGTGCATCACAGCGAGAATCGCCCCACAGTCCACTATGTGCATTTAGGTCCCCAAGAAGCAAATAAGGTTCCGGTAGTTCGTCTATTAGGGACTGAAATTCACGTTTTTCAAGACGTTGGTGGGGAGGTACATACAAAGAGCAGATGGTGACGAGTTTGTTTAAGAGTACCGCTCGAACAGCCACCGCCTCAAGGGATGTCTGGAGTGGTAAATGTGTACACGCTACTCCTTGGTTAATAATAATGGCTACGCCACCGGATGACGCCACAGCATCATCTCGGTCCTTTCGGTATATGACGTAAGCACGTAAAAAATTTGTATTGGAGGTACACACAGCACTTGAGGTGAGTGTTTGTATAAAAGCTCTTGGACGTCGTCGAGGTTTTTAAGCAGGCCTCTGACGTTCCAATGTATAATTTGTGTTTCCATATTGGAAGTAAAGTAGTGCTGTGTGTACGTTAAGGGAGTGACTTGTTTAAACTGAAAGGTCGAGCTCAAGTAGCGGGGCTATTATCAGGCCCTGTTATGAGCTTTTTAGTTTTCTTGGCGCGCTCCAGAGAGCCGCGCCGCTCTTTTGGCACCAGAGGTGCCGCCGTATCCATTGCCTCCTCGGAGGCACTGGATGCCCGCTCATGCGAGCTGGTTTTTCGAAGCTTGGGCCTCGCCTGGCGAGGTGAGGCCTTGAGACCCGAGGACCCTGGAGTCCCTGGTCTCTGTTCAATAGTAGGCGGAGTAGACTCAACTACTGCCGCCTTGCGGGCAGGCGCCACAGCCAATGGCTCGCTCTGCGCAGGCCGAAGGAGTGGCGAGGGCTGGTGCGACACTGCCCCCTGGCGCGCCGCATCAGCATATGTAGGGCCATAAAATGGCGAGACTCTTTTTCTTGCTTCTTTAAATGTAATGTTTTCTTTTATCTTTAAAGTGATGATTTCTTTTTCTTTTTTCCAGAAAGAACAAGAACGTGAGTACGCGGCATGATTACCGCCACAGTTTACACAGTGTGCAGGTGCTTTGCAGTTGTCGGACGCATGGCCCACGACTCCACACATAGCACAAGTTTTCTGGCCACGACAGCTTTGCGAGCCGTGGCCATATCTCTGACAATGGAAGCAACGGCGGGGGTTGGGAATATATGGCCTCACAGATGTTTTTGTGTACCCAGTCTGAATTGTTTCCGGCAAATCGCTTGAAGCAAAGGTCAGTATTAAGTGTTTTGTTGGTATTTCCTTTTGATCTCTTCTTATCTTAATGCGCTGTACGTTTGTCACGTTCTCGCTCTTCCATCCTTCAAGAAGTTCAGCTTCGGTCAGGTCAAGCAAATCTGCGTCCGAAACGACCCCGCGAGATGAGTTCATAGACCTGTGTGGCGTAATACTGATGGGTGTGTCTCCAAACGTTGTGAGGGTGTTCAGTTTATCAAATTGGTCTTTGTCACGTACTTCGAGGAGTAGATCTCCACTGGCCATTTTGGTAACCTTGTACCCGGCACCGAGAGTTTCGGTTAAGGACCTAGCCACTACGAAGGGGGATACTGTTCTGGCTTGCTTGTTAGTTTTTTCGCAGTGTATAACGTGGAAATGAGGAAAGGTTTGTCTTGGCCGGAGGAAAAAATTGATATCTTCGGTGCGTACCCGCTTTGAGGAGGCACGATCACTTAATTGGGGAAATGCTTTATGCATGCCAGTTTAATTTTCTTCAGAAGCGTTGGCGGCCACCCACCACGGAGCCCAACAAGGGGACGCTACAAGTTTGTGGATGCTAAAACCTGCAGACGCCAGCCGTACAACGCAACTATAACCCAATGCGCCTAGACCAAGGTAGGCTATTTGCACAGGGTTAACCCTCGCCGCCAGGAAGTTTGGAAGTAAACAGAAGAGAGTAGAAGACAGGACAGATAAACAGTAAGAGATAAAGACGAAGATGTAGGGAAAGAGAGATAGGAAAAGGCGACTGCCGATTTCCCCTGGGTGGGTCAGCCCAGGGGTGCCGTCTACGTGAAGCCGGGGCCAAAGGGGTGTGTTGCCTCTGCCGGGGGGCCTTAACGGTCCAATCACCCAGCGTCGGCTCAACCCCCAGGATCCCCTTTTCCCCGGACACGGCAAAGCCACGCACGGCTAGGCGTGGGAGGGAGTAGAAACTCCCCCGTTAGCTCGGGTCCGTGGTGTCGCTACATAAGGGAACATAGAGGTCAAGGCATGCGTGTACTGTGTTCCTAAATTTCACCCAGAGAGAGTTAGCGTCGCACATTGTGTCCATAGAAGTACTCAAAAAGTGATCATACACAGATTCCAATCTGTCTAGTATACAAACATCGTTAGCAGCAGAGAAAATTGGAACACGACCCATTTTCAACCTTGTCTTTGGAAGAGAGAAACAAAATTGAGTTAAGACACACTTATGATCCGAGAGACCATCCAGTACCTCACACTCATAGTGACCGTCAATATTAGACCGTACAAAAACAAGGTCCAGTATTGATTTGCTTTCTCCGTGAATACGTGTATACTCATGAACTAGTTGAACCAAATCAAATCGAAATGCAATATCGATCAACTCCTCGTTGTTGAAAGTATCATTAGTACCAGAAGAGAAGGTGGGCCATTCAATACCAGGTAGGTTGAAGTCACCACAGAGCACAAGTTTTGTGTCTTTCGTTATCTGGAGACCAATGTATTCCTTTAAATTCTGCAAAGCATCAATTTTGGTACCAGGGGGTCTGTAAACAACACCAACGACCATGCACTGTTTGTCGCGACACATCTTACAAAATAAGGCCTCAACGCTAATGGGGTCGGCCAATCTAGCAATTTGTATTTTATTTTTAAAGAGCAACGCCACACCGCCTCCCCTGGAATCACGATCTTTGCGATAAACACGGTAATCTGGGGGAACAAATTCGCAATCGTGGATTCCATGGTGAAGCCAGGTCTCCGTCAATGCAACAATGTTCGGATCATGAACTAGAGCATCTGATATCGATACAAGTGACTTGTTTACAATACTACGGCAGTCAACATTTATTAGCCTAATAGAAGGGGATACGGAAGATTGTCATATGGCTGATCGTTTTCGAAGAGGCACCTTATCATTTTTTTCTTTGTAACACACATACATAGTCCCATTCACGGACACCTTATCAAAAACCAGCTTTACGTCCTCTTTCCACTTACGGTTTTCACTTGTGCTGTCCCAAAGTTTCTTTCTGACTTCACGAACCTTCTGGGAGAAGTCTTCTGTAATATGCATTTCTGTGTTTTTTAGTTTAGGGCAGTTTCGAAATATTAAGAGCTGTTCGCGAAAATCGACAAGCTTCAAAATTACGAGGCGAATTTTGTTCTGTTTTTTAGCTCCTTACCAGTGGCACCTTTCTACTCCTGAAACACTAATTTTTAAGGTTTCCTTAAAGAATGTGTTAATCACGCTCTCGTGCAAGGATTCCACGGTTTCGTTCTGTTGTTCTTTTAAGCCGTGAATGATGATGTTATTTCGCCGGCTGCGGTTTTCGAGATCATCAATTTTATCTAAGACGAAGGTAACGTCGTCTTGAACCTTCGTGATAGTTGATTCGAGGGACTGAATTTTTTCACCGAAACCAGCAAGACAAGCGACTGAAGCTTCTAATGAATCGAGCCTATCGTTAAACTGCGCGAAAGAGTTGGTTAAGGCTTTCTGCGCATCACCAAAACAGTTCGTCTGTTTCAATCGTTCTTTTTGGCTATTAAGTACGTGTAGAATCAGTTCACTGTCAGTGAGATTAGAATGAAGCTGCTCTTCATTATCCGAGCTCCCCAAGACCGGCCCTGGGTTCTGCTCGATGTCATCGCATCTCAAAAGAAGATTAACAAACGCGCGGAAACAAAGAAGACAACGCTCGTTTCACACCAAATGGGCAAGGCAGCAGCAAAAGACAAACATCGTTACTTCGAAAAGGTTTGGCTTCAGGCATGCGACTAACCTGCGCCAAGAAAAAAAAATGTTCCGGTTGAACATTGTTGCAGCCACGCTGCTGCCGTGCCCACTGAAGAGTCCGGGATGCGGTGGTGCATTTATGAGCTGCTGTTGTGATGACGTCACTCGGCCCCTGGCGCTGTACTCGGAAAAGACGGCGAGGGTCCCCCCGGGTGGATCCGTGATGTGGCAGAAGTGTGACAATTGCTCACTTTCTTCTTGAAGCAAAGTCGGGTAAGGGTTATCGGGGAGGTCCACGTGGCTCCATGGGGGAGCGTGCCAGGTGATTGCGATGCTGAAGATCTGCGCCAGGAAAAAAATGTTCCGGTTGAACATCGTTGCAGCCACGCTGCCGCCGTGCCCACTTCAGTTATGCAGTTATGTTTCATAAACATAACTGCATAACTTGTTCTTGCTTCTTTCTCCACCCACTCCAGGCATTATTTTTCACCGTCGTCGCCTACTGCATTAAAAATTGCACAAGATTTCCAACAGGTGTGTAGTGGATACTGCGCTTCTTCAAAGAATGACGAACAATAGCATAATGAATGCTTGCCTACTACGCAAAAACTATTGTTATTTTTTTGCGTAGTGGGTACATAGCAAGTGTGATTGTAGCAGTTACCCAAAGAGTGTTTAGAAAAGGCCCTGAAATGCTGCTCTTCTAGCTTTCACTGCGCGTGCTGCGTGGTCCGCGCAAGCCTAGCGTTTTCCTTGAACCTCTACCGAAATTGCATGGAACAAATGCTGTATGGAAATCACAGGCGACAGCGTTCAAAGTAGGCTAGTTAGCTACAGCACCAGAGTGCGTGGTCCAGTGCTTCTCAAGTTTGTACAATGATGGCTATCATGGCATACTTTAAAATTATCGGAAAAGAGATTACTACTGGATTTTACTGTTGCCTGACGGAATATAGGCAAATGCCTATTTTGTTCCTTGTGTTTCTAATATAGGAGTTTGATATATGAGCATGAATTTTTGATATATATATATATATATATATATATATATATATATATACCAGAATGATATATGAGCATTAAGGTTAAAATGGGCTTTTGTATCGTTTTTATAGTGCCTATAACTACGTATTTTGTTTGCTCGTGCCTAAATCCTATAAGTGCCTATAAATGCCTATTTTCACAATGAGCGCATATGAGCGCTACTGAAGCCCGAATTTCGTTTTCGGGCATGTTTTGAAACTGTTATTCATGTAAAAAAGTAGCATTGACATTTCCAAGCGCTATAAGGCTCAACGAAGACAAAGCTGACAGGCTGCGAGTGATGGAGGAGGAGCATAAACAGTGCAAAAGACGCTATATCTCCAGCATTAAGTGGAAGAATGTCGGCGTCTGCAGGGGAAGAAGGAGAGAGAATTAAAGATGGGGTAAAAAATAAAAGTGACACCTATGGCCAAGGACATGGCGACCACCTTCCACAAATATCTGTCCAGTGTCTTGGAGGAACTGAGAAACCCTTTGAAAAACTAAGTGTTGCGGTGGCAAAGGAAGAGCAGGTTTTTCTGGGGCGCAGCGAGTAGCTGGAGAACGAACGAAAAACCATGGAGGACCACTTATGGAATGATATTGTTGATTCAGTGGTGGCGAAGGTCGCCAAATCGTTATACTTCATACTGCAAAGCCTGAGACAGGCGTCGGCATGTTTACAATCAACTGTGTACTTAGAATACGTTCACCGTATGCTGGAATATGCTTGTTCCGTATGAGATCGCTTGTCAATTGTTTTTGTGTGACGAACATTAAAAAACACAGAACAGCACTTCAAGTTTCTTCCTAAGTCATTACTCAAAAATGACCACTGTGACAATATAAAAAGTCAACTAGGATGGGAATTACTATCATCGCATCCAATTAAACTGCGGTTAAAGCTCATATGTCAAGCATTTCAGGCTAAACTCATATTAGAAGAAGAATGTACCTAAACAGTCCTCTTCAGGAAATGGTAATTAGGATTTTAGAATGTCGTATCAGATATATTTTTTCTAATAATTCGTTTTTGTTCGTTTCCTGACAGAATGAAATAGATTATAAAGAGAGCAAAGTGTGCTGTGTCAATGAGGGCGTACTTTTTCGACCTTGTAGCCCATCTGCTGCAGCACCTTCAGGTAATTCAGGTAAAATAATGTGCACGCAGGTTTTGTTTTGTTTGTAGTTTACTTTTTAAGCTTCTCTTCCTAGGTGACATATTAAGTTACATTTATACACTAGAATTTCTTGCGTGCCCAATGAAAAGCGCTGTACCATGGTGAATTTTCAAATTGGTTTCGTACGAGCCACCACAGCATGATGCGATGAAGCAAACTTGATTTCCTTGCCTCTCGTCCCAATTAGTCATTGTGAGCATTATTCTTTACCTGTTTTCTTCGGTATCTGGGCTGGAGAATCACATGACACATACGCACCAAGAACAACATGCGTAAGCAAGGTCACGCGCGCATGACGTGCCCCAGCCTACTCGTGCGCGTACGCCAGCGATGTTGTGTGGATTCGGCGCTCTCTGTTGTGGATTATACGTTTCTGTGGGATGTATCAGTCAGTGCGTGCACTTTATGAGAGGTGGGCAAAGATCATTTATTGTGACCCCGATAGACTACGTCGCTTCGCTGAAAAAGCGGTCAGAGACGACGCATTAAACAGAAGCTAAGCGTTGTCAGGGTTGGCGAAGAAACGGTGCAGTAACGACGAGAAGACAAACGCAAGCGAAACGGGGTAGTAGTATTAGTAGTAGTATTAATAGTAGTAATAATAAAAGTAATAGTAGTGGCAGTAGTAGTAGTAGTAGTAGTAGTAGTAGTAGTAGTAGTAGTAGTAGTAGTAGTAGTAGTAGTGACATTGCACACTACAAGGGCATCTACTTTTTCGCATCCATCTAGATGTGACCGCCGCAGCCACAATGAAGCCCGCGGCATTTGGGTCAGCAGCGGGGCACCCTATATACTGTCTGCTCCTCTGAGGCGGACGCTAAACGAGAGCTCATTAGTGAATAGCATCTCTAGGCTATTCAAAACAAAAATAAAAGTACGAACAAGCTGAGATGCTGTGTTCTATTATTTTTCTCAGCGTTCATTCATTATACTCATTTTATAAGGGCAGTGCAAACACACAGGGAAAAGAAAGACATAGTGACGAAGAGTGCTGTTTTAGGGGCGAAGCTCCTTATGGCGTGGCTTGTGCGTCCCTCGTATGTAACCACCAGTGGCACATACTTGAAATAGCGGTCCTTACGATTTTGACCTCCAAGGTGGTTCCGGTGAGAGATTTCTTCTGTGCGTTGTTGAACAATTCAAGATAGTGCTCAATGCACATGTTAATGGCTGCTAAGGGAGAATAAGAGACAGGAGCATTCGGCTTTTAGTCAACGCGCACGCTGCGATCCCCATTAGCAGCCATTGGCATGTACATTGAGCACTATCAGACAAAAAAGGGTTGCTACATCATACTTGCTGGGTGTAACCTCCTTGGTTTTAGAAAGGTTTATCGAGCGTTGAGCCGCAGGGCCATGAATACAATGAACTAGTATATACCATGAATGAATTCGAGGTGGTTAAAGGGGGGAAGCAGATACGAAGCGCAAGCCGTAAGAAATTAAAAGCTGAATCCTCCTGTCTCTCATTTCACATTAGCAGCCACTGGCATGTACATTGAGCAGTATCTGACAGGGAAAGGTTGCTAGGTTATACTCGCTGGGCGTAACCTCCTTGGTTTTAGAAAGGTTTAGCGAGCATTGGGCCGCAAAGCCATGAATACAGTGAACTAGTATATACCATGAACTCAAGGTGGTTGAAGGTGGAAAGTAGACCCGAAGTGCAAGCCGTAAGAATGTGTGCGTGTGCCACCTCTCGTTTAGTCCTTGGAATGTCCACTGAATGGCGTGCTTCTATAAGGGGAATATACGATAAAAAGATGCGAGATGGTGAGACTTGGAGTGTTGAATAGATGGACGAATGGACACACAGACAGATGCATAGATGGACGCATGAAAGGACGCAGGGGCAGATGCATGAACGAACGCAGGGCCGGGCGCACGAACAGATGCATGGACGGTCTCACACAGACGGACGAATGCTTCGCCCCACTCTCCATCATTCACTCCGTGGATATGCTGCCATTTTTTTCTTTTCCCACTGTCTTCGTGCTTCCCTTTCAAATTGATATGAAGCAGCTAGCCCAAATCAAAGTACTCCTCGTTCATGCTACACAACAGAACACATAAATTACACACGCCAAGTAGAATAATGCCACGTGAAACACTCTTAATGAGGTACCGTTTAAAATGCGGAGTATACGCAGAAGTTGCAGCATTTTTGGTCCGCTTTTATATATACAGCTAGCATTTAACGAAGTTTTGATCAACAGCGTAGAGTATGCGACGTCCGCCCCCCAATGTCAGCGTAAAGAAGCGACGTAAAAATGGGACCATTCCTTGTTGTACGTCACTCCGTAGATCTTGGGGCAAGTGCATTTATTAGCAATTGAGCGTTTTTCTGCGACATGTAATTTTTCAAATCTTAACGAGAATGATCTGAAGTGCCCAGTGCACTAATACGCTTGTCAGGCCGAAATGCTCAAACATATTGAGGGGCCCTTTAAGGTGTTCACCGATAGGGGAGAAATTGGTCCCACGTGATAAGACCTAGCATGTTCCTCTTCTGGGGTATCAGTGCTCTGGTTATTTGCTCCTGCGCTGTCCTTCCCAGCCACAATAAAAGGTATGAGACCCATGAGACTGTTCTTTGAATGGTGTACTCTTGACGCACAATGCTAGACAACAAAACGAAAGACCACATACCGTGAATCGCGCGGGAAATGCATCCTTATTTTCAATCGTTGGCACTTTGCTCCTATTTTAAACATCATTTTTTTTCTTGTCGTAGATACAAGTCACTGACGTTCTCGTTTTGGGATATTTCAATTTTTGTTGAAATGTTTTGTGCCTATAACTAAGATTTTGAGGGCCTAAAATGGTATTGCATATGACTGTTTTAGCACATAGAACACACTTTTAGTGCCTACAAATCCAGCTTCTAATGATGATTGATGATGACGCCTCCACTATGGCTCCTGGCCCACACAAAGGGATTGGCCAATAATTGAGGATATGAAACTTAAGGTCTTTCAAGGGATGTATACGTAATCCTAACAAAGGAGGTTAAATCAAACGAAAGAGTGCAATATTTCCTTTTTCCCATTACCACCAAACAGAATGGTGATTATATTGAACTGAAATTGCAGTAGTTACGAACACGTTTAAAACTGATGTTTAGAATTTGCCTAATACTAATTTACCTAAATATAAAACTGGAATTTAGAGGTACATTCGTTGTGCTTCATGAACATAACTGCATAACGTGTTCTTGCTTCTTTCTTTATATTCCATCAACTTCAGGCTTAATTCTTCATTGTCGTTAGCCACTGCATGAAAATTGCACATGATTCCCAACAAGTGTGTAGTGGATACCAAACTTCTTCAAAAATGTCGAAAAATAGAATAGTGAGTGCTTGCGTACAACACAAAATCATTATTTATGGCGTAGTGGGCCCCCAGAAAGTGTGATTGTAGCAGTTACCCAAAGAATGTTTAAAAAAGGCACTGAAAGCCCGCTCTTATAGCTTTCGCTACGTGGTCCGCGCAGGCCCCGCGTTTTACTTCACCTCTACCGAAATTGCGTGCAACCAGTGCTGTGTAGCAATCACGGGTGATCACGTTCAATGTTGGCGACTAAGCTACACCACGAGAGGGCGTAGTCGAGCGCCCCTGAAGTTTTTGCAATGGTGCCTATTCTGATATTTTTTTAATTATCGGAAAAAAGTTTGCTGGCTCCTCGTGCTTGAACTTCATCACTTGCTGGCTCCAGTGGGCGCGTATCGCTCCCAAATAGATGCGATCACTCGCGCCCTCCTCTTACTTGAAAGAACCTCTTGGTATTGCTGTAGCTGTGCTATAAAATAATTCGAAGGTTCGTCGGGAAGCGACGCAGGAAGTGTTCATTTTCGACACTATTATCACGACCGAGCAACACCTGGGGAGCGGTACAGCAAGTTGCGCACTCGTAGTAAGAGTCCTCACCTGGTATTGAGGAAACATGTCACGGTCAGAAAGACTGTATTTCGGGACAGTGAGCATGGCCGTACACGCACTCGCGCGATGTCGCGCATACTGAACGTAACAGTACCTAACATTTTGTGTGCGATGTAGCCAACACATTTGTCTCTATTCAATATTAGTGAACTGAGAGCGCGCTAACTGCTCAGTTTCATTGCACATGCATATATGTTTACTGGGAGTAGTTGAACCCAGACTTTAATATTGCACCGTTTACTTGTACATTTTATGCGTTCTTAGAAAGTTTTAAGCGTGGTCTACTTCATGCAAACGTACGAAGTCATGAGTTCTGAATTCCACAAAGATGAAGCGGACGTGAGGACTTGCAGAAGGTCTAGTCAATGTTTTTAATAATAATAATAATAATATTAATAATAATAATTGTCGTTTGATTTTAACGTCTCAAAAATATCACATGATTCTAAGCCTATGCCGTAGTGGAGGGCTCCAGAAACAAACCTCCTGTGTTTAGAAAAAGTTTATTCTCTCCTGGGACGCAACAAAGCTAAGGGACAAGCGTCTGTATAACAGGCACAATAACAAACAAAAGACAAAGCACAACATACATTACACATTTAAACAAGTGTCCAAGTCCGTAGGATGTCCATCGTTCATAGTACTAATAACTATACATACACTACATAAATGCACTAATCACAATATGGACAATGTACATGATGATATATGTGCAGAATTTACAAGACTTGGTGAAGATGTTAGAAAATATGTACAACAGGTATCAATGTTCATAAAAGTTACATTACTTACAGCGTTAGAATGAAGTGCATATATACAAGAGCTCACACCAATATGGGACATACACAAACACATAAAATAGTAAACACATACTGATTACATGCACCACTCAGACATTAACAGGTGACCTGGCTATAGGAAGCAGGCCAAGTTGAAGACTAATCGAACGCGTCTGTCAACTACGGACAGAAAGCGGCACGACCATTGTCGCAGAAATTCTTCCTCCCCAAGGAAGAACAATTCCTCCGACAGAAACGATAAGAGTTCACAGTAGAGGCGTTCCAGAATCGGAAGAAGAGCCCGACGACGATGACCTGCCGCAACAGCTTCGCACCTATTACGCCATAAACAAAAGGCTCCCGCAGCTATTAGAAGGCGTGCAAAGCGACTACGCGAGCAGCGACCAGATGTTACAAAGCGATTAACACCTAGGCCACGAAAACTAGCGTTAACTGACCTCCAAAACACCTTTGCGATGACACATTGCTTCAGCATATGCTGGTTAGACTCCTGTAACGGGTAGTTAGGACAAGTGGAAGATGGGACCATGCGCCACCTCTCCAATCTTTCCCGTGTTGGGAGTACTCCCCATCCAAGACGCCACATAAAGTCACGGAGGTGACCAGGCAAAAACGAAGCCGTTATCGCGCTCCACGAGACATGTCTCGATCGTGCTAGACGGGCTGGAGGAACCAGAGGAAGCAGAAGAGCCGCGGTTGTATCTACGATGCGGCTTTCAAGAATGTCCACATCGGGACAAACCTGCTGCGCGTGTCGATAAAATGCTACTGCCGTTGAGTAAAATGCAGGCACGTTAAGTGTTTGCGGTGCAGAATTAAGCCGTGCATCAGGTAGTAAATAGCGTAGTTTGGTGCCCAAGAAATAACAGGCAAGATCACGCGCGGGGCACTGATCACCATGCAACAACCGAAGTAAGAATCGTAGGGCAAGCAGCCGGCAGCGAACAGAGACGGATGGGAATGCGAATCCACCGCAGTTTCTCGGTTGCCCAAGAGCTGCTCGGCAAACCAGCTCTGTTCCACCCGACCAGAAAAAGGAGCCAATGAGGGATTGCAACAACCTGGTGATTCGTAATGGGGGCTGTAAGACGTGAGATATGTACCATGCACGGCCGCAAAACACCGTCTGTGCTAAATACCTTCTTTCGAGCATTGGTAAATCATACTCTTGTGCTTCCCGGACGTGTCGTTTTACATCTTCGACTACTGAATTCCACAAGGAGCCTGATATGCCGTAGGAAGTATAATCAAGCCCCAGAATACGAATAGAGTCACTTTTCTGAAGACCGAAAAAGGAACTTAGACATGCGTCTGGGGAACCAATGAATAAATATCGACATTTGGAAAAATTTAAAGCGGCACCTGAAATCATGCCATACGTCGCAAAAAGTCGTAGGCTACGGGATAAACTGTCCTCATTCTTCAAATACAACGTGATGTCATCAGCAAATGCTGTCACTGTCACGGTACCACTACCTGGAAGAGGAAGGCCTCTAACGTAAGGGTCAGCGATTAGCGATTGAAGGAATGGTTCGAGGCTGAGTACAAAAAGTGCAGGGGATAAAGGACACCCCTGGCGAACACCACGGGTAACCGGAAATGGCGCACTCTCTAAACCATCAAGAAACAACGTGCTGCGTATATTTCGGTATGCGTTTCTGAGAAGCTCAACGAAGTTTTGTGAGAAGCCAAATGCTTCCATTACGCTAAATATAAAGCTATGTTCGAGGCGATCGAATGCCTTTTCTTGGTCAAGTGAAACTAAGAGTCCCTGAGCTGATCTTGTTAACATGTACGCAACTATACCGCGCGTAACAAAGGAAAGACTGTGGATTTCTCTTCCAGGAATAGAGCACGCCTGATGATGACCTATTAAGGAGGGCATCAAGCTTCTCAAACGCCGAGTGATAATTGCCGTGAAAGTTTTATAATCAACGTTGAGGAGCGTTATTGGTCGCCACTCCTCTGGGCGAACTGACGATGGGTCATGTTTAGGTATTAAAACAATTCGACCATCGCGAAAGCTATCAGGAAAATCAAAGTTCTCGAAACAGCGGCAAATAACAGAGGTGAAAAGAGCACCAATGTCGTCCCAAAACGTTAAATAAAACTCAACAGGCAACCCATCGGGCCCGGGGGCCGAGCCACGCTTCATGGAAGACAGTGCCTCTTTCACTTCGTCAGCTGACGGACTTGTGCACAGTTGTTCAGCGACTTCAGATGAAATTCGAGGTAGCCTACTTAACATTGTGGCTGTCTCGGTGGTACCGCGATGTGATGACATTGTCGTACGAGCCATGTTGGCAAAGTAAGCTAGGAAAATTGATTGGTCACGTGTCGGCGGCAACGCAGTGTGTAAGAATCTGGCCGCCGGAGTTCCTAGTCGACTCGACGGGTTGAGAAGCGAGCTTTTCGCAAAGCGTAGAACCTCAGGGTGAGCACATGGATTACGTCTGCAACGCCAAGCAGCCGCCGTCAATGACGAAGCTGCAATGAGTCGTTGAAAACGACCCCTTAACTCTCGCTGCCATGCGCGCATCAAGGGAGTTAGTCGATCAACCCGAAGAGCAATACGCAGCTTTGTGGCAGTGTCCGCTAGTTCTTCGGACGTACGGCGTCTGAGGGCCCGCCCTGCTACTGAGCAGTGTAAACGCCACTGTGTCTTGAGCGCGTCCCACACCTCTGGACCGCATCCCAAGAGAGAGGCCCGCAAGCTTCTAGATAAACTGGAGCGTGTAGGCGCGTCGTGCAGAATGCGGATGTCAAGACGCCAAGGTTTCACTGATGATGAAAAGGGAAAGTGAGCCTCGAGCGTCACTGGTCGGTGGTCTGATATATAAACAGGCGATGATGGTAATGTTACTACATCAGAGTGCGATACGTAAGAAGCTAGCGCGCTCGGCACATAGAAACGATCCAAACGACTAGACGACGTGCTACGCCGCCAAGTCCAGGCATACTGTAGTCCATGCACTAGTCTGTACGTATCTATCAAAGAGAAATGTTGCACTAGGCGACGCTGCTCTCGCGCGTTCCAATCAGAGCGACCCCATCCTGGACCTTGCACGTCAGCTCGCGTGTCTAATACACAATTAAAGTCTCCAGTGAGTATAACATGACGACCATCTAGAAAATACACGTCCAGGTCACGGAAAAAATCGTTAGACATCGCTGCTTGAGCTGGCCCATAAATACACAAAACACGCAGCTTGAAGGATGATAGGACGCAGTCAAAAGCTAATATCCGTCCGAACGCGTCATAGAAAACATGATGATTTCGCAGAAGAGCGCGGTTAAAAATAATAATTCCAACTCCAGAGAAGCGAGATGTCGCGAAGGAAAAATAACAGTCTAAATTAAATGCGCGTTTGAATGCACGAACGTGGCCAATGGTGAAAAAATTTGTTTCTTGTAAACACAGAATATCACAATGTTCTGCGCGGGCTATGCTGATAACCTCGGCTTGTTTTACTGGGTTACGGAACCCTTGAATATTTAAAGAAAGAATTTTCAGGGTGTCAGCCATATTGAAAAAAGATGTGTGACTGACCTGGTCGTGTTTTTCGATTCGGTATACCCCGGGGATTTGTCCGGGGGAACTGGAGTACGTACACTACACAGCACAATTCGACCCTCTAGAAGAGGGTCGAGGTTTCTTCGGTTGCTGGAATTCGGAGCGGCTGTCGTGGGTGCCGTCCGAGCTGGTGCCAGACTTGTGAGCACGCTTGACCTCTCGCGGGGCTTGCATTTCCACGTCACAACTGTCTGGGCTAGAAGGGAGTCCGATGCTACTGTCGACTTCGAGGCTGAAGCTGCTGTCTGACGAATCAGATGGTGGTGGGGCTGCAGCGTTAACGTTGTCGCCGCCTCCAACGACCTTGATCACGGATTGCTTGTCGAGACGCGTCAGTAAAGAACTCCCATGGCATCTTGCTACTTGTTCAAGGGAGTCACGAGCCTGGCTTTCGGAATGATCCAAAGGGCTTTGCTCATTCGGTTTTAATTCTTTTCCAGGCGAGACACCAGCGCCCGTAGATCTCGCAACGTCAGCTTCTTCTGGGCACTCAGCTGCTAGGTTTAACGATGATTCCGGTGCCTCGGTGCCTACCAGCGCTTCTTTCTCGGCTTGCGCCGACGTCGAACATGGCACGACATGTTTGTCTGGGACAGACGTGAGGTCGATCGCGGTGGCTGTTTCTATTGCTGAGATTTGCAGACGTGGCGCGCTCGGGTTGGCCAAGCTGCACACTTCCTCATCTTTTAGTGGAGCTCTCAGAATCGGATTCTGGCGTTCTTCTAATACAGCTTCGGGTTCTCGTTCATCTGTTGCCGTTGGTGACACGGACGGTAGGGCAGGAAAGGTCCCCGCAGTAGCATCAGAATATGAACGACGCACAGGGCAGACGGTGGTAGGGTGGTTATCTCCACAACGTCGGCAGGGGCGGTCGCAACCTTCGCTTTCGTGTCCGTGCACACCACAGCGACCACAGAATGGTGCTGTGCACTGTGCTCGATAATGACCACTAGAGCCACACCGACGACAAACACGTTGCAGACCACGGTAGTCGAAGGTGACTCGATGACCAGAAACGCGAAGATAGTTGGGGACGCGATTTGTGGGACTCATTTCCATCCGGACATAGCGTGTGCCTGTGAGAACTCCGCGTCTTGTGCTCATGACGCCAGCGGTCACAGTCAATACCTTGCCGTATGGGGACAAAGCCTGGACGAGTACCTCGTTGGAGACGAAGGCTGGTAAAAACAGGCAGGCGACGTTAGTTACCTGCGGGCCGACGGGAACGACAGGGATACGCTCGCCACCGATGGTCAGGTAGCCAGCGTCGACGATGAGAGTCATGGAAGCCATGCTCTTGACAGTTACTTGGAAGTTCATGCCTCCCATGTGCTGAACGCAGTGTACCTCTGAGAGGCCAACTATTGAGGCCGTCGCGTCGACGACGGTCTCCGGACTAGTCCCCGCAGGGACGGCAACGTCGAAGGCCTGCGCCTTCGAAGGCGTCCACGACGTCGATGGCGCCATGGCTAGATGAGGAGGACGTCCCTGACGTGGAACACGCAGGGACGTCAACAGGATCACTTCCTCTTCGTCTTCCCGTGCCTAGTTGATCACGTCGAGTATGCGACGTCCGCTTACCAATGTCAGTGTAAAGGAGCGATGTAAAAACGGGACCATTCCTTGTTGTGCGTCACTCCGTAGATCTTGGGGCAAGTGCATTTATTAGAAATTGAGCGTTTTTCTGCGACATGTAATTTTTCAAATCTTAACAGGAATTATCCTAAGTGCCCAGTGCACTAACACGCTTGTCAGATCGAAATGCTCAAACGTAATGAGGGGCCCTTTAAGGTGTTCTCCGATAGGGGAGAAATTGGTCCTACGGGATAAGACCTAGCATGCCTCTCTTCTGGGGTATCAGTGCTCTGGTTATTTGCTCCCGCGCTGCCCTTCCCAGCCACAACAAAACGTAAGAGACCCATGAGACTGTTATTTGAATGGTATACTCTTGACGCACAATGCTAGCCAACAAAACGAAAGACCACATACTGCAAATCGCGCAGAAAATGCATGCTTATTTTCAATCGTTGGTACTTTGCTGCTATTTGAAACATCATTTTTTTTCTTCTTGCTGTAGATACAAGTCACTGACGTTCTCGTTTTGTGATATTTTAATTTCTGTGGAAATGTTTTGTGCCTCTTATTAAGATATTGAGGGCCTAAAATGGTATTTTATCTGCCTGTTTTAGGCACCTAGAACACACTTTTTAGTGCCTAAAAATCCAGCTTCTAATGATGATTGATGATGACGCCTTCATTATGGCTCTGGCCCACTCAAAGGAATTGGCCAATAATTGAGGATATGAAATTTAAGGTCTTTCAAGGGATGTATACGTAATCCTAACAAAAGCGGTTAAAGCAACCGTAAAAAACAGAAGGAGTGCAATATTTTCTTTTTGCCATTACCACTAAACAGAATAGTACATATCTTGAATTGAAATTGCAGTAATTACGAACATGTTTATAATTGATGTTCAGAATTCGCCTAATACTTCAATAACAAATATAAAACAAGAATTTAAAGGCGCATTCGTTGTGTTTCATGAACATAACTGCAAAACTTGTTCTTGCTTCTTTCTTTATTTTCCAACCACTTCAGGCATAATTCTTCATCGTCGTTAGCCACTGCATGAAAATTGCACATGATTCCCAACAAGTGTGTAGTGGATACCAAGCTTCTTTAAAGGTGACGAAGGATAGAATAGTGAATGCTTGCGTACTACACAAAATTATTATTCATGGCGTAGTGGGCCCCCAGAAAGTGTGATTGTAGCAGTTACCCAAAGAATGTTTTAAAAAAAAGCACTGAAAGGCCGCTTTTCTAGCTTTCGCTACGTGGTCCACGCAGGCCCCGCGTTTTACTTCACCTCTACCGAAATTGCATGCAACGAGTGCAATGTAGCAATCACGGGTGATTACGTTCAATGTTGCCTTCTAAGCTACACCATGAGAAGGCATAGTCGAGCGCCCCTCAAGTTTTTGCAATGATGCCTATTCTGATATTTTTTTTAATTATCGGAAAAAAGTTTGCTGGCTCCTCGTACTTGAACTTCATCACTTGCTGGCTCCAGTGGGCGCGTATCGCTCCCAAATAGATGCGATCACTCGCGCCCTCCTCTTACTTGAAAGAACCTCTTGGTATTGCTGTAGCTGCGCTATAAAATAATCCGAAGGTTCGTCGGGAAGCGACACAGGCAGTGTCTATTTTCGACACTATTATAACGACCCAGCAAAAACTGGGCGAGGGGTACAGCAAGTTGCGCACTTGTAGTAAGAGTTCTCACCTGATATTGAGGAAACATGTCACGGTCAGCAAGACTGTATTTCGGGACAGTGGGCATGGCCGCACACGCACTCGCGCGATGTCGCGCATACTGAACGTAACAGTGCCTAACATTTTGTGTGCGATATAGCCAACACATTTGTCTCTATTCAATATTATTGAACTGAGAGCACGCTAACTGCTTAGTTTTATTGCACATGCATATATGTTTACTGGGAGTGGTTGAACCCAGACTTTCATATTGCATCATTCACTTGTACATTTTATGCGTTCTTGGAAAGTTTTAATTGTGGTTTAGTTCATGCAAACGTACGAAGTCGTGAGTTCTCAATACCACAAGGACGAAGTGAACGTGAGGACTTGCAGCAGGTCTGGTCAATGTTGTTAATAATAATAATAATAATAATAATAACAATAATTGTCGTTTCATTTTAACGTCTCAAAAACATCACATGATTCGAAGCCTATGCCGTAGTTGAGGGCTCCAGAAACGAACCTCCTGGGGATCATCGATTTCTTAAGTTGCACCTAACTATAAGTACACGCCCATTCTGCTCTGGAGCTTGTTAGGGGCGAAGCTCTTTATAGCGGCACCCGTTTCTCCCTCGTAGCCGTTGTAGTATGTAACAAGTATAACATTTTGACCTCCAAGGTGGTGCCGGTGAGAGATTTATCCTGTGCGTTGTTGAACAATTCAAAAAAGTTTTCATTGTACATACCAATCGCAGTTAAAAGAAATGAGTGACAGAAGCATTCGGCTTTTCGTTAACGCGCACTCTGCGATCCCCATTAGCAGCCATTGGCATGTACATTGAGCACTTTCTCACACGAAAGGGTTCCTACGTTATACTCGCTGGGCGTCCCCTCCTTAGTTTTAGAAGGGTTAAGCGAGCGTTGAGCCGCAGTGCCATGAATACAATGAACTTGTATATACCATGAATGAACTCAAGGTTGTTAAAGGTGGGAAGTATATACGAAGCGCAAGCCGTAAGAAAGTAACAGCCGAATTTTCCTGTCTCTCATTTCCCATTAGCAGTCACTGGCATGTACATTAGGCACTATCTGAAAAGAAAAGGTTGCTACGTTATACTCGCTGGGCGTAACCTCCTTCGTTTTAAAAAGGATTAGCGAGCGTTGGGCCGCAGTGCCATGAAAACAGAAAACTAGTATATACCATGAACTCGAGGTGGTTGAAGGTGAGAAGTAGACCCGAAGCGCAAGCCGTAAGAAAGTGTGCGTGTGCCACCTTTCGCTTAGTCCTTGGAATATCCGCTGGATGGCGGTGCTTCTATATGGGGAATATATAATGAAAAGATGCGAGATGGTGGCACTTGGAGTGTTGAATAGATGGTCGAACGGACACACAGACAGATGCATTGATGGACGCATGAACAGACGCAAGGATGGATGCATGGACGAACGAAGGGACGGATGCACGAACAGACGCGCGCACGGACGGGCTGATGGACGCATGGATGGTCACACAGATGGACGCATGAACGGAGGGAAGCAAGAACGAATGGACGGATGAATGCTACGCCCCACTTTCCATCATTCACTCCGTGGATATTCTGCCAATTTTTTTGACCTCAGAC
Organism: Rhipicephalus microplus; assembly: GCF_043290135.1. Classification (NCBI taxonomy): domain Eukaryota; kingdom Metazoa; phylum Arthropoda; class Arachnida; order Ixodida; family Ixodidae; genus Rhipicephalus; species Rhipicephalus microplus. The sequence goes on along the minus strand of NW_027464585.1, from coordinate 16,860,905 downwards.
GACCTCAAAACATAGACAGAGCAAAACACCCGTACAGAGCAAAACCCCCGTACCTCACCAGCCTGGTCACATTGAAAACGTTTTCGCAATCTCTTGGGGTGGCCCTGGCTGCTCTGACGAGGCCCTCCCGGAAGTCAAGCGTGATGCAGCGACGGACTCCGACGAGGTAGTCACTAGTGAAAAAACGCATTGCTTATTATCACAGTGGAGCATAGTGGAATTTCTAAAACGCGTTTTCAGAAAAAAAGTGTCAAGATCGCTGGTGCCACTATTGTGAAGAATCACTCCAAGCGCTATCGAGTGCTACAGCTAATGCCATGCTTCAGCGAGTAAGTAAGCCCGAATGAAAGGTCCACTTTTAAATCTAGTCAACGGCCATTGCCAGGAAATGCCCAAAAATGCCTTGGTAACGACGTTTTGTCCATCGCGAATCCTCGTAAGCCCACCAGCCTGGTCACCTTGACAACGCTTTCACAATCTTGGATTGATTTGATATGTGGGGTTTAATGTCCCAAAACCACCATATGATTATGAGAGACGCCGTAATGGAGGGCTCCGGAAATTGCGACCACCTGAGGTTCTTTAACGTGCACCCAAATCTCAGCACATGGGCCTACAACATTTCCGCCTCCATCGGAAATGCAGCCACCGCGGCCGAGATTTGAACCCGCGACCTGCGGGTCAGCAGCCGAGTACCTTAGCCACTAGACCACCGCGGCAGGGCGCTTTCACAATCTTTTGCGGCGGCCCTGGCTGCTCTGACGTGGCTCTCCCTGAAGCCAAGCGCGCTGAAGCGACGGAGTCCGACGAGGAGTCTACCTCGTCGACCGTCTTTGAGAGTGCATCGGGTGAGTCGAACAACCGTAATTCTTGTCCGAACTGTGGGCCAGGCAGCTGTGAATGTTCACTGCTGTGGGTCACAGAGCATTCTCCCACGAATGAGGACTCCCTCTCTGAGGGGGTTCTCATTCTTAGCTAGGTTAGGTAGCTGTAAAACAGTTGGTACTCCCAAATACCAGCTGTACTGTCTTTCTAGTCTTTACTTCTAGTCGTTTCTAGTTCTGTGAGGTTTCCTTTTTTTTCATGGTGCTTTCTCTTACAACAGCTACCTTTAACTGTCGAGGTATCGCAGAAGGCAAAACAGGCTGAGGTTATTCACTTAGCTCGGTCTCACAAGATAGCTATTCTCGTATTGCAGGAAACATTTTTGTCCAGATTGGGACAAGTTAAGAACTTTGACAGAACATTTAGCACCAAATCCTACTGGAATTACGGCAGCGCCGATTGCTGGAGAGTCGCGGTTATTTTAATATCACGATTCAATGGTTCTGTGCAATGCTACGCCAGGGATTCAGATTGCCATGTTTTGTCGGTGAATCTTGATTCTGGTATTAGGATCTTGAATGTTTATGCTCCAGTGAAGGGTCGACAACAAAAGGATTTCTTTACTTCTTTAGATTCTTATCTAGTTGGCCCATCCCATGTCATTCTAGTGGGCGATTTCAATGTTACTATAGAACAAGCGGATTGTGTTTCCTCCGGAGGAACTCCAAAGTGCAGAGATCGAAAGGGTCGGCGGGAGTTGAGGCAGCTTGTGAACGAACTGGGACTGGTCGATGCTTGGTGGTCTCTTTGCCCCCACCAGTCAGGAATAACTTGGACGGGGAGGGAAGTTGGTCGAGGATTGATCGCTTTTATATCTCGCCTTCACTTGCTCCCAGCATGCACTCTAGCTGGCTGTGTTCTTCCGCCTTGAATAACCATAGCCTCCTCTCCTTGAGATTCGCTGACTCCAGTTTAGTGCCATGGGGCAAGAGACCATGGCGTCTGAACCCGTAGCTCCTTGAAGATGAGGACGCTAGAAAAGATGTAGCAGGGCTTCTCATCAGCTCCCTCCTTGGTGATCAGGACTTAGGCGGTAGCGAATGGCACGCAGTGAAGGCCGGAGTTGCGGAGCGCTTCAGGGAGTTGGGCAAGAGGCGGGCGCGGGAGGAACGCACCGGAGTCAATGTGGTCTCTAACACGATTCTCCTGCTCTCAAAGCCGTTGTCCGGCGGCCCGGGAGTAACCGCGGCTCCTACTTCACTGAGCAAGGAGTATAGAATCCCGCTCCAGGGACGTTGGCCAGCTTGCGAGCCACAGCAAGTGCAGAGCCCCGGAAAATGGAGGCTTGATGCAGCATAATTGTTCTTCGTAGACATTTCACTAGGAAGGGTTTAGCAATAACGACTTTGATTGATCCAAGCAGAGGCAGTTTAGTGGAAACACAGGACGGAGTATTAGAGGTGGCAAGGCAGTTTTACAGGAACCTCTACGCCGAATCACCTCCCACTCCGTACTCGTTTCCATTCACAAAGACTTACGAGGATTTCGATATTTGTGACACTCCTCTCGTCGAAAAGGAAGTGTTTGCAGGTCTTAAATCCATGAACCGTAATTGTAGCCCAGGTTCAGATGGTTTGACAGTCGAGTTTTATGTCAAGTTCCGGAAGGTTTTTTTTTTTGGGGGGGGGGGGGCTTTTACCACTTTGGCAAACAGGTTTCTTCATGAGGGGACTCTGTCGGCAACTTAAAGGGAGAGGCGGATCACTCTCCTTTGCAAGGATGAGACGAGACGCTCTTACATGAGAGCCTGGCAGCCCATCACCCTTCTAAACGTTGACTACAAGCTCATAGCTAATTGCCTGTCCGTTGGACTCACTCCAGTTTTTAGTACTGTTTTGGGTTCGTACCAGGCGTGTTGTGTCCAATGTAGATCTTGCCAACTTCATGATTTTGCTATTAAAGATTTCATAGAATGGTCGAACCCACGCAACCTGCATAGAATTCTTGGTTCTTTCGACCAAGAGAAGGTGTTTGATAATATCAGTTATAAGTACCTCATTAAAGTTTTAAAGCAGGCAGGCTTCAGTGCCAAGTTCAACAGCATGGTCAGGGCTCTCATTTTTCGTCCTAGTTCTGCTGTTGTCATACAAGATCGCGTCTGGGAGCCTTTCGGTGTTTGCCGTGGAGTCAGGCAGGGCGATCCACTTTCGCCCGCTGTCTACGTGCTCGCATTTGAGCCACTCTTGCAGAGGCTTTCTAAAGACACCAGCATCGGCAAATTTCCCCTTCCGCCAGGTGCCCCCCCTGGTGGCCATGTTGGCCTATGCAGATGACCTCTCTATTGTCGTCCGGGACGAGGCGACTGTTTGCACCATCTTGGATGTTATGGAGGGGGGGGTATTGCTTGCCGAGTGGTGCCCTAATAAATTAGTCAAAGAGCGTATTCATGTATTTGAATCGCGCTCTCTCCAGTCTACGTCTCGTGCACGGCCTCCCCATAAAAAAGCGTGTATACATATTGGGATTCCATTTCAAGCCAGATGGCCTGACTACCGAAAACTGGCAGTTAGCTAGGGAAAAGCTGACCTTCAAGATTCGGGAACTCCGTGCCTTGTCTTGTCTACTTAATACTAGGGCCACAATAATGCGATCGTTGTTTAGTTTCTTCACATATGTAGGTTCAGTCATGCCGGTTAAACCCCCCACCAGGGTTCTCCCGGAAAACAAATTTTTGGGTTTTTTTAGAGTCGTGCATTAGCGTGGTTGCCACGCCTCGTGCTCAAGCTGCGCAGAGATGAAGGAGGACTCGGTATTCCTGACCTCTGCGTAGTGACCACAGTGCTACACGTCAGATGGACACGGGTAGCTCTCAATTCGGATATGCTCCTAACTCGAAGTATTGCATCGTACTTCCTGAGCACGCCGTTGAGGCTGCTCTCACCTGAGGCATTTTGTAATTCAGTGCCTCGGGCGGGGACGCCATCAGCCTTCTTTGTAGGGGCCACTTCTACTTTGGCCCGTCTCAAAGAGGTCGACTCGGAGATAGACTTAGCTTCGTCGAACTCCGCTAATCGATAGACTCACTCCAGAGTTACCTGAACGCTGTAGAGAACATGACCGGACCTACCGCAGTTCTAACTGGCTGTTCATTACTGCCAGTTTCCTGGACGCCAAGCGCCCTAAGTTCATGCACCGCCTGGCCAAAGGGTGCCTGCCCATAAAGTTCAGGCCCCTCACGAATGTGTCTACAAAGAAACGTGCCCCTTTTGCGGCAGTAGGGAAAACCTGGTCCACATATCCTCCCAGTGTGCATTACCAGTCGCCCTTAATTGAAAGATAGCTAGCTTGTTTGGTCACCCCGGTGTTCCTTTCGACGCCGTTAGATTTTCGCAACCTCTGTCGGGACAAGCGGTTAAACCGTACGTGCTTATGTTTGTCGAGTGCTCCTACCAAGTGTGGGTGGCATGGTGCTGTGCGGTCTTTGGTGGGACACGACCCGGACTTCACGAAGTAGTTGCAAAAGTGCGGGAGGAGGTCTGGTTCATCCTCCACCGAAAGTGGCAGCACCTAGGTGCAAAGACGTTTTGTGAAGCGTGGCTCCATTCAATAGTGATTTTCAGGGAGACAGAAGGGCAGATAACCATCAATTTTTAATGATGGCAATCTTTAGAGTTCCACGAATCAACCCAGTCAGCCGGTTGCCCCCGAGTTTTTTTTGTGTGGTCGTTCGCTAGGTTTTTGCATGCGCTACGGTGATCTTGTTGCCTTGTCGTAATTTACCCGCAAGGTCCATGTTGGCCCCTTCTGCAGGCTCGGCGACTCTACTCGTCGAGGTGGACGGTGGCTCCCTTTCTCGTGAAAGGCTAATCTGGCTTTTAGTTGTGCTGGTTCAGGAGGCTACATCGGGTTTTCGTGCAGCGGCATTCTGTTTTGCACCAAACAGCAGTCCCGTAGTTCCCAAGAGACGTATTGTGTCTCGCTGGGTCCTAGCGGTCAGGAGACGGGCTGTGACCACAGTGCGCCCGACGCGCTGCATCAGCCCAACTTGCCCGAGTACGTCCGCTTTGTGTGTTGTGATTGAGTTACTGCACCGAAGGGTAGGCCCCATGTTGGGTCTCCCTGGCTTGTACGCCGGGAGGCAGGCCACGTCTGTTTGGCGCCTGGCGCTGAGCGGCGGCCCCCATGCCAGTGTATGGCCTTCTGCCTGAAACAAAATCTTCCCCTGACACAACCCTGGGGAGGGAGGACATGCCAGGACAGTCTTATGGATGATAATGGGTTGATGAGTTACGTGAGACTCTGAGACAGAGCGCCTTCGGCCCTGCGTATTCTTCCTATCTGATAACGGCATGTGGAGTTCATTTACTTAGAGCACCATCAAGTGTGAGGCCCCCGGGATGGCTTTTTGCTCTCCCATAATAGAGTACCTACTTCTATAAACCGTTACCTACTGTCGCTAAAAACTCTGATGCATTCTCAATTGTCAAGGTTGGCTCAAAGGTCTTTTTCTTATAGTATAGTACAGTGCACTATAAATCGTCGCACATTAGATCTAGACACGCAATGGGACAGCTTATTGTTCTTTCATAGTAGACAACATCGCACTCTAATTCATCGAACGTTTGTTCAAAACATGTAATCTACCTGCTCAGCTCATTTAAATGGCCACTCACCAGGCTCTCACAATACGAAAAACGAGCGCGCTATCCTCTCCTGAAATTTCTGGTTCTTCTTACGCATTTTTGGGACGCAGACAGTGGTTCCCGTGACGTCAAAAGTGTACATGTTCTCGATTGGTCCGTAACGCGAAATAGTAGTGAATAAGAAAGACGTTGATACCATCTGGTCAGCTATCATCAACACAAGAAAAAGGCACGAGATCAGCGATCAAGCACCGTCATCTGGGTCCGCCTGCGTTCCTTTAGAGCTACCACCCGCTTGCTCAGTCCTTCAATAAACCCCCTTTACTTTTGGTGGATCGTGCTGGGTAAATACATCACCTGTACCCTGGAACTCCAATCCCGCACCCTGCCGTCGACCATGCAATTGGACGCTACCGAACAGGCAGCACCTCTCACGGCTGCTACTTGCCCCGGCCTGGTTCACCAGCGAGAGCCCCCGATCTTTTCGGGTGCCGAAGCCCAGGACGTCTAGGACTGGCTGTCGTCCTACGAAAATGTCAGTGGACCAAACAGGTGGGATGACGCTGCTAAGTTGAGCACCGTCAACCTTTACTTGGCTAATGTGGTGAAACTGTGGTACACAAACCACGAATCCGTTTCGAAAACTGGGCCACTTTCAAGCAGGCAATATCCTCGATTTTCGGTCACCCTGCCGTGCGGAAGTTGCGCGCCGAACAACGCCTGCGCTCACGGGCAGAAAAACCTGGCGAAACGTTTACCGCCTATATCGAAGATATACTTGATCTCTGTAGGCGCGTCGATTCCGCAATGAGCGAAAGTGCCAAGATCCAGCACATTATGAAAGGTGTTGATGATGACGTATTTCAAATGCTCCTTGCGAAGTCTCCTGGCACGGTGTCTGAAGTGGTAACTCTGTGCCAGAACTACGACGAATTTCGACGGCAACGAGCTCTCACCCGTCGTCCATTTCAGCCTAACCAACCACTCGCTGCACTGGACTTCGTACCTGACCACTCCCGCCTTCTAGCACAAATGAAAGACTTTGTGCGTGAGGAGGTCGCACGTCAGCTTTTCCTCCTGCCGTTTAGTCAGCGCCAAGTGCTCCTGCAGCAGCAGCAAGAGCAACCACCGACACCGTTAGCTTCCATGCTCCGACATGCACTTCAGGACCAGATTGCCGAGGAAACCACTTCTGCTCCCTTATTCAGCCCTCTCAATTTCTAATGGAGCCAGTGCTCTCTGCCTTACCTATCCTTTTCCGCATACCATCAAACTGTTTAAAAGCGAGTCTCATGGATGCGTACAGCCCATTGATAATGGACAAATTTTTACCGTGCCACAAGAATCATCCCAAAGTGACCTCGCCGCCGTCAGTGCTCTTAATCACTCTGATCTACAGGCTTCGAAAGTCTTCCATTCGGCGATCGCAGACGGACTGTCACCATCTGAACGATCTGAACTCCTCCAACTGCTGTACCAGTACCGCGAATCTTTCGATGTTGTTCAACTATCACTTGGCCGCACTTCTACCACTCTACATTACATCGATACCGGCTCCCATGCACCACTACGACAGCGACCATATCGTGTTTTTGCAGCGGAACGCCAAGTTATTACCGAACAGGTGAACGATATGCTGCAACGCGGATTCATTCAACCTTCACAAAGTCCATGGGCCTCACCTGTAGTGCTTGTTTAAAAAAAGGATGGTTCCGTTTGCTTCTGCGTGGATTACTGGCGCCTAAATAAGATCACTCGAAAAGACGTGTATCCTTTACCCAGGATTGACGATGCCCTTGATAATGTTACGAGTAACTTCTTTAATGATCTATTTACAGCGCACAGAACTCGACGAGTAAGATGGCGCCAGACCAGCATCCAACGGAAAAACCCACTTCGTCCTCCTCTTTCTCGCAGCCGTGTTTAGCCGCATTTTCGTATCATAACCCCCGGCGGTAGAAGCACCGTCCCGGTGCTAAATTTACGCAGATGATGTCGAAGGGGGGTAATAGGGCTTTAGCCGAGCCACGTGAACGGTGTCGCTCGGAGCTGACGATGACTTTGTGGGATCAGTTGAAACAACCTCGTACGTGACGTCTGTCACTTTGCGAACGATACGGAATGGTCCAGTGTAGGGCGACAACAGTTTTTCCGACAGTCCCACACGCCGAGTAGGTGACCAGAGGAGCACGAGAGAACCCGGAGAAAAGTGCACGTCCCTATGGTGAGAACTGTAGAGCTGTTGTTGGCGCGCCTGTGAAGCCTGTAGACGGTTACAGGCGACTTGGCGCGCGTGGTCGGCGCGGGCAATGGCTTCACCAGCATATTCAGTGGCCGCAGGTAGTAACGTGTATAAAGGTAGAGTTGGGTCCCGGCCATATAGTAGGTAGAAGGGCGAATATCCGGCAGTGTTGTGACGAGATGAGTTGTAGGCGAACGTCACATACGGCAAATGAATGTCCCAATCGTGGTGGTCTGGCGCAACGTATTTGGCAAGCATATCGGTTAGGGTCCTGTTAAGGCGCTCCGTGAGGCCATTTGACTGGGGATGGTACGACGTAGTAAATTTGTGCTTGGTATGACAAGACCTCAGGATTTCATGAACGACAGCTGATAAAAACGTGCGACCACGGTCGGTGAGAAGTTGACGGAGAGCACCATGCACTAATATTATGTCGTACAGCAGAAAGTCCGCAACGTCGGTAGCGCAGCTGGTCGGGAGTGCTCGTGTGATTGCGTACCGCGTAGCGTAGTCCGTGGCAACAGCAATCCATTTATTTCCGGCTGTGGAGAGTGGAAAAGGGCCCAACAGGTCGAGACCAACTCGGAAGAAAGGCTCGTTGGGAACGTCGATCGGCTTAAGGTAGCCGGCTGGGAGGGCAGACGGCGTTTTGCGACGCTGACAAGGCTCACAAGCGGCGACATAGCGTCGAACAGAGCGGGCAAGTCCAGGCCAAAAAACCCGACGTCGTACTCGATCGTACGTGCGAGAAACGCCCAAATGGCCCGTTATGGGAGCGTCATGGAGTTGATGCAGGACAGAGGAACGCAGGTGCGCTGGGATGACAGGAAGTAAGTCTGATCCGAAGGAATCAAGGTTTCGGCGATATAGGATCCCGTCTTTCACCAAAAACATTCGTACGGAGGGGTCGCGTGGCGTTGACTCCAGTTTGTCAATGATGGCTCGTAAAGAAGCATCCCGACGTTGCTCTTCGCCAATGTTTAACAGCTGCGACACGGAAAAAACGTCCGTGATAGCGTCGGTATCGGTTGCTTAGTCAACAGGGTAGCGGGATAAACAATCCGCATCCTGATGTAATCGCCCTGTTTTGTACATTACAGAGAACGTGTACACTTGAAGGCGTAGAGCCCAACGAGCGAGACGTCCCGTGGGGTCTTTCAGGGAGGCTAGCCAGCAGAGCGCGTGATGATCCGTGACAACACGGAATGAGCGCCCGTACAGGTATGGGCGAAACTTGGCGACTGCCCATACAAGGGCGAGGCACTCGCGCTCCGTGATGGAATAGTTGCGCTCGGCTGGAGATAGTAGTCGACTTGCGTAGGCTATAACACGGTCGTGTCCGCGTTGTTGCTGCAATAGCACAGCTCCTATGCCGTGTCCACTGGCGTCCATGTGAACCTCGGTTGGGGCTAATGGATCAAAGTGAGCCAAGATTGGTGGCGTTGTAAGCAGTGTCGTAAGTTGCGAAAACGATGACGCTTGATCATGGCCCCAGGTAAACGACGCGTATTTCTTCAAGAGGTCTGTGAGTGGGCGTGCAATGGTCGCAAAGTCCTTCACAAAGCGTCTGAAATACGAGCACAACCCCACAAAACTGCGGACATCCTTTGTGGTCCTCGGAACGGGAAAGTTCGTGACTGCACGAATTTTGTCTGGGTCTGGACGCACGCCTTGGGCATCGACAAGGTGACCAAGCACGGAAATTTGGCGACGAGCGAAGTGGCACTTGGAGGCGTTAAGCTGGAGTCCGGCTCGGCGAAAAACGTCCAAAATAGCTGACAAACGATCGAGATGCGAGTCGAATGTGGGGGAAAAGACAATAACATCGTCAAGGTAACACAAGCAGGTGGACCATTTCAACCCTTGAAGCAATGAGTCCATCATTCTTTCAAATGTGGCTGGTGCATTGCAGAGTCCAAAGGGCATCACCTTAAACTGATAAAGACCATCAGGAGTGATGAATGCGGTCTTCTCGCGATCCATCTCGTCGACGGCTATCTGCCAGTACCCTGACCGAAGGTCAATACTTGAAAAATAGGTGGCACCGTAAAGGCAGTCGAGGGCGTCGTCGATGCGAGGTAAAGGGTAAACGTCTTTTTTGGTAATTTTGTTAAGGTGACGGTAATCGACACAAAAGCGCCATGTTCCATCTTTCTTTTTAACAAGGAAGACTGGAGACGCCCAGGGGCTGCATGAAGGCTCGATAATGTTTTTCGCAAGCATTTTGCCAACTTCATGTTGTAATATTGCACGCTCCGACGCCGACACACGGTGGGGGCGTCGGTGAATGGGGGTTGCATGGCCAGTATTTATGCGATGGGTGACAATGGTCGTTTGGCCTAAAGAGTTGCTGGCAAAGTCGAAAATGCTACGATAGCCCTCAAGAACGTGGCAAAGCGCTGAAGCTTGCTCAGACGTGAGGTCCGATGACACCATTCGCTCAATGTCGGCACCCCAAGAACGTGATGGAGTGGAACCACTGACTGAGCTGCAGCAATCGTCAACTCTGAAGGGCTCGACATGGTCATCTTGGAGAGCAGTAATTTTGGCCAGGGAGATACCCTGTGGCAGAACTTGGGTGGTGACTGAAAAGTTGACCAGTGGAAGGAAGGTGCGGTTTCTCTTAATCGTCAGAATCATATGCGGCACAGCAACCCCATGCGTAAGCATCACTGCAGGAATCGGGGCCACCATGTAATCACCATCAGGTACTGGCGGCGTGGAGGATAAGTCGACATGTGTGACGGAGTTAGGAGGGAGACGCGTGAAATCAATGCAGCAGAGGCTGGTTTGCGGTGGGCTAGGCGGGTCGGAAAAGAGGGGTAAATCGAGATGGAGAGAGCCAGCTGAACAGTCTATGAGGGCAGAGTGCGTGGCTAGAAAATCCATACCGAGAATGAGTTCATGAGGGCAATGTTCGATAACGGCGAAAAGAACGACAGTGCTTCTCTCCCCAATAGACACTCGCGCAGAGCACATGCCAAGAATTGCGGCAGTTTCTCCATCGGCGACTCGTACAGCTCGGTTGAGGGCGGGCGTGACAACTTTTCTAAGTCGGCGGCGAACGTTAGCACTCATAATGGACACATGCGCGCCAGTATCTATCAACGCACTGACACGAACATTGTCGACAGTAACGTCCAAAAGGTTCCGGTTCGTTGTTAACGTTAATCGAGGATTTCTTACGAAGGTCGTCAACGCAGCTCCACCTCCAGAAGCTGCACGGCCTAGTTTTCCGGTCGGAGATGCTGCGAATAGGTCGGGGAGGCAGCACGGCGTTGTGGGGGCGACCGGGACTGACGACGAGCAGGGGACGGTGACCGGTCGTAGCGAGGTCTGCTGAGAGGTGCTGTAGGAGCGGAAAATGTGGTCGGCGTTGATGAAGAAAGTGATGGGGACGATTGGCGAGCAGAAGTGGTGGGATACTGAGGTGCATAATGGGACGGTGGAGCCCAGCTGCTGCGGCAGTGACGTGCGATATGACCAACGCGTCGACAGTTGAAACATATGGGCCTATCATCAAGGGTACGCCATTGGGACGGATTGCGTTGTATGCGAGGAGCAGAAGGGGGACGAAAAGAAGGTGCAGCAGAGTATACGGCAGGTACAGGATGTAGGCCGACATTCGATAGCTCTTGACGAACGACGGCTTGTATCAAAGAAATCGTGGTCGGGGAAGGCGTAGGCGTCGGTAGTGGCGTGGCTACCGGTTGTGCTGCCTCGACCTCTCGACGAATGATGCGTGTGAGGTTGTCCCATGGAGGGGCCTGGTGGAAGACGTCGTCACACGAAGAGGTGGCCGCTGTGTTCGGAAGGCGCACGATGTTTTGGGCTACACGGCGGGCTTTAGCTTGTTCGAGACGTCGGCATTCTTTAAGGATGTTGTCGATGCTCGAGATGTTGTTAAAAACCAGCAGGTTGAAAGCATCATCGGCTATGCCTTTCAAGACGTGGTTAACCTTTTCGTCTTCGGACATGGACTAGTCGGCCTTGGAACAAAGGGCCAAAACGTCAAGAATGTAGGAGACGTACGATTCGGTAGAAGACTGGGCCCGTGTGGCAAGAGTCTTCTTCGCAGCGAGCTGACGACCAGATGAATCGCCAAACAGGTCACGTATCTTTTCTTTGAAGAGATCCCAGCTCGTTATGTCGGCTTCGTGGCTTTCAAACCATGTTCGGGGAGTGCCGTCCAGGTAGAAAAGCACGTTGGCGAGCATGAGCGTGGGATCCCAGCGGTGAGTTGCACTGACGTGCTCGTACCGCTTCAGCCAAGTGTCGAGGTCGATCGTACCATCACCGGAGAAAGTGCCGGGATCCCGGAGGTGCGGGAGTGTGACGTAGGTGGTGGCTTGGACTGACGAGGGCGGCGTAGAGGAAGTACCAGCAGTCGAAGCAGTCGAAAGCTCACCGATGGTGCGACCGCTGCGCGTCTCCATCGAGGTACAGGGGTCGTCCACCTCCACCAATAATGTTACGAGTAACTTCTTTAATGATCTATTTACAGCGCACAGAACTCGAGGAGTAAGATGGCGCCAGACCAGCATCCAACGGAAAAACCCACTTCGTCCTCCTCTTTCTTGCAGCCGTGTTTAGCCGCATTTTCGTATCAATATTTTACAAGGTGCCTAGTTTTTTTCATCATTAGATTTGCGCTCAGGGTACTGGCAGGTCCCTCTTGCAGATGCCGATGGGCCAAAAACCGCCTTCGTGACACCGGACGGTCTGTATGAGTTTATTGTCATGCCCTTCGGCCTCTGCAATGTGCCAGCCACCTTCGAGCGCATGATGGGCTCGGTTCTTGAGGGTTAGAAATGAAAAATCTGTCTCTGCTATATCGACGATATTGTCGTCTTTGCGCCAGACTTTGGAACACATCTCGAGCGCCTCAAACCCGTCCTCACGTGCCTGAAGAACGCTCAGCTCCAACTCTACCTCAAGAAGTGTCACTTCGCTGCTCGGCAACTTACGATTCTCGGGCACGTCGTATCAAAGGATAGTATACTTCCAGACCCGGCTAAGTTACGTGCCTTCGCCGACTTGCCCAAACCAACGACTATGAAGCAGTTACGGAGCTTCGTGGGGTTATGCTCCTACTTTCGCCGGTTCATGCGCAACTTCGCCTCTATCAATGCGCCTTTGACCGAACTTACAGGCAGCACCACTGATATTTCGTCATGGTCTTCTGAGTGTGACCAAGCCTTCTGTATCCTTCGTCGTCTTCTCACTTTGCCACCAATACTGCGTCACTACGATCCTACGGCAGCAACTGGGTCCACACCGACGCCAGTGGTGTCGTCCTCAGTGTGGTTCTCGCGCAACGCAAGCCTGGATTCGCCGAGTATGTCGTCGCCTACGAAAGCAGAACTCTCACCAAGGCTGAATCAAACTACAGCGTCACCGAGAAGGAATGCTTGGCGATCGTTTGGGTGCTTGTCAAGTTCCGCCCATACTTTTATGGCCGTGCTTTTGAAGTAGTAACGGACCACCACGCATTATGCTGGTTAGCTTCGCTTAAGAGCCCATCGGGTCGTCTTGCCCGTTGGGCTCTTCGGCTTCAAGAATATGATATTCCCGTGGTATATCGTTCCGGCCACAAGCATACCGATGCTGATGCACTGTCACAATCTCCCCTATCCCCGGACATTGCATCTGTTTTCTCGGACAACACGTTGTCAGCTCTTGACGAGGACACCATCTCTTCTGGACAACGCAATGACCCATGGATCGGTTTGCTTCTTGACGCGTTATCCGAGGCACTGACACTTCCAACCACTCGAACCCTGCGCCGCCAGGCTCCGCACTTCAGTATTCAGGATCGCCTTTTGTACCGGCGAAACTATTCAGCAGATGGTAGGAAATGGCTACTAGTCATTCCCCGAACGCTGCGCTCTACCATCTGTGCGTCGTTTCATTCCGACCCGCAATGTGCTCACGCCGGTGTTTTCAAGACCTACGAGCGCCTAAGAAAAAGGTATTTCTGGCGCGGAATGTTTACCTTCGTCCGCCAGTTCATTCGGGCTGCCACGAAAGTCAGCGGCGGAAAAGCCCGCCACATCCTGCAACAGGTTCATTGCAGCCACTTCCATGCCCAGACCGCCCATTCGACCATGTAGGAATTGACCTCTGCGGACCACTACCATTAACAACGGCAGGCAACCGATGGGCTATCGTGGCAGTGGATCATCTAACACGGTACACTCAAACTGCTGCTCTCCCCACAGCTGCAGCACAAGACGTCGCAACTTTCATACTCAATCGTTTTGTGCTTCGTCATGGTCCTCCTCAAGAACTCCTCAGTGACCGAAAGAGTGTTTTCCTCTCCGATGTAATGCAAGCACTTCTTCAACAGTGCCATATTGTTCACCAGAAGAGTACAGCCTACCACCCACCGACGAACGGCTTGACTAAGCGGTTTAATCGTACTCTGGGGGACATGCTCGCTACGCATGTCACTTCTGATCAAACAAACTGGGACCTCGTTCTCCCATTTGCTACATAGGCGTATAACACCGCTACACAAGTCACTTCCGGGTTTTCCTCATTTTTTCTCCCGTACGATCGCCAACCATCCCACACCATTGACACTATACTGCCATACTCGCCAGATCGCTCCGAATGCAAGCCTGTCTCAGAAGCCGCTCGTTACGCAGAAGAGTGCCGCAAGCTAGCCAAGTGGCTTACTACATCCGATCAACAGCGCCAGAAGGAGATCCGTGACGATGACCATCGTTCTGCACCAACGATCGTTCCTGGAGCACTTGTATGGCTTCATGTACCGCCCTGCGCCCCTGGTGTATCACCCAAGCTACTCTCTAATTATCATGGTCCCTACCGCGTGGTCGAGCGTACTTCACCCGTGAACTACATCATTGAACCGCTCACGCCACCGAGCGACCATCGTCAGCGTTGACGTGATATCATTCATGTAAATCGTCTGAAGCCCTACTTTGACACGCTTGTCCCAACGTGTTAGATCGCCAGGATGGCATCAACATTTTCGCCGAGGGTAATTGTAGTGAGTAGGAAAGACGTTGATACCATCAGGTCAGCTATCATCAACACAAGAAAAAGACACGAGATCGGCGATCAAGGACCGTCATCTGGGTCCGCCTGCGTTCCTTAAGAGCTACCACCCGCTTGCTCAGTCCTTTAATAAACCGCCTTTACAAATGTTATTTCTTACTGGACTCCTGTACTGCATTCTCAGGCAGCCACCCATCTGCTCTTCCTTGTATGGCATGAATATCGTGCACGATCGACCGATCACGCTTCATTTTGTTGGTTAAAACTGTGCATGTGGCGATACGAGCGTATAGTCGAGAAGCAAGAAATCCTAGTAGGCTTTAGCGCTTAGTTTTGACGTTATTGTTCACGTGCTTTATATTACTAAGATGTGAGGTGAATGCATCATGTTTGCAAACGGGTGTGAAAAAGAGGAGGAAACGAGCTTCTCGCCTTTCATCGCGTGGTGGTGAGCGACCCTTTAGGGGAACCAGCTCTCTATGGGCCAATTATTCTGCAAACATTTCAAAGTATTTGGCTTCCGCTGACGGGCGTTAACATGTCATGGTCGCACGTTATTTGTTTAGTTCTTGTGGGTCAGCAGTGTGCTCTAGCACTGCAACCACTTCTGAAAACTGGTGATATCAGCACACCGAATGCTGAAGGCAACATTCCTAAGCATCTCCGTTCTGTGTAGAAGCCAGAAGAATTGAGCATACACATGTTAATCAACTGAAGCATATTTAACTTCACAATACCACTGGATCACCACCCCTGAATCTGGCCATGGCATCAGGAGACAACTGCACAAAGCTCAACTGTAACGAGTATAAAAAACGCCATATTCCTCAGAAGGCGCAAAAGGCCTTAGCGAGAAACACACTGAGAAACACATTGCTAATAAAACGTCGGCATCAGCATGTGAGTCAATATGATTATTGTTTTTAGGCTTTTGACAGTAAAATGAGAGCGGAGATGGCACCTGACCAGACCTGCATAACTAAAAATTAAGCGGTGGAATTCACCGACGAGACTTTTTGAAGCATACTCAAAATTGCGAGTTTGGCACCATATAGTATCCCAAAAAATAGTAAGCTGACGGTATTCTAAGCTGGCAACCTCATTTTCACGGAATCCTTAAGTAAAAAAATTATTTATAACAAGAAATAGTAAGGTGACGGTATTCTAAACTGGTATCCTCATTTTCACGGAATCCTGAATTTTAAAAAAATATCTATAACAAGGAATAGTAAGGTAACGATATTCTAAACTAGTAACCTCACTTTCACGGAATCTTCAAGTAAAAAAATATCCATAACAAGAAATAGTAAGGTGACGGTATTCTAAACTAGTAACCTCATTTTCACGCAATCGTGAAGTAAAAAAAATATCTATAACAAGAAATAGTAAGGTGATGGTAATCTAAACTAGTCACCTCATGTTCACGGATTCCTGAATTTTAAAAAAAATATCTACAACAAGAAATTGTAAGGTGACGGTATTCCAAACTGGTAACCAGAATTTCACGGATTCGTGAATAAAAAATATCTACAACAAGAAATTGTAAGGGGACGGTATTCCAAACTGGTAACCTCAATTTCACGCACTCGTGAAGTAAAAAAATATCTATAGCAAGAAAGAGTAAGTTCACGGTATTCTAATCTGGTAACCTCACTTTCACGGAATTATGAAGTAAAAAAATATCTATAACAAGAAATAGTAAGGTGACGATATTCTAAACTGGTCCCCTCATTTTCACGGAATTCTGAAGTAAAAAAAATATCTATAAAGTCAGGATTCAATAACAAAAACGGTGGCAGATACAGTTACATTGCAGGCCTGTCTAAGGACCACCGCGCGAGAGCGTCCGCCATTTCGTTTATAAGTATACCTCGGTGTCGTGGCACCTATACCAGCCATACTGTATTCAAGTGTTCAGAAATTAAAGAGGTGAAAGCATTCCAAACGCAGCACTCGAAATAAGACGTTGAAGTTATGGATCTGCATACGGAGAGTGAATCAGTAACTACACCAATAGTCGAATCATTTACTGAAAGTCGACTAAGTCCTAAAATAATTGCTAAAAGATCTCCTTGAAATATGGCGGATTAGTCCAGTGGCTGTTCTACTTTCGAACACACACACGTCACCGTCCTGTTCCTCGCAAAACCACCACATAGTGATAGCCACAACCCCAAAATATTTCATGCGCCACCCAGCAGCAATATAGGCAAGCTGCGTATGGAGGCCTAATAGCCCAAGCGCCAGTCGTATAAGTTAGAAGCACAGTATGATGGTGCCACCCCTGAAGAGAAAACGAACGGCCAAGCGGATTTCTTCTTTCCAGGTGAGGCACCGGTGTTAACTTGTAGCTCGATCCTAATAAATGACCATTGTACCTAGCGACTACATGTCGCTGCGTGCCCGACGTACGTAAACGAATTCCGCAGAGACAGGGTGCGCCATGTGCATTACACACACAACGCGACCGCTTCAAGAACGCCGCTCGCGCTTGCGGGACCACTGGGGCCGACTAAAATAAGACGCTCCACGTCGACAAGCCGCTATCTTCTACAAAGCAGCGCGAACCGTCATCACAATGCAGAAAACTCAATATATGTGTTAGTGACAGCGGATGCGGTGGTCTTCTTGAGTCTACCATTTATACTGCAACTTCGCAGCACCTCTCATGTTCTTTTGAGAAGCGAATAGGCACGGATAATGGGTGAGCCCCATTCCGTGCAACTAGGACTTCGTTTCCACTTGAAGCAACGCCGCAGTTGCCACAGGTAGGCGAATATGCATAGCGGATTAGTGCATGCGTTTGCGAATTAGCGAAATCTCCCACTCTTAGCCCTTTAATGCCTGAATTATAAAGCCGCCGAGCAGGAAAAAAATTGTGTAACTTTTTCAGCTTTAGGCAACAACCTTTCAATGATTACAAGTATCTAAAACTGAAACTATAGTGCATATTTTTGCGTATGTCACGCATTCTCCTTATGCCACGGAAGTGAGAACCCCGCAATTGAATACGTACTTCATAACTACGTAACATGTTGCTTACCACCTCTTGAGGGTGCACACACCAAATAAACAAATTCGTTGAAGATATAACTTACGTAAACTAGGCGAGAAAGGACGACGAAGTGAGAGTTGATGGACGCGCTTCGCGCTCCCTTCTATGAACTCCAAAACAATTAGTTTTAACACACAATACCTTGAACGAGATACTGCTAGTTGTTTCGCGCTGAAAGTTACATGCCGCGTGAATGCTTGGCAGCCGGCAATAAAAGTGGCACGCATTTTGTTAATTACTTGCTTGAAGTTTTCTGTATCCGGCAGTAAAGAGTTAAATATATTGTACAGATAACCTAGATTAAGCCTTAAAGGATTCTTCTTTTTAATTATATGTAAAATACATTATTTGAACTATTCATTTCAAAACTAGTCGGTGAAATTGCAATTTACTTTGGATTCTGTTCGAACGTAAACTTACACTTCGCTCGTCCTCCTTATTTAAATGTGTAGGAACATGGATATTTCGAGCACATTTCGTGCACATCCATTATTTAGGATATGTGTGGATTAGGAATTCGTAACTATACTGTTCAACGTGTTTTATAGATTTTGTAGGATCAGTCTGCGTTAGAATTGAGAATTTGAATTTCATTTGTCCTGTCTTTGAAGCCTACGTACACGCTCATAGGCTTCATGTCTTTGTCATTCTTGGTCTTCGAATCCTAATCAAGTCTCTGTTAAGCTTTTTAACTTCAGTGACGATCATAAACCTTCTGTTTAGTTAATATTTAGCCTTCCGTGTATATTTGCAGGCCTTTCAAATATAGTTGCTTTTGCTTTCTACAGGAATTGTGTGGAAGTAAGTTTGTATTCCTAACACGTACTATCGCGCTACTCGTAAGCTACACTGCACAACCGCGTGTACGAGCGCACCTCAGGATTGTTAGTCAAGAATATCAGTACATATTTCTGAGGTATCGGGAGACAGCTTGGCTGTGTCTGTCAGCACGTATCACTCACAACTTGATGCGTTTATCAGCGCACTCATTAAATCAAAGGAAGTTTTCGCAATTCATTGTGCGAAACTTTTTAAGTTGGGGCGTCAAGGCACGGCGGTAGTGATTATTCTCCAAACCGATTATACGAGAGGGCAAAACGAGGACGAGCGCTTGAGCTAGTGGAGGGGATCCGACCTCATACGCACAGCCATGACTCGCCTTGATAATTTAAAAAGATCACACGATCGGCGCTGCTGTACAACCTTGCAGTGTACTTTTCCAGGCTATCCCGCAGTGTAGCCTACAATGAGCGCGAAAGTTTGGTAATGGCTGTAAGAAGCTTTCCAAACACTTTTTCGTAATCAGTTGCATTGTAAATATTCTGTTTATTTGGAATTATGTCGGCGCCTTTCAGTCAGATACGTTTCATTAAACAAAGTCACCCTAACCTTCCTGCTTAATTTCACATATTCTTCGAACCTTCTGAGCATCCTCCAATGCATTGGATATACAATGTCATGACTTGTGAACGCTGGAAGGTTAAAGCGGAGCTATACTTGCGGAAACTTTCCTTGGCATTGTAGAGAAGGCCACAGAGTCGAATGGCGCGTCTCCCTCCGCTAATGAGTGTAGTCCCAAGATTGTGCCATTACTTGCTGTGGGAGCTAGGAAAAATACTGCCTTCATTTATCGCAACTACCTGTTTGACACAAAACGCAGCTCACATCAGGAAAATAATCGTATGTGCTTGAATTGATTCGTCACTTCGCGTCTTTTATTCATGAAACAACTGCGCCTTTTACGTGAATACCTCGAACGCCAAGCTCCGTCTGCGTAGACATGAAACACTTACCGCGTACAGTCATCACTTTCCACAGTGCTACGAAACGCATGATCGACCGGACTGTATCGCGTAGTCGTAATTGAGTATAGAAGCTCCACCTCCGTACCTTTCCCTACATTACCAAGAAGACTCGTATAAGACTTGTGTGTGACCTTACCCTTCAACTGTGCATAGGTCGCGGGCCATAGGCAACAACGTGATGCCGTTTCCCGTCCTTACAAGCGTGTGTTGTCGTAATAAACAGAAATTTCAAATACGGTTTGCTGTTCCTAACGGAAAACAGCGCTATTGTTCGATATCATTCTTAACCTTTTCAGGCTAAGCTCCTACTTTAAGCAAAACTTTGTCTAAAAAGCCCGTGCCACAAGTGCAGTTGAAACAAAAAAACACTATTTGGTTCTCACCATTATTCGGCTCCATTGTAGCAGATGCCGATCAAAGTGTTGTATCTGTTCTTATCAGCTTAATATCTGATGGGGATCCTATTTCGATCCAAGATATTAAACTTATTTTTGTAATGCGGCGGAGTGCTTGAAGCTTGCTTGACCTCCGCCACGGGTTGGCCCGGTATTGCACTACCTCCGGAATCGGCCCACTCACGCCTGCAGAAGGAGCTTCGTCATCGTTGTCGTCGTTAGCGTCTCAGGGCGTCCCTGGGCTGGCGGACGCCCATAATGGCAAGCCAGCTCCCGAAGAAGGCACTAGCCTTCGATGTAGTCGTCCCCGAGGGGACTAGTCCCGAAGACGTCGTTGACGCGACGTCTTCAATAGTAGGAATCGAAGAAGTGTACTACGTTCAGAACTTTGGAGGCCGGAACTACCAAGTTACCGTCAACAGTGAGGCCACACTGGCCCAAATCGTTGACGCGTCGCACCTTATCATCCGAGGAGAGCGCGCCGCCATCGTACCCCTGGGACCCCAAGTGACCCAAGTGACCGTCCTGCTCCTGCCGTGCCCCGTACCCAGCGAAGCCCTCGCAAAAGCACTCTCTCCCTACGGGAAGGTGCTGCACATCACCAGAGGACTCATGGGATTGCGCCCATCCGTGACCACTGGGACGCAACACGTCCGCATGGAAATGAAGGCTTCTTCACCGGTGCCCAACTACCTCAAGGTCGCGGGCCATCGAGTAACCTGTGACTATAAAGGCATCTAGCGAGTGTGCTGTCGATGTGCAGACAGTGGGCACTTCCGCATGAACTGCACAGCTCCGTTTTGTGGAAGGTGCGGCGTTTATGGCCACGACGGGAAAGGCTGCTCGCTGCCGTGTCGCCATTGTGGGGACCCGCATGCCACCGTGGCCTGCACCATCAGGCCATTGTATTCCGAGGCGGCATCCAAGAATTTCCCTCCATTTCAACCAGGAACGCCATCTAAGAACAAGTGTGACGATTCGCCAACGCGAGCCGCGGTAACCGACCACGACCAAGGTGCGCCAATCGCGACGCTGCACCAGACGCCCACTGCGTCCCGAACGATTCCGGACCTGGTAATCCCTCCACGTACTGAAAACTTAAGTTTCCAGCGTCCCGTGGCCACTTCTGAGGAATCGCAGGCCAAGCCCTCGTCAGACGAAGCGCCTCGTGAGGACGGCGTCTCGGATGAAAATATTGTATCTGACGCTCCTCGCGTTGCTGCTCTGTCGACAACAAGCTCAGGTGTCATCGAGGAGTCTACATCTCAAGACGACGACGCCTGCATCTACGAGGACTCTAACAGCACCGCGAGGGAGGCACCCCTACAAATTGACGAAGACACTAGCGCCAGTGACATAAGCTAGGACAGTGGAGACGCATTTGTACCATCCTCGCTCAAGAACCTGGACTCCAAACGCCACCGGATAACTACTCGTGACTTAGAAGCCCCCACCAGAGACAGAAGTCCCCTGCGGACTTCGACGTGATTTCGGAAGCCCCGTGCCTCCGGTGGATTGCCTGGCCGGAAAAAATGACTCAGCCACTTGCAGGGCACCGGCTCCCGCACGTGATAAAGGTACCTCTGCATTTGCGTGATCCTATACTATGTTTTCATTTTCCCCGTGGCTCTTACTCTAAAGGTTATTACTTTTAACGTTCAAGGTTTTGGCAATCCACAAAAATAGGCTGAGGTATTGGCTTTTGTGCATTCAGTGCACTGTGATTTGCTGTTCCTGCAAAAAACACATTTTTTCAAGCTTTGTGATGTACTCGCTTTCAAGCGCGCGTTCAATATTGATTGTTTCTTTTCGTACGCCAGCACGCGCTCGACTGGCGTCAGAGTCATTCTTTTAACCGAGGTCTTTTACGTGACCATCATGTTTCCTTCGATGCCTTCGGACGCGTGCTGGCTTTCGACTGCACCTTTTTTTGTTAAGAATAAGATTTGTTGCCGTGTATGCCCCAGCGGCACGCGTGAGCTCAAACGCGTTTTTCCAATCTCTTGACGCGTTCCTTTTAAATTCCCAACGTGTGGTACTTTTAGGAGATTTCAATTGTGTCTTAGACTCACACGCAGACGTTCGAGGTCCGGGTCGCGGCCGGTCACACTGGAATGCCAGAGAACTCGAACGTCTAGTGCAGCAACTAGCATTGAGTGACATTCATCGAAGTGTGCATGGCAGTAATTATGCCTATACTTGATGTCGAGCAGCGTCGAGCAGCCGAATCGATCACGTGTATGCATCCCCCAGTCTCATTCCCTACGTTCACGACACCGGAGTAATGTCATTGCCACCGACACCAGTGTACATTAGCGACCATCGGCCGGTTATGTTCTCTCTCAGCCTGCCACTGGGGACGCCAACGATTCACAGACCATGGCGTCTCGATTGCCGCGTCCTCCTGGACTCTCAGGCTACGGAGAAATTATCCCGAGCGTTACGCGCATCGCTCATTGAGGCAGATGTAGCTGATTGGGATCGCCTCAAAAAACAGTGCCGCCATCATTGCAGTGCGTCGGGCAGAGGACTTTGCCCCCGTATGTCGAAAGACACGTCATTGTTAATCCAGAAGATACGCATTGCCAATCGAGATTCCTGTCCTTCCACTGTAATGCGGGCATGACAAGAGGAGCTCGTTGAACGGTACCAATGTATTATGCGCGCTTCTTCACTCTCGGCTGCTGCTTGGCGCTGTAGACGTGCACCGTGTGCGCACCCTGAGGTGCTAAGGTATGCACGAAGAGCTCTGCTTTGTCCACCAGGCTCGCCTGCCCACTCGCTGAACTCTCCCGCCCCAGCTGCTGCGGTTACGCGTGACTTTCAGGAATTCACTCAACAGCTCCAGTCAATAGCTCAATCGGGGGCTAATGTCTGTTTCCCAGGATCCGTTTCTTCGCATCCTCTGCTAAAAGATTTACCTCATGATTCCAACATGTCAAATGACGTCCTGCTATCACCGCCATCCGATGATGAAATCAAGGGTGCATTAGACGCAATGAAAAAGGGATCGGCCCCAGGGCCTGACGGACTCCCTGCAGAGTTTTATGTACAGTTATGGCCCATCATTGGTCCAACTATGTCACGTGTCATTTGCAAGTGTTTCCAAGATGTTACACTTCCAACCTCTTTCCACAAAGGCCGTATAACACTAGTTTCCAAGAAAGGCCCAATGTCCACGCGACCAGAAGATTGGCGCCCTATTACCCTGCTCAATGTAGATTACAAGCTCTTGGCTACCATTTTGTTGCGCGGAATCAGTCCATTTCTTGACACATTATTCGCTCCCCACCAGGTCTGTTCTGTTCCAGGCCGAGAAATGCACACCCATACGTGGTTAACGTGTGCCATCATTCAATACACCATTAGCCGATGTGCGCAAGGACTGTTGGTTTCATTAGATCAAGAAAAAGCTTTTGATTTCATAGAACATGGCTGCGTACTAAATGTTTTACATGCATACAGATTCCCGGATAAGTTCATTGCCCTCATCCATGCGATGTACACTAATTTAGAAAGTACCCTTTACTTAGATTCCCGTGAGAGTCACGCATTTAGAGTCACGCGTGTGGTCCGTCAAGGGTGTCTCCTCTCCCCAGTGTTATTTATCCTTGCATAAGAGTCCTTCTTAAGGGCCGTTGAACATCACCCGCAGATTCTTGGCTTACCTCTACACGGTAACACTCAAGTAAAGGTCGCTGCATATGCAGTATATATTACTTTATAAGTACATAATGAACAGTCGCTGCAGCATGCTCTTGATACATTCCATGATTTTTGTATTCTCTCCGGTGCAAATTATGCTTTTCTAAAAGCCAGTATTTTTTCATTAGCAACCCCAGCGGTCGTATCAACATCACGTCGCCTTTACAGTGGTCTCCTGATATTTCAATACTCGGAGTTACTTTCACTGTATTTAGTATGCAGGATAGCATCTGGTCATTCGTTGTACAAACTCCTCTTAATGATATCAAAGCAGCCAGGTACTTCGAATTCTCTCTCTTGGAACACCGATGCTTAACTCAAATGGTGTACCTAGGAAAATTTTGCTGCCTTCGCCATTCTGTTAAACCACCGCTCAACGTCTGCAAGAAAGTGCAAAGCTGCATCAGTTCATTTTTTGGTCCGGTGGCACAGAATGGTTATCGCGTCCAGCGTTAGCTCAACCACGAGATCAAGGCGGTTTTGATTTCCCCGACCTTTCCGTCACGGCTTCTACATTGTGCCTCCGCACTCTATTGCGAATACTAATCAATGATGACATGCCCGCTCAGACACTGGCTCGCTACCATCTGGGGCCATCACTACGTGTCTTCTTGTCGGATAGCCAAATAAACAATGGTCCCCAATCAACTGATTTACCATCTTTGTATCAAGCCCTTCTGGCGTTTCACCGTCGTTTGGAACCTACGTGCCCAGAGATAGAGGTGGCCGATTCTAAAGTGGTGGACACAATGGCCGCCCTTCTACGGCCTTTGGTGCCCCAGCATCGTCAATCTGTATTGAACCGCACTTGGAAACCAATAACTGCCGCAGTGTTGCCAGGGCATCTCAAAGACTTTGTCTGCAGGTTGGGCTGGGGCTTGCTCCCCACGCGAGATCGGTTGCAGCGATGGCAGGTGGTTCGCACTTCCACTTGCCCCAACCGCGTCATGGTAGAGACCAATCGACATGCGACGTTTGAATGTGTGGTTTCCCGCCTTTTTTCGGAGTGCGGTTAATGCTGGTTTTCGGGGACAGGGTGTGCGAACTTTCGTGTCCAACGGCCAATTTCCGCGTAGCCGCTTCTCCGCTCTCTTAATAGTTGCGGGGCTGTTCAGCCTTTGGAGAAACCGATATGAGGCCGTAGCTGCCAATTGCCGCCAGCGTGCCTTGCGGCCGATACTGAGGAGAATGAGACGAGAGATCCTCGCGTTCCTCTCCGAGGAGATTTTCTTCCTCGAGGAGCAAGAGTTTCTGCGGCATTGGTTGTGCCCTTTCGTCAAGGTGGAATACGAAAGGATACAACTCATTTTTCGACCGACTTGGTGCTAAGCAGCGCCCGTTGAGTTGTTATATATGATTTGATTTGTTACAAATTGTGTTTCATTTGAATCTATTGTATCGTTATACCCCTGTATTGTGATATTACATTGAATTCTTGTGTACATGTATGCCAACATAATCATGTATATTAGAGCAAATGTCTTCACTGTAACGTAGTGATGTTAGTCGTGAAATATAGGTGTGCCGAAATGTATGTGCCCTGTTACTGGAATGGAATGAAGACTTTGCGTTCTGTACATGCTGTAGGTAAACTTTTTCTAAACATCACCCAAGCGTACGCATGAGGCCCACGGGACGGCTATACGCTCTCTTATTATAGAGTACAAAGTACTCTAAATCATTAACCACTCTTCCTAAACACACATTCTTGACAAATGGCCGTGCAGT
This sequence comes from Rhipicephalus microplus, assembly GCF_043290135.1. NCBI lineage: Eukaryota > Metazoa > Arthropoda > Arachnida > Ixodida > Ixodidae > Rhipicephalus > Rhipicephalus microplus. The sequence goes on along the minus strand of NW_027464585.1, from coordinate 16,835,484 downwards.
AGTACCCATGGGACGGCTTTGTGCTCTCCCATAGTAGAGTACAGCGTACTGAAAATTGTTAACATCTTTTTCTACACACACAATTCGCGCAGGGTGCACGCAGCTACGTTCTCTCGACGCGTGGCCTGGTGTGAGGCCAACGGGATGGTTTATGCACTCCCCTAGTAGTCTACCTCATACTCCGAATCGTTAACAACTTTTAGGGGTGAAGCTCCTTATAGCGGCACCCGTTCGTCCCTCGTAGTCATAATCGAAGTGTGTAACCAGTGTTACATTTTGACCTGCAAGGTGGGGCCGGTGGATTATTTCTCCTGGGCTTCTTTGAACAATAAAAAGTTCGCGGCGTGCGCGTTAAGTAAAACTCGAATTCCCCTGTCTCTCATTCCCCCTTAACAGCCATTGGCATGTACATTGAGCACTATCTTTTATTGTTCAACAACGCACAGAAGAAATCCCTCACCGTCACCGCCTTTGAGGTCAAAATGTAATACTGGTTACACACTACTACTACGGCCACGAGGCACGAACAGGCGCCGCTATATGGAGCTTCACGTCGGCTGCTGACTCCGGTTTGCAAGTGCTAAGGACGTCCCTGATTGTTCTAAGTCAGGGGCGTCCGTCAGTGTGAGTCATGGTGCCCATTGCGTCTTGGACGCCTTTGGAGGCGCTTGTCTTCGACATTGTTGTCCCTACGGGGACTAGTGCCGAGACCGTCGTTGATGCGACGGCTTCAATAGTCGGCCTCTCAGAGGTATATTGCGTGCAGCATCAGGAAGCTCAAAGCTTTTAAGTCACTATAAAGAGCATGGCCTCCATATTTCTAATCGTCAATGCTGGCTGCCTGGTGGTTGGCGGTGAGCGTGTTCAAGTCTTTCCCTTTGGCCCACAAGTGACCAACGTCACCTGCCTGTTCCTGCCATCGTTCGTCTCAAACGACAAGCTCTCGTCTAAGCGTTATCCCCATATGGCAAGGTGCACACAGTCACCAGTGGTTTGATGAGCGGGTAACGCGGCGTACTCACTGGAACGCGGTATGTTCGAATGCAGATGGACGCCGTTAATCCTGTGCCGAACTACCAGCGCATCTCCGGTCACCGTGCTACGTTCGACTACCGTGGTCTCCAGCGTGTATGTCGAAGATGCGACTCAGGGGACCATCTACGAGCCCAGTGCACAACACCGTATTGTGGTCGCTGCGGTGTGCATGGTCACGTTAGTGAAGTTTGTGACCGCCCGTGTCGACGCTGCGGGGACGGCCACCCAACTGTGGTTTGCCCTGTCCACCGCTCTTACTCAGGCGCTGCCGCTGGTGCCTTTCCACCACTGACACCGGAAACGGAACCAACTACAGACTCGGGGGACGCAGAGGTGGTCACCAACGCTGTGCTGGCCTCACCCCTACAAGTTCCTTCAAACGAAGCGCGCAACGAAAGCGCGATTGTCGATGTGATGCTTGGCGCATCGGCCTCCCCGCTGGTGCAGGAACTATGCGCTTCCAAAGACACAACGCACTGCCCTGCAAACAGCGTTGGCGTCTCTTCTCTGACGCCACTTGATGTTCAGTGCGCAAATGACCCCAGTTCTCAGGCTGCTGCTGTTGGAGTTGACCCTACGACCCCTTTTACTTCGGAAAACAGTGGCGAAAATACCGCAGCCCCTTTTGTTGCGTTGGCTCCGACCATAAATTGCCCACACAAAGGGAGCCTACACCGGCCTGCCGAGATGTTGACAGTGCTGCCAGCATCAAGGATGTGGATCCAAGCTTGCCGGTGGCTCAGTTCCTACCTCCACAGGACACGTCTCCGGAAGACGGCTTCAGTCTGGGACTAGATAGCAGCACCGGACTGTCTAACCTTTCCGATTTTGACGTCGACATGGGAGCCCCACGTGAGGCAAAGCGAGGGCACACTTCCAGCTCTTGCTCCGATGAACGCAGTGATGGCCATGGTAAATCCCAACGGTCCAATAAACCTCGACCCTCTTCTGGAGGGTTGAACAGTGCGTTGTAGTTTGGTTGAGCAAGTGTCTTCTGGACACTTTCCAGGACACCGTCAAAAACTATGCGTCCACGTAAATCTTTACATTAAATTAAGCAGTGGTGGTTGCGGATGCGAACACTCGTCTAATTGCTGTTCCTGCCTTCTACAGGTGTTCATCCTAGACAGGCCAAAGTCCCGATAGTGACTGCTGCAGCACCTGTCATTTCATCATCCACTTGTCAACGTGGAACGTTGTATTCTGGATAATCTGGCCGCATCATATCTACCAATTCCAGCATTCCTGTCGTCGTCCTGCGCCTGCGTGGATCTTCAGTCTAGGCATCAAAAGCAGTGACAGGAGGCACGCCCGCGTCAAAGCAGTGGTGGTTGCGGATGCGAACACTCGTCTAATTGCTGTTCCTGCCTTCTACAGGTCAGCTGGCTTTGCGCAACCCTTGGTATTGAGCTCTGTCTTATACCGCAACCACTGTTGTTGCTGCTGCTGCTGCTCTTTGTATTATTCGCACGCTCGTGTGTTCACTTGTGTTCTTCAACGAGTTTCCTGCTTGAGGTATCACGATGCCTACAAATGCCGAATTAGCTAAGAGAATCGAGGACCTTGAGGCAAAATTTGACAGCCGATTGACAAAGCTCGTGGACAGAATTGTGGGTGACGTTACGACGAAGCTTCGAGAGACGGGATTTGATCTCGGTGCTCTAACTTCAGAGGTTAAAGGTATGAATTCTGGCCTGAAAATGCTTAACGACATTGTAGAGAATGTCTGTACTCAACAACAAGAGCTTTTTTCTACTAACAAAGCTTTGAAAAATGAGAAAGAGACTTTAAAAAAGAAGGTGGCAGACCTGGAGCAGTACACTCGGATAAACAACGTCGAGATCAAGGGTGTTTCTTCTTCACAAGGGGAGGACTGTGTTGCCATAGTGCAGTCGATAGGTAACAAAATCAACTGTCCTGTATCAGGCACTGATCTTGACGTTGTTCACAGAAAGCCAGCTAAGTCTGGACAACAGAATATCGTGGCCCGTTTCTGTTCATGAGAGCGAAAGAATGAGTTTGTTAGGAAGGCATGTAAAGCTCGCTTGAATACACGTGCTCTTGGTTTTTCTGGAGAGGGCACCCATGCTGTCTTTGTTAATGATCACCTCTCGCCGGATAACAAGAAGCTTTTTGCTAAAGCACTTGTTCTCAAAAAAGAGAAACAGTGGGCGTTTCTTTGGACTGATAACTGACAGATAAAAGCAAGGAAATCTACTGACACCAGGGTATTTCGCATAAAATCAGAGATCGACCTGTTCATTATCTCCTAATTATATCATGCATTAGCAATTGTAGCGTCTATCCAATTGCAGGATGGCGTAAATTTCACCGTCTGAACTTTCATCACGGATGTCTCAACCATGTAGGGTGTTAATTCACCTTAACGCTCGAAGTATAAGAAAAATTATGGCAATATTACCTCATTGCTTTCGGCCATTTGTCACCAGTTCTCTATCATCTGCCTCAGTGAAACGTGGCTATGTGAATATGACAGGGACCTGTTCAAGTTTCCTTCCTATTCTTCTGAATACTGTCACCTAATCGACGATGCACATGGTGGAGCAGCTATTTTTATATCTTCATGCCTTCACTATCATAGGCGACTGCACTTGGCACTAAGTATTCCTGGTTGCGAATCCGTGTGGATCGAACTTCATGAACAACATTTTTCGCAAGATAGTAGGAATTTAGTTGTTTCCTGCACATATCGCTCTCCGTCGTCATCTGTCGTGGAGTTCTGCCTAGCCTTAGGAGAGGCGTTCAAAAAGCTGTCATTAGAAGGGAAACGGTTGATTATTTCAGGAGATATGAATATAAATCTTCTTGATGGCACCAACGCAATTGTTTCTGAATACATTTCCTGCTTCAGTGTGTATGGCTACGAGTGCCTCATAACTGCACCAACTCATGTTCATGGCAATGGCACTATATAGATCACCTTTTGTCTAACCTCATTACTCTTCCTGAAGCAGCTGTCATCGAGGTGCCTGTCACTGATCATTATCCTATTTATGCAAGCATAGGCATCTCCAATAATAATAAAATAAGTCGATGCTTCAAGAATATCTTAAATACTGCATCATTCAATAACATCATCGAGCAGTGTGATTGGTGGGCAGTTAAGAAATGCAATAGTGCTGAAATAGCCTACCAACAATTTTCCTCTATCATTTCGAATGCAGTCACGGCCGCTTCAACATTAGTAGTAAGCAGAACAAAGTACCTTGTCCCAATCAATCCGTGGTTGACACCTAACCTGTTAAAATGTCCGTGGAAAAAGGATAACATAAACAAAAAGACGAAAAAGTGTCCTTTCAATGTTCACCTTCAAAAGCACTCTAAAGAATAATCAAACACATTAGGAAAGTTACTTAAAGCCGCTAAATTAATGTATTTCAAAGATAAAATTAAGCGAGCCGAAAATGACGTTAAGCAGCAGTGGAAAACTGTAAATAATGTTTTTGGCAGGACTATGGTACATTAAGATATAACCTTGATTCACTCAGAAAAACGTGTGATTGATAACCCATATGATATCGCGAACTCTTTTAATGACTCATTCGGCATTGATATTCCTCAGTCGACAGCACCCCTCGAACAAACTTGTTCATGATTACCACATTCATTCTTCCTTTATCCGACGTCACCCGAGGAAGTGTTCACCGTTATCAATAGTATTAGGAATACAAGCGCTGGTATCGATAAGTTCCTTGCTGCCGACATGAAACTGATAGCTCATTTATTCTGTGATACATTATGCAATATTATAAATCTTGTATTTGGAACTGGGTTCTTCCCTACATCTCTGAAAAAAGCAAAAAGTATTCCAGTTTTTAAAAAAAGGCGACAAGCGTTTATTCTCCAATTACAGGCCTATAGCAATTATTTCATTCTTCAGTAAGGTCATAGAAAAGCTTTTTGCGGCACGTTTACGGTGTTATCTAGACAAGTTTCACATTCTTTCAAACAAACAGTTTGGTTTCAGGCCCAGTTACTCAACTGAACTCGCCATGATATCGCTAACAGAGGAAATTAAATATGCTATTGACAGCGGTAGTGTTGTTGGAGGCGTTTTTCTTGACCTTTCAAATGCATTTGATTCTATTTCGCACGACTTTTTATTTCAGAAACTAGAATCAATTGGTGTATCTGGCGTCCCACTAGAACTAAATCGTAACTATCAGCGTGATCAAGAACAGGTGTTATATGTGTCCGGTACCTTTTCTAACCCTAAAACCATAAACACGGTGTTCCACAGGGTTCAATTTTGGGCCTGCTTTTATTTTTAATCTATATAAATGATCTTCCTCAATGTCTAGCACATTCGTCCTGTATACTCTATACGGACGATACCACTATAGTAACTACAGATAAAGACGTTGACTCGATGTTGTTTAAACTAAATACCGACCTGATAAATATCGTTAAATGGTTCAATAAGGATAAATAAAACATAAATATTAGTATTAGTAACAATTAACAATGAGCTGGCGGTCAGATATGCCCTTGTCCACTGACACCATATATTCTTCCAACTGGCTTGATAAGAACACAAGGTCAAGCATCGACTTGGTTTCAGTAGTTATTCTAGTGGCTTCCTTCACAATTTGCGTTAGGCTGTACGAAAACAATATCTTTAATAACTTATCTCCGCTTGCAGTTTCGATATTACCAGGCATCATGGTTTTTCACCTATAATGAGGGAGGTTAAAATCATCAGCCAATATCACCCTTGTGCAATCATTTACATTGTTACGGAGAAAAGTATTTAGGTCATTTAAAATTTTAGGCGATGTAGCGGGGGGTCTATAAACGGCTCAAACTAAGTATACCAGGTTTTTGTGAGCTATCTTACACCATACGGACTCCTGTAAGATGTAATCAATTAGTTCGGCACGAATGGAAGGTTTCACGACAGTCGCAACGCTGTCCCCTCGCGAATCTCGATCCCATCTCAACATAGTGTATCCCACCGGAACAATGCAGTCGTTTAATACGGGGCTGCTGAGCCACATTTCTGTTATCATTACCAAGTGAGTAAAGCGTGACATTATGAGACACTCTAGATCAGTCACTTTGTTTCACTTGGTTGAACACTGGGCATTCTAGACACCTTGCGACACATGTATCTAACACAAACCTGTAAGTAAGACAAACAAACAATCCGAAGCTCAAAACACTCCGCGTATTGTGATGTCACGTGTAAATACTAGCAGCAGTTTTGTTTTTTTTGTAGTGCATAAAACAAACAATAACGACAAATGGGAAATATATATGTGCCGTTATTGCTGTTATCAGCCAGCGAAAGGTAAAATGGGAAATCCATTTACTTTCGCTGGCTGATTTTGCAATAAAACAGACGCAATGCGGCAGCTCGGCATAAAACAGTCGAAAGTTGTTTAGGAAGGCCATTTCAGGCTATGAGCCTTGTGCGACCTCATGAAACTAAATTTGTTTTGTCTATCCACCCATACTACACCACTTGTCCGAGCCCACGTCCACGCACTCCACGCTGTCGTGCACGTGCCAGAAAGCAAGAAAGCGCTTGTTGCCAGGCCATTCCTCGCCGGATTGGAAGGTACATACGTCTGATCCACCATGGTGCTCTAGTGGCTAAGGTACTCGGCTGATGACGTGCAGGTCGCGGGATCTACTCCCGGCTGTGGCGGATACATTTTCGATGGAGGTGAAAACGTTCTAGGGCTGTGTGCTCATATTTGGATGCATGTTAAAGAGCCATGGGTGGTCAAAATTTCCGGAGTCCTCCACTACGGCATCTCTCATAACTCTATAAATGTTTAGGGACGTTAAACACTACATATCAATCAATCGATCAATCAATCAATCAATCAAGGTCATACGACTGTCGCCCCGCCGTTTCTCGTGCTAGCTGACACATTGCCACACAGCTCCTCCCCTTTCCACTCTGCAATGCTGCGCGATCATTTTAGGTCAGCGAAAACAGCAAACGGCTAAATAAAAAACGTAGCGAGCGAAATTCTAAAGCAGCACTCATAACATTAGTTTAAACATTGCGTAACTGAGCCTTACCAAATTCATTTTTATTTATGCTGAAGGAGTCAAGAACTTTTTAAGCGTTACCATTTACTGGCTTATAGCCACATTGTAAGGCACCTCTTGCTAGTCTTACGGAAACTATGATCTATTTGTTGCATGCCACACGGCCTAAAGTCATGAAAATTTTCTATAAGTAATTGTTTTTTATTTCAAAATTAACTGTTGTTTCACGCCCCGACCTCGGTGTAATTGAAGGAACGCCAGCGGAATGTTGCTAAACACTAACAACCTAGTATTTTATTTAACACATCATGCAATAAATCACTGTGCCTGACCACTCTTGTATTTGGTCCTGACGCAGGAACCGGTATCTATTGCGTCCAGCATTATCAGAGAATGATCGCAAATGACATCGGACATGAAAGAGAAGGCCAACAAATAACTGTCGGACTAAGATGAGCCCACAGAGCTTGCCCTGTGTTTCATGTTGTCTCGCCGTATCGGTCGTCACCAGCGGCCTTTCCATCTCGGGTTGTTTTTTTTCTTCTTTTCAAATCGGCTGGGACACGAGTGAAGGGCTAGCTGTTCAGAAGGGTGGTGAGGCCTTGTTTGTTTCGTTTGTTTGTTTCCTTGAATATATGGCACGTACCCGCTCTGGCATATTGGCCACGAAAGCGTAGAGTACTTTACTTATGAGCACTAGAAATAGCTTTAAGAATGATTTTATATTAGGATGCAACTAACGCAACAAAAACCATACAGGAAGAGTGAAAATGAGAAAAAAAATGTAATAGTAAAATTGAGAGATTTTGAGACTTTAGATTTGGAGATGACGACAAAGTTGTGTCTTTCCCCTAACCCTTTGAAATTTACGTGTTGAAACTTCTTGGTGTGACACAGCAGTACTTGTTAGATTAAAGTTTGCGCTAGATTACATTTGGATACCTGAATAAAGGCGCAAACCGCATTGAATGCGTCCCTCTGGCTATTTCTCACAACTGAGGCTCCAAAGTTTGGCACAACTTCTACTGTGAACCTAGCATTCATTTTTAAAAAGGGAATAACAAGAAACCTTTTTCTGAGGAGAGAGTATTGGCCACAAAGTGAAAAATAATGATCAATTGTTTCAATTTCTCCTCAGAATGCACAGAGGGTTGATATCACGTACCAGCTGTGTGCAAGTTTATATTTGTAGTCAGACAGGGCATCGAAATTTATAAATCACAACTTCGAGCTTTTGAGACTCCCTTCTGAGGTCACCACGAAAACTTCAGGGGGGTGTGAGGAAGAAGACAGACACGTGCAGGAGTGCATCACCATCGGCTGGCTCATTGCGTTCTAAAATATCCAATATAGCAAGCTCTCTTTCTTTTGCCGCACAGTCTGCAGAGTCTTCAGGGTGCGCCCCATTAAATAAGCAGCACCGCTGTTCCTCAGAGCTGCATTCGTGGTGGTCATGGTTCTCTTCACACCGGCGGCATCTAAGAACTGGTCGGCAACCTTTGACGCTAAGTTCATATCGCCAACATTTCGAACACTGTAGAGGTTTGGGGGAAAGAGGCTCCACCATAGAGAACAGTGGCCATGCCTTCAATTCTCAAGGTCAGACTGTTCCTAAAAAGGTCCCTATCACCGATGCAGTTGGGGGTTTTCTCTTGTCAATCGTACAGGTGCAGCTGCTCACTGACTGAAATTACACCCACCACCAAAAACAACTCCAGTATTCCTGCAGGTGCTAGGCTTGTGTCAACACCATGGACTAATCCTTTCGAGCATGAGAGGTGTGCTGGAATGAATGGGCTCACCGGATGCGCTAAAACTCTGAGCATTGCAGAAGCTCATAAATGCGTTCCTAATCTGCGGTACCGCATAGGATACCTCCGCGACCAAACTGGCGAACCTCGCTGATCTGCTGGAAACGCGAAGTGGCTTTTCGATGCTCCACTTGAATAGTCTTTGGGTTCCCCGCCAAGAGCTGCCAGTGCAGATGGAGCGGTGGATCCACTCGGTGGGCTGCCAATCTCAGAAGCGGGCAATCCAGCGGCTCGGGGGGGCCTTGGTCAGGCAGAGGAGAACAGGAACTCGTTCCGGTTACCTTCTGATGAAGAGAACTGGAACTCGTTTAAGGGGTGCAGAACCCAAGTATCCTCTGTCGGATCAGAATCAACCTTCGAGTTCTTGGCCCGGTGTTTCTAGGACTGCATAAACCAGAATATTACAAGGGTAGACCACGCCCTGTGAGGTCGGCACCTACCTCACGCAGGATCCTGTAAATAAAGTCTGTTCTCTCTCTCTATCTCTTCATCGGGATGGTGTCTCCATCAGGATGTACCAAAGCCACAGGGACACTGCTCGTTCCACTGTGTATCAAATTGTCAATCGGCCAATATTTGGCCGGAGTGCAAGCCAACCAAGGGGAGGGCCCTTTGCCAGGAGATAAAAAAGACATATAGATTGAATGGCTCACTTCAGCTCAGAAAGACCGATACAGCAATCAAGATACTGCCGCCTGATCCAAAGCTTGGACCGCTTCTTCACAGTCGACCTTCTTTACAGCCAAGAACGACGGTACCGGCGAAGAACAGGAAAGAAGAAAGGAAAGGGTTGGGAACTGTGAAACACATACACGCTGGGAGGTTGGCCAAGAACCAGATAGTTCTGACGGAGTACTGTTAATTTGTTAGCTCATGGTCTTTATACTATTGAAAAGGGCAAAAATAGGTGAGAGCAGAGGACCAAGAAGCTGTATTTTTAATATGATGATAGATGAAGACGCCTCCACTATGGCTCTTGCCCAATCAAGGGGATTGGCCAATAATTGAGGATATGAAATTCAAGGTCTTTCAGGTGATGTATACGTACTCTTAACAAAGGGTGGTAAAGGAAATGTAAAAAACGGAAAGAGTGCAATAGTTCATTTTTGCCATTACAAACACAGAGAATAGCATATATGCTGAATTGAAATTTCAGTAATTAAAACACGTTTAAAAGTTATGTTTAGCACTTGCCTATTACTATAATGACAAATATAAAACAAGAATTTACAGGCGCAATAATGTTGTTTCATGAACTTAACTACATAACTTGTTCTTGTTTCTTCTTTCTCCTAACACTCCAGGCATAATTCTTCATTGTCGTCAGCCACTGCATGAAAATTTCACAAAAACTCCAACAAGTGCATAGGGAATACCACACTTCTTCAAAGAATGACGAAGGATAGCATAGTAAATGCTTGTCTACTACACAAAAGTTATTATTATTTATGGCGGAGTAGGTACCCTGCAAGTGTGATTGTAGCAGTTACCTAAAGAGTGCTTTGAAAAGGCACTGAAAGGCCACTCTCCTAGCTTTTGCTGCGAGTGCTGGGCAGTCCGCGCAGGCTTGACGTTATCGCTTAACCTCTACCGAATTTGCAAGGAACCGATGTTGTATAGAACTCATGGGCGGTCGCGTTCAATGCAGGCTACTTAGCTACACCACGTGAGTGCGTGGTCAAGTGGCCCTAAAGCTTTACAGTGATACCTATCATCACATACTCTAAAATTATCGGAATAGAGTTTGCTGGCCCCTGTGGGCACCTATCGCTCCCAAATAGATGCACTCATCCGCGCCCTTCTGTTATTAGAAAAAACCTCTTGCTAACAATGTAGCTGCGCTGTAAAACAATTCGAAGATTCATCGGGAAGCGACGTCGTCAGTGTTTGTTTTTTCCTCTATTATCACGACCGAGCAAAACCTGAGCGAGCGGTGAAGCAAGTTGCACAGTCATAGTTGTCTTCACCTGATACTGAAGAAACAAGCCATGGTCAACACGACTGTACTTCAGGACATTGGGCATGGCCGCACACACACTCACGCGGTTTGGCGGATCCTGAACGCAACAGTGCCTAACAGTTTGTATGCAATATACCCAACGCATTTGTCTCTATTCAATAATATTGAACTGAGAGCACGCTAACTGCACAGTTTTATTGCACAAGCCTTTATGTTTACAAGGAGTAATTGAACCCAGACTACTCAAACCGCACTGCCTAATTGCACACTTTATTCGTTTTTTAAATGTGGTGCAGTTTATGCGAACGTACAAAGTCATGAGTTCTGAATAGCACAAGAAGGAAGTGGACCTCAAGACTTGCAGCAGGTCTGGTCAATGTTGTTCTTAATAATAATAATAATAATAATAATAATAATAATGAGATAATGGTCGTTTCGTTTTAAAGTCTCAAAACCATCACATTATTCTAAGCCTATGCCATATTGAAGGGCTCCGGAAACGAACCCCCTGGGGATTGATCCCTAACTTCCACCTAACTATAAGTACACGCCCAGTGTGCTCTGAACCCTTTTTTGGACCTCAGACGAGGTGAAAACATAGACATAGCAAAACTCCCGTACTGTTTATGCAGCCGAACTCAGCGAGATTGTAATTCATCGTTCACCATGCGAAAGCGGACGAAATTTGTTGTGATAGTCCAGAGCCATTTGGCAATGTACACTCAGATTATTCTGAAATTTAAAATAGAAGTGTGAAGTCGCTTGCGAAAAAAACCAATTGCTGATCATCTCAGAGGAGCTTAGTCTAATTTCAAAAACGTGTTTTTAGAAAAAATTTGTCAAGAAACCTGGTGCCACTAGTGAATATGGGCCTTTCCATAACTTTGGCGAATATAATGAGTCACCCGTCGATATGGCAATGGGTCAAATACTCCTGTTATTCCAGGTGCGCATGAACTGACCACTCACCAGAACGCTATCGAGTGCCACAGCTGATGCCATAAATCCAGTGAACAGCCATTGTCAGGAGACGCCAGAAAATGTTCTGGTAACGACGTTCCGTGCATCAAGAATTCTCGTAATCCCATCAGCCTTGTCGCCTTGAAAACGCTTCAACAATCTTTCACAATCTTTTGCGGCAACCCTGGCTGCTCTGATGAGGCCCTCCCGGAAGTCAAGCGTGCTGCAGAGGCGGAGTCTGACGAGAGATCTGTCTCGTTGACCGGAGAGTGCATCGGGTGAGTCGAACAACCGTTCTTATCAGAACTGTGGGCCGGGCGGCTGCAAATGTTCACTGCTGTCGAACACAAGGTACTCTTACACGAATGAGGACTACCTCTCCGAGGGGGGTTCTCAATCGCAGCTAGGTTAGGTAGCTGTACAACCGCTGGTACTCCCAATTACCAGCTGTTCTGTCTTTCTAGTCTTTACTTCTAGTCTTTTCTAGTTCTGTGTGGTTTCCTTTTTTTTTTCGCGATGGCTTCTCTTACTATAGCTACCTTTCTCTGTCTAGGTATCACCAGAGTGCGAAAACAGGCCGAGGTTATTCACTTAGCTCGATGTCACCAGATAGATACTTTCGTTTTGCAGGAAACTTTCGTGTCTAGATTAGGACCTATTAAGAACTTCAAAAGAACGCTAGGCACAAAATCCTACTGGACTTACGGCGGCGCAAGTTGCCGGCGAGTCACTGTCATCTTAATTCCACGATTCATCGGTTCTGTGCTCTGCTAAGCCAGGGATTCGAATGGCCGTGCTCTGTCGATAGATCTCGATTCTGGCATTAAGATCGTGAAAGTTTTCGCTACAGTGAAGGGTCGGCAACAGAAGGATTTCTTTAATTCTTTAGATTCCTATCTAGTTGGCTCATCTCGTGTCATTCTAGTGGCTGACTTCAATGTTCGATCAGGACGTCTTGAGGGGCTAGTTGGTTCATTCTATTCAGGTAAAAATTGCGCTGAAATAGAAAGGACACCACAAAGAAGGAACACTTAAACAGATCGAGCGCAAACTACCAACTGTTTTTTATTGACTGTAGAACGTCGATAAATAGGGAACCCGTACATAGCTGCGCCGACGCGTCGAGGATCAACACGTGCTACTTAACGCACTTTATCAATCAAAAAGGACACTTCTGCACCGCAGAGCGATACCGAGGCCTCACTTACACAGCTATCACCTTTCATGTTGATGAAGAAAGCTTCCAACACCTCACGAGCACACGTATCTCTGCTATGTCCCAGTATCTTAGTCTCCTGAAATAGTGGTTCACATCCACATGCTGCGCAGTGAGCAGGCAAATTTCCCATTTCACTATTTTTGATTGACAGCTGGTGTTCACGTATGCGATCGTTAACGCAGCGGCCTGTTTGGCCCACGTAAGATCTGCCGCAGGAAAACGGAGTCGCATATACCACTCCCACATCGCATTGCACCACCGGGTTGGCATGCTTCTTGTTACACAGGCTAGTGCGCTCATTGCCGCTCGAAATTCGCGCGCACAACCTCGAGAGCTTTTTAGGTGCAGAACACTTCAGTTTTTTTACTTCCTTGAATTGCACGTGTTGATCCTCGACGCGTCGGCGCAGCTATGTACGGGTTCCCTATTTATCGACGTTCTACAGTCAATAAAAAACAGTTGGTAGTTTGCGCTCGATCTGTTTAAGTGTTCCTTCTTTGTGGTGTCCTTTCTATTTCAGCGCAATTTTTACCTGAATAGACTTCAATGTTGTTTTAGAACAAGCGGGTCGCGTTTCTTTCAGAGGAACTCCGAAGTGTAGAGATCGAAACGGTCGGCGGAAGTTGGAGAGCTCGTGAACGAGCTGGGACTGGCCGATGCTTGGAGGTCTCTTCGCCTCTTCCTCAGGAGTGACTTAGACGGGGAGAGAGAGCCGGTCATTGACCGATTGCTTTTACGTCTCGCCTTCACTTTCTCCTTGCCTGCACTCTAGCTGGCTGTGTTCTTCCACCGTGAGTTACCATACCCTCCTTGCCTTGAGATTCGCCGACTCCAGCTATGTGCCCTGGGGCAAGATACCATGTAGTCTAAGCCCGCGGCTCCCTAAAGATAAGGACGCTACAAAAGATGTAGCAGGGCATCTCATAAGATCGCTCCTTGGCGATCAGGACTTAGGCGGTAGCGAATGGGACGCAGTGAACGCCAGAGTTGCGGAGCGCTTCAGGGAGTGGGGCAAGAGGTGGGCCTGGGAGGAGCGCGCTCGGATCAAACTCGTCTCTTACTCAACTTCTCCTGCTCTCAAAGCCGTTGTCCCGTGGCCTGGGAGTAACCGCGGCTCTTACTTCACTGCGCAAGGAGTATAAAGTACTGCTGCATCAGCACTGGGACCACTTGCGAGCCTTAGCGCGCGCAGAGCAGTTGGAAATGGAGGCTTGGTGTAGCAGAATTGTTTTTCGTGGGCATTTAGCTAGAGTATAGCTCAGCCATAACCTCTTTGGTTGATTTAGGCACAGGCTGTTTAGTGGAAACGCAGGACAGGGAATCAGAGATGGCAACGTAGTTCTACAGGAATCTTTACGCTGAACCGCCTCTAGCTCCGTGCTCGATTCCTTTTACTAATACTTACGAGGATTTCGATATTTCTGACAATATTCATGTCGAAAAGGAAGTGTTCGCAGCTCATAAATTCATGAACCATAATCTTAGCCCAGTTTCGGGTGATTTAACAGCCGAGTTTTAAGTAAAGTTTTGGAAAGTTTTGGGGGGCCTTTTACCATTTTTGGCAAACAGGCTTCTCCATGACGGGACCCTGTCAGCAACTCAAAGGGAAGGTTGGATCACTCTCCTGTGCAAGGATGAGACGAGACGCACTGACCTGAGAGCCTGGCGGCCCATCACCCTTCTAAACTGCGACTACAAGCTCACAACTTAGTGTCTGTCTGTTCGATTCACTGCATTGCTTAGTACTGTGGTGGGTTCATACCAGGCTTGTTGTGTTCACAGTAAAAAATTTTGCACCCAAAAGGGTGTAAAAAGGGTGCTTCTACGAGAAAGCACCCTTTTGAACACCCTTTAACACCCATAAATGGTCGATCGAAAAAAAGCACCCCTTTGTTTGGGTGCTTGCCTCAATAGCACCCTAAAATAGGCTCTAAGGGTGCTTTTGTGCCTGAGAAGGGTGTAGGTGCCGATTCATCAGATGGAATATGCAGCATAAGAAGAACACATAATTATAATATTTGGGATTTTACGTCTCAAAAGCCTTGATATGATTATGAGGGTCATCGTAGTGGAAAGCTGCAGAGATTTTCACCATTTGGTGTTCTTTAATGAGCGCTCATATCGCACAGTGCAAAGGCTTCTACCTTTTCGCCTCCGCCTTAATTCGACTGCCACGGCCGCCATCGAACCCGCGACCTTCGGATTGGTGGCCGAGCAGCGCAGCTACTGCACGAATATGTGGACCTTGCGGTAAATGATGGCCTAATTGACTTAGAATGTGTGAAGGTGCTCTCCGAATACAGCAAAATGTCCGCAGAAGCAAACCGCGTTTCATCTATAATGGCAATTAACTGCAATTCATGTTACAAAAGCTTTCCTTAGCGTTGGTTATAAGCTGCATGTTTGCTATGGATTATATACACACAAATAATGTTCGCCCGAGTATGGGTGTGTGTGCGTGTAAGCGCGATTGTGTGTACACCCGTGCATGTGTGCGTGCGCGTCTATGTGCGAGTCCGTGCGTGTGTTAAGCGTGCCTGTGCACATGTGTACGCCCATGCATGCGTGCGTTTACGGTCGCGTGTGTGTGTGGCCGTATGTGTGTATACGTGTATGTGTGTGCGCCTGTGAATAAGTATGCGTCTGTATCAGCCCGTGCGCCCTCGAATTTCGTGTGCGTGTGTGTGCGGGGGGGAGGCACTGCTTCTTATTGTTTAAGGTCCCACACCTGTTCAGACTGGGAGTCTGTATGAGAGGTGGCTTAAGGAATGGCGGTGGTCAACGCAGTGTACACGGGCTATTCAGTACATGGAAAACAGCTGCACATTTTCGTACCTGATCGTTGCTTACGAACTTGCTGTGGTAGCTGATTAGGTCCGCTGAGGTGCTTCTACGCTCGAAAACGTGGGTTATGACCAATTCCCATGGAAAGCTGTCACTGCACTTATGCACAACCATCGTTTATATTAACAACGTTTAACCAGAACGTGCCCTGCCTTTGCTACAGATGCTTAGCTAGCTCAATGGGTAACCATATGGAATTATGTGCTGATTATGTGGTCAGCAAAAAGTTTGTTATAACAACCTCGGCACGTTTCGTGGTGCGTGACAAGCCTTCTAAACATCCGCGACTGTCGATTAATTTGTTCCAGCTTCGACTACGCATTCAGTGTTTGCGGCACTATACGCGGAAGTGCAAGACACAGACAATGCAAAAAGAAATTCCTCTGAAAAAAGGTGTAGCGATGCTCTCCCGCTAATGCCACCGAGGAAGAAATAATTATTGTTTCTGGCCATTCCATGGTGCACTTTGTTTTCTGCAAATTTTGCTTCACTATTTTTCGCCCACTGAAATCGCATTCCGTCAAAATACTCAAAGAACGCGAGGCTGGTAAATAACCTGCGTCGCTGTGCGACTGGCTGGAAGGAGAGTTGCCATTTACAAGGAGTCATTCCGCGACGAACGGCCGTCCACCGTATGCGCCATAGCGTTTGCCTTTCGGCGCCGTCCTGGCGGGTTTCCCACTCCTCCCTCCCCCGCTCACCCCGGCCAGTGTTGCTCCCACAACGGCGGCGTAGATAAGCGAATAGTTGCGTCACCGAACACCTGCGTCGACAGCTGCAGCGCCGCTGCCAGTGCCTCCTCCTTCTCTCTCTCAACGTCGCTCTCCCTGTCTCATCGTCTTTCAAATGCGTTGCGTTCGTCTGGGGTCTTGGTCGCTGTGTGTGTTCTAGCGAACAGGCGCATATTCAATGGTGGTCACGCATGACACCGTGTTTGAAGTGACGCTCCGATTAAGGAATATTCAAGGAGTGGCGGACACGGACAACGTGGGCCGGTTAACGGTGAGTGTACTGTTTTCGTAGGTAGTAATCATACAGCGCTAGCTGGGCGCCTGCAGCAGCTCTGCCGAAGTAGGCTGCCAGCCATTTACAACAGCATGCGTTCGCGGGCCTGTTGCAGATGCCCGATTAAACGTGTGACTCAACGAGTTCACACTGCTATGCGCGATGTTGTGTAAGTGCCTGCATCACTCATACAGTCAGTGATGTGATCACTTAACAAGGGCGGGATTAGTTGCTGATCGCACATTGTCTCTACACTGCACAAAGTGATTGATATTGTTTTAAGATGTGCTTTGGGCTGCATTGTAATAACATTTCTAATAATACTCAAATGCGCAACGTGCTTCTGTAGGTGTAAGCGTAAAAAAGAAAGAAAAAGCAAAAATTATGTACAGAGGCGCACTGTACGAAATGGCTTTTTCTTGCTTAAAGACGGTATAGTTGGAGGTGCTGATATGCCGCAATGCTCCCAGCATGTGCGCCTCGGTCTTTTAAGCTATTTAGGACAAGTGCCACCAGCAACAGGGAAAGATCTAGCAGACTTCCAAAGGCGCGTTGTTGTGGCCATCGCCGTGCGTTGTTTTTTCTCGTTTCTGTTCGCTGTTTTCGTGCTTCGCTTTCATCTGCGATAATGTTCGACGTTATAACAGAATCGAGAGAGTATACGTGACTGTAGGAGCTATGTGCGGCAGCTCTAGCATAAGCCATGGCTGCTGCAACGTAGTCGGCGTCAGCGCGCATTGCTGTCGTTCGAACGCTCTACCTTGCGTGATTGTGTTTACCTGAGTATTTAGGCACGGGTTACGTTTGTAAATCCCGTAGTCAATAATCGCTAATAGCGTGCCCCTGATTGCCATCAGAGGTTGGGCTTGGTTGTCGAAATATGCCAGACGCTTTTTCTGAAAGCAAGCTTTGAAAAAAAACTTTGGAAGAGATACTTTCATACGTGCTAGGCAGTGCCTATTGCAGGCCCGCAACTCTTTAAAAACTGGACGAGCTATCACATCTTTTATCAAGATACAATGAAGTAAGATGATTGAATTATAGATGACAAATTTCTCTGCTAGATTAGGTGCACAAAACACATGTTCGCAGCCCTACGTCTAGAAAGCAGGCAAATAGGAAGCACAGCGTCAAATTTGGATTAGATTCCATTGACGGAGCGTCTTTTGAGAGTAGAAAGAACGAGAAAATTGTTCATTTCTGATGCCCTTATAGAGGCAGTCAGAATTGCACTGATTGGTGACTTGTAACAATTCCTCAGATTGTTAGAGGCGTGATTGAAGTCTTACTATCTTTTACTTTTTTTGCAGACCTCTTCGCTAGTGCCACGCCCAAGAACATTTGTTTTCATGTAAAAGAGAAAGCAGAGATGTCTTCACTGTTTGTACATGAAGAGGTAAGTTTCTTGTGCATTTAGATTAATGTTACACGTTCTGAACGTTGTACTTTAGGAATTGATTTTCACACTGGCTCACTACCCTAGAAGGATTTTGATTCTTAGGTGAGTTCAGGCTTTCGTAAGTGCCATTTTTGAGCTGTAGTCTTACACTTCACCTCATTTCGGGAATTTGCTGTATGCTGGAAAACTCTTATCTTTATCATACAAAATTATTGGAATGTATGGGTTGTATGCTTCAAGTTCAGTGTAATGTCAATTACACGCCATTTCGAAGGATACACACTACACATTCTTTATATATGGTGCTGCCAGAACAGCACGAACATCCTTTTATGAGAAGTCATATTTGCTCTTATTACAGGATGAGAGGGTGCCGCTGACGTCCTGCGTAGTCTACCCGCCGGCCCCAGCCTAGAGCAAGCCTACTTCCTGAACCTTCACATGGATAACCGAAAAATCTTCCGTGTCAGTAATGACGAAGAAGGAGTGACAGCACTGATGAGTTCATTTTTTTTTATTTTCAACATTGTCTACGGCCGCAAGGCCTTTAACATCCACCGTGATTGAGCGGCTTTTTCTCGGCGTGAGTTTGGAGTTTATCAAAGAAGTTGTTCAGGCAGTACGACGCTGAAAATTTTAGTGTCACAATGCCTGAACAACTTTTTCTAGTGTGGTCATGGTAGATGATCAAACATTGTTATTTGTGTAAGTAATTTTGCTTAAATATAGCTGGACCATTCCATGCCAAACGTCCCAGCCACTTTGGCGAGCATCTGAACTGTATTTGAAAAAAAAAGTGCTTACTTACTGCGTTGAGAACAGTGAACTGCTAGAATATTTCAGCGAGAAAAAAAGTTTAGTTCATGTGGCTGGCTTATAACTTCCTGGCATAATGCCGTCTGTGTGCTGTTTGTGGAAAATTTCGTTTTAAAACTACCGCTTATTTTTTCTAAAGCAAATTTGGTCTACCTGTTAAGTAAATGTGCTTCTGTAAGGTATTTGAAGCTCAATATCAATAGTGCAATTTTTTTGCCACATTCGCTTCCAAGAATAAAGCCAAAATGTGTTATGTTTGCATATTTTATTGCAATATTGCACTTTGTATGAATATCTGAGCAGTGAATACTTACTCCACAGAAGGTATATTTTGAGGAAAAAATACCTTTAGACCTCTCAAGCTGCTGAAATATACGAAAAAATACCACAAATTTCACAAAATCGTGATTTTTGTCCGTATTGAGATGCAATTTGCTCCATGCTGTGATACAATAAAAACTCATCATTATACCTAAATTGTAAGGAAATGAAATTCTTTCTGTAATAAAAATCTTATCGCACAAAGGACAGGAAAGAGCGCTGTCAGCTGAATTTTATTGAAGATGCTACGAGCGTTTTTATACTGAGCACAAGACCAGGGCTCATCTGCAACAACACATGTGCGACCATGACAAAATAATTTTAACCGAGAAAAGAATACTCTTTTTCGGAAAAGATAAGTGAAGGTGTACTGATGCATTGATCCTTGGCCTTCCTGATAAAGAGTTCTAAAACCTCTCATTTTTTCTGCTTGCTTTTTTTTCAAAAACCGTGTTTTGTGAAACCTAGGACTACACTTACATTCTTTACGGTGTCCGGCCATGAGAATACTATAGCCCTTCTTAACATTTAAAGCATGCTGTCTTGCTTGATCATTGAAGCATTGCGCAGTTTGTCCTATGTTTACTTTTCCACGTGTTTGCGGTATCTCATACACATTAGATTGGCATTCAGTAAACCTATTCTAGTGACGAATGGTGCAAGATTGACTATTCCTGTTGCTGTAAGTACATGCACTTTTGAAAGCTTGCAAGGGGTGGAAAACAACAATGTCATATCTGCTGGCTCTTTTCCTAAAATTGTGAGACGCCTTATCTACGTAGTACCGTGTGACATGCAAAGGTCATTGGTTATTCTGTTTTTCTTTTGGTCCTGTTTCCTTTAACTTTACTTTCTGCAGGAGGGTTTTGCAAACGAGTGTGATGATGCTTTTGGGGTGTTGGCTGGTGTTATCAGCCTAGGAGGGCTAAAATGTTCTGCCTTTTGATAGTGGGCATCCAAATTTAGTAAAAAGAGGAATTATTACCACATGTATTCAGGCCACCCTTCAGAAGTCATGTTAACACAAGGGTGAAGTCAGGCTTAAAAACCAGATTAAAAGACTAAAAGATGCTCGATATACCAACAGAATCATCACACCCGTTTGCGAAACCCTCCTGCAGAAAGTAAAGTTAAAGAAGACACGACCAACAAAAAAAACAATGACCAAAACCTTTGCATGTTATACCACATCACATGTCTTACAATTAAAAAAATAGACAGCAGATATCATAATAACGTGTTGTTTTCCACCCCTTGCAAGCTTGGAAAAGTGTGTGTACTAACCAGCAACAGGAATAGTCAATCTTGCACCATTCGTCACGAGAATAGGTTTACTTAATGCCAATTTAACATTTGTAGAAGTATTTTTATCAGGTAAACCAATGATCAGTGCATCACTACACGTTCACTTATCTTTTCCGAGAGGGAGTATTCTTTTCTCAGTCAAGATTATTTTGTAGTGGTCACACGTGTCGTCCCGCATGAGCACGGTTCTTATACTCCGTATAAAAGCGCTCGTAGCACATTCATTAAATTCAGTTGACAGTCGGTGCTCTTTCCTGTCCTTTCTGTCTCTTCCTTAAGTTGTCGCGCTGTGACTAGCACACAACCACGATGAACCAACTCGCCCAAATTAAGCTCTTGTTACGTAACACGTAGACCGAGTTTCGTATATAAAGAAGGAGCGGTGCTTTTAAAATAAAATTTTTCACATACGACACCTAGACGGCATTCCAGGAAGTTCAGAAGGCAGCCACGTGACCAAATATTTTTCCTCTCCTAAATATTCCAGAAGTTCACTATTTTCAAAGCAGCACGAGTTTTTCGAATACATTTGAGATGGTTGCCAAAATGGCTGGGACATTTGGCATAAAATGACCCAGCTGTGTCATTAGCCGTAATTATGCATTACCTCTTTTGTTTTTCGTGTGTCCTGATTCAGTTTTGTGTTCGGTTTTAGCTTATACTATTTCTGATCATTGTATTGATTTTTTAAGTATTCGCCAAAGTTATATGTGTAAAAACCCATATATGTTTGCATGTACATCATTTCTCATAACCAATTGTTATACATCCAGGAATACAAAGCTTAAACCACTGTGATTGTATACATTTGAAGAGACTATCCGTATATATTTTTGTGTGCATCACTTCTTGGGAACGATTGTGTTTGAAGGCGTATATAGTGAAATCATGTTATTGTATCTATTTGAAAGAATTATAAGTATATATTTGCCTATATTTCATTCCTATATATTAACCGATTGTGTACATGAAGGAGTATTAAACTGGAAACCACTAGGATTGTAGATACTTGAAAGAATTATAGGGATATATTAGCGTACGTGTATTTCATTTGTACTCTCTATGTATTTAAAGTAGTATACTAAACTGAAACCAGTGTAATTGTATGTTGCAAAGAATTGTCTATAAAGTGAAACTGAAAAAATACAATATACATTTGAGGTGTCGCATGCGTATAGTGTACGTATACGTGAACATGTTACACATCTGGTGAAAAAGTTGTGTGGCAGAAGAAAAGTTTATAAGTTTTATTTGCCTATTCAATATATGCAATATGCAAGGGCAGCAAGGCTTCGTTTTCTGTAACGCGTATTATGCATATACCGTGAAGTATATATAGATCCAGCAGAAGTTCATACGCGATTGTACGTGTTTATATTTTTGCCCACACGCAATGAATAGAGCTCGACAGGTGGCGCACCATCGATAATCGGGACCACTTTCTTCAAGTAGTGTGTAATCAGTGCATGCTGATATCTATTAGTGCAGTCTAAAAGAATACTGGCACCCCTGCCATGGGCACTCAACACCCTCGTGCACCCTTCTCGCACCCTCCTCAGAGGTTGCTAAAAAAGTGACGGACATCGAAGGCACCCTTCCTTAAGGGTGTTTTTGTAACACCCTACAGTTTTTTTACATGTACACCCTATTCTAAGGGTGCATGGAAAGGCACCCTTTTTGGAAGGTGCTGAATTAGCACCCTTAGGATGTCGTCCACGGGACAAGCTCATTTACACCCTTCTGGGTATAAACATTTTTACTGTGATAAGGTGGATCTTGTCAGCTTCATGACTTCGCTCTAAGGGATCTCATAGAAAGGCTGAACTCAAGCATTATGTGTGGAGTTTTTTGTTCTTTTGGTCAAACAAAGGCGTTTGATATTATCAGTCATAAGTACATTTTAAAGCTTTAAAGCAGGCAGGCTTTTCAATCAAGTTCGGTGCCATGTTCATCAGCATGGTCCGGGCTATCTATTTTTGTCTTAGTTCTGCTGTTGTCATAAAATATCACGCCTCGGAGCGTTTCGGTGTGCCGTGGTTCAGGCAGGGCGATCCACTTTCGCCTGCTCTCTACGTGCTTGCATTCGAGCCGCTCTTGACCAGCATTTTAAAGACGCCAGCATTTGTAGAATTCCCATTCCGCCAGGCAGCCCCCTGTGGCAATGTTCGCCTCTGCGAATGACCTCTCTATTGTCGTCCCTGCCGAGGCAGCTGTTGGCACCCTCTTGGACGTTATAAAGGTGTACTGCTTGGCGAGTGGCGCCAGGATAATGGAGTAACAATACATCAGTAACTATACCGATCGTTGAGTCGTCTAAGGGCTAGAATAGTTCCTAAAAGCTCTGCTTGAAATATGCGACAATAGTCCGGCGGCTGTTGTATTTTCCAACACACGCACGTCATCGTCCCCTTCCTCGCGAAACCAGCGCGTATTGATAGCCGTAACCCCGCAACAATATTTATGCGGCATCTAGCGGCAATATAGGAAAGCTGCGTACTGAGGTCCAAACAGTCCAAGCGCCAGTCGTATACCGTAGAAGCACGGTAGGATGGTGCCACCCGTGAAGAGAAAATGAACGGCCAAGCGGATTTCTTTTTTTCATGTGAAGCACCGGTGTTAACTTGTTGAATCGAGCCTATTAAATGACCATTGTATCTAGTGACTACATCTCGCTGCGCGCCCGAAGTATGTAAACGAATTTCGCAGAGACGAGGTGCGCCATGTGCAATACACACACAGCGCGACCGCTTCAAGAACGCCGCTCGCGCTTGCTGAATCACTAGTGCCCACAAAAATAAGACGCTCCGCGTCAACAACCCACTCCCCTTCTACAAATCAGCGCGAACTGTAATCACACTGCATAAAACGCACTATTTGTGTTAGTGACAACGGACGTGATGGCCTCCGTGAATCAACCATATATACTGCAACACCGCATGCGCCCTCTCATGTTCATTTAAATAGCGAATAGGCTGGGGTAATAGACGAGCCCCAGTCTACGCAACTAGGACTTCGTTTCCACTAGAAGCAACGCCGCTGTTGCCAAAGGTACGGCGACTATTCATAGGAGATAAGTGCATGTGATTGCAGATTAGCGAAATCTCCCATTCTTAACATTTTATTGCCTGAATTATAAAGCTGCCGAGCAGAAAAACAAATTGTTTCAATTTTACAGCTTTAGGTGGCAACCTTTAAATGATTACGGAGTTAAAGTATCTAAAACTGAACTATAGTGCATACTTTTGCGTATGTCGCGCATTCTCCATATGCCAAAGATGCCAAAGAAGTGAGAACCCAGCAATTGAATACGTACTTTAGATCTATGTATCATGTTGCGTACCACCTCTTGAGGGCGCACACACCAAATAAACAAATTCATTGAAGATATATCTTACGTAAACTAGACGAGAAAAGACGAAGCAGTGAGAGTCGTTGGACGCCCTTCACGCTCTCTTCCATGAGCTCCAACACAATATGTTTTAACACAAAATACCTTAGACTAGATTGCGCTAGATGTTTCATGCTGAGAGCTACATGCCGCGTTAGTGCTTGGCAGCCGGCAATAAAAGTGTCACGCATTTCGTGACTTACTTGCTCGAAGTTTTTCTGTATCCGGCGGTAAACGGTTAAATATATTGTGCAGATTACCTAAATCAAGCCTTAAACGATTCTTCTTTTTAATTATATGTAAAATACACTATTTGAACTATTTATTTCAATACTAGTCGGTGAAATTGCAGTTTACTTTGGATTCTGTTCGAACGTAAACTTACCATTCGCCCGTCCTCCTTTTTTTTAATGTGAAGGAACATGGATATTTCGAGCACATTTAGTGAACGTCCGTTATTTAGGATATGTGTGGAGTAGGAATTCGTAACTATACTGTTCAACGTGTTTTATAGATTTTGTATGATCAGTCTGCGTTAGAATTGAGAATTTGAATTTCATTTGTCCTGTTTTTGAAGCCTACGTGCACACTCATAGGCTTCATGTCTTTGTCATTCTCGGTCTTCGAATCCTAATTAAGTCTCTGTTAAGCTTCTAAACTTCATTGGCGATCATATACCTTCTGTTGAGTTATTATTTAGCCTAACGTTGATATTTGTAGGCCTTTCCAGTATTGTTGTTTTTGCCTTATTCAAGAATTTTCTGTTACTAAGGCTGCATTCCAAAAACGTACTATCGCGCTACTCGTAAGCTACACTGCACAACCGCGTGGACCAGCGCACCTGAAGATTGTTAGTGACGCCTATGAATACATGTTACGAGTTATTGGGAGAAAGCTCGACTGTTTCTGACAGTGCGTATCACTCACAACTTGATGCGTTCATCTCCGCAATCGTTATTTCAAAGAAATGTTTCGGCATTCGTTTTGCTGTACTGACGACAATTTTGAAGTTTGGGCGTGAAGGCACGGCGGCTGTGATTATTCTTCAAACCGATATCACAACAGGACAAAACGAGGACGAGCGCTTGAGCAAGTGGAGGGGATCCACACTCATACCTACAGCCATGACCTCCCCTGATATTTTAAAAAAATGGCAGCATATCCACGGAGTGAATGATGGAGAGTGGGGCGAAGCATTCGTCCGTCCATGCGTCCGTCTGTGTGACCGTCCATGCGTCTGTTCGTGCAGCCGTCCCTGCGTTCGTTCATGCATCCGCCCCTGCGTCCGTTCATGCGTCCATCCATGCATCTGTCTGTGTGTCCGTTCGTCCATCTATTCAACACTCCAAGTCCCACCATCTCGCATCTTTTTATCATATATTCCCCATATAGAAGCACCACCATTCATTGGACATTTCAAGGACTAAACGAGAGGTGGCACACGCACACTTTCTTACGACTTGCGCTTCGGGTCTACTTCCCACCTTCATCCACCTTGAGTTCGTGGTATATACTAGTTCACTGTATTCATGGCACTGCAGCCTAATGCTCGCTAAATCTTTCTGAAACCAAGGAGGTTACGTCCAGCGAGTATAACGTAGCAACCTTTTCCTGTCAGATAGTGCTCAATGTACATGCCAATGGCTGCTAATGGGGATCGCAGCGTGCACGTTGACTAAAAGCCGAATGCTCCTGTCTCTCATTCCCCATTAGCAGCCATTGGCATGTACATTGATCACTACTTTTATTGTTGAACAACGCACAGAAGAAATCTCTCACCGGCACCACCTTGGAGGTCAAATGTTAGACCTATTTCGGGTATGTGCCACTGGTGGTTACGTACTACGAGGGACGCACAGGCCACGCCATAAGGAGCTTCGCCCCTAAAACATCACACGATCGGCGCTGCCGTACAGCCTTGCAGTGTACTTTTCCATGCTCTTCCATAGTGTAGCCTAAAATGAGCGTGACAGTTTTTATTGTTTGTAAGAAGTTTCATAAAACTTTATTTTGTAATCAGTTGCAATGAAACTAAACTGTTTATTTGCAATTATATCAGTGCCTTTCAGCCGAACATGTTCCATTAAACCAATGTCACCCCAAGCTTCCTGCTTAATTTCACATATTCTTCAAAAGTTTAAGCATCATCCAATTCATGCGCACATACGAAATCATCAGTTGTATACGTTGGAAGGATAAAAGGAAGCTATACTTGTGAACAACTTTCCTTGGCAATGTAGAGAAGGCCACAGAGTCCAATAGCGCGTATCCCTCCGCTAATTATTGTAATCCTAAGGTTGTGCTCTTACTTGCTGTGAGAACTAGAAAACATACTGCCTTCATTTATCGCAACCAGCTATTTCACACAAATGCAGGTCACATCAGGAAGATAATCGTATGTGCTTGAATTTGTTTATCACTTCGAGTCGTTGTATCCGAGCAAAAATGCACCTTTTTTTTGTATACATCAATCGCCAAGCACCGTCTGCGTAGATAAAAAACACTCATCGCGCACAGCCATCACTTTCCACAGTGCTACGTGCGAAACACATGATGGACAAGACTGCATCGCGTAGTCGTAAGTGTGTATAGAAACTCCACCCTCGTACCTTTCCCTACATTACGAAGAAGACTCGTAGAAGACTTGTGTGTGGCCATACCCTTCGACTGTGCAGGGGTCGTGGGCCATAGGCAACAACGTGATGCCGTTGCCCGTCCTTACAAGCGTACGTTCTCGCAATAAGCAGTAATTTCGAATAAGAATTGCTGAACCTAACTGAAAACAGCCCTATTGTTCGATATCACCCTTAACCCTTTCAGTCTAAGCTTCTACTTTAAGCAAAACTTTGTAAATAAAGCTTCTGCCACAAGTGCAGTTGAAACGAAAAAACACTATTTGGTTCTCGCCATTGTTCGGCTTCATTGTACCAAATGCTGATTCCGTAATCATCCAAAGACGTTGGACTCTTACAAAGACGTCTCTCCCCTCCGAAGTCCGTGGCCTAAACTGGATTAGGAAGTGGGAGGCTTTACCAACGGCCGACCGCCTTGCGGTGTGGGGCGTGGCACCCTCCGCCACATGCCCGCAATGCGGTCGCGTCGAAACACTGAACCATGTCTTCCCTGAATGTGTAGTAGCGCGCACCTTTTCGTGCATGGTTACCCGAATGCTCCAAACCAGTATGCAGTGGAAGTCTAGCCACAGGGATAACTCTGTCGTACTCTTAATGGCTATCGGAGCCTTCGTCTTATGGAACCGAAGGGGATTGGCCCACCTGAGGGGACGCCCTTTGAGAGCCATGTTTCCCCTACTACATCTCCGAAGAAACAATGCTTACGCATCCTAACGCAGAACTAGTCTTAAACGTAAACATTTTGACAGGAATCTGTCTGGCTGGGTAGAAAAGTTTAGAAAATTGAAATTGCTCCAGCCACAGTCCAAATAGAGCCCGACGTTTCGAGACCGACTCGGTCCCTTTCTCAGGGGGTGACTGTCTGTTCCTCAGGGGGAACTAGACTTGCTGGGAAAGCAAGCTTTCCTCCGACGCTTGTCTACGTGAATTATTGTCGTAAAAAAGAACAGAGTGTCTATGCCTTTCTATCTCTATTGAGGAGGTGGGCTAGAGCTTGTACCACTGTGACTTTACAGTGTGTATTTTCGTTTTCTTCGATAGATACATGTCCTTTTTGTGCAACATTGTTCTTGAGTGCGAGAGCAAGTTGTCCTCACAGGTGAATGCAAAACATCACCCTAAACTGTTAATGACCTCCCCTTGTTTGTTCATATAGCCTTACTGTTTATTCATGTTTAATCATCTCGATGTCTTGATTGTCCTGTCTTTGTTGTCCAATTTTTGCCTTGTACGTGAATGCATGCGCTTTAAGTTCTTTCGCTGTTTATAACAGCTTGCATTGTACATGCGCATTGGTCACCATTGTTCATTTTTCTGTGTGCACATAAGCTGTGTAAGGTATATCCGGAAATAAAATTCTCTTAAACAATCGTACGCATGAGGCCCACAGGATAGCTATACGCTCTCTCATAGTAGAGTACCAAGTACTCTAAATCGTTCACCACTCTTCTTTAACACACATTCTTGATGAATGGCCGTGCACTAGTATCCATCAGACGGCCTTCTGCTCACTCATAGTAGAGTACACCGTACTCTAAATTGTTAACATCTTTTTCTACACACACAATTCGCACAGGGTGTACGCAGCTACATTCTCTCGACGCGCGGCGTGGTGTGAGGCCCACGGTATGGTTTATGCATTTCCATAGTAGTGTACCTCGTACACTGAATCGTTAACAACTTTTTCTAAACACAATTTGTATGGGCTTCTAGTCGCTCCAGATTAGCCACCCAAATGGGAAGCTTATGGCTCTCCCACAGAGAAGTAAGTACCTCGCACTATAAATCATCCAAAATTCTTCTAAGCAGTCTAGTGGCTAAGGTAGTCGGCTGCTGACCCGCAGGTCGCGGGATCGATCCCTGTTGTGGTGGCTGCATTTCCGATGGAGGTGAAAAGCTGTAGGACCATGTGCTCAGATTTGGGTGCGCGTTAAAGAGCTCCAGGGGGTCAAAATTTCCGTAATCCTCCACTGCGCCGTCTCTCATAGTCTAATGGTGATTTTAAAACGTTAAAACCTTCATATCTTTCAAGCAAACTCCTAAACACAGTCACTGCTATTTTTGTGGTTTCATGCTCCTGCTCATACTCAAGACACGGGACAGCTTGTTGCCGTCTCCTAGTAAATGGCAAAGCAGTCGTTATTTTAAAGCAATTTTTGGAAGCACATTTTGATATCAATCTCTACAAAGAGCCAAAGCCATTTCATTTGTGTCATAAGCTACAATGTGATCATTCTGAATATACGCACTATCGAACCTAGTGGTTCAGTTTGTTTCAAAGTTTTCGAGCCCTTTGCAAACAACATGCAGCAAAAAAGTTATTCGATATGCAGTGTTTCTGTGGGTCGTAGCCTTTTGCTAAACTACAAGCCATTATGCTATTGGAGGTGACTGAAATCCGCTCATAACCAACAGACGATGCTTCACTTAACCATGCACAAGTGTGTGCGTATCTGGTAACACCCATACAATATAACGATTGCGAAGCATTTCTTTGCGAACTTCGGAAAACCGTGAGCAAATCTATCTATCTATCTATCTATCTATCTATCTATCTATCTATCTATCTATCTTTCTATCGTGCCACCTACGACTTTTAGCTCTTCTGCTCGTTCTGCGCTCGCTCAGAGTGCACTATAAGTACTGGGTGCTCTAAGTCCAGTATTTGCAAGTCTCCAGTAGCAACCATGACTCGACCAGTTGTCTCCTTCCGCAACGAGGTCCGACAAGGACAAGCATCGATACTGCAGTGGAACGTGAGAGGCCTGAGATCCCGCATCTCTTCATTCCGTCAGTACATATTCATGAATCGTATACCTGTATTAGTTATATATGAACCAAACGTGCAACAACCTCCTAAAATATCAGGGTATGAATCTTTCGTTGCTTCAAGGTGCGAGGAACGCAGCAAGGTGGTTGTTTACATCCGCACAGATTTCATATAAGTGCATCGCGCAGTTCAACCACATGATGACAATCAATGTCTGCTTACGTGTTAAAAAGGAAAAAGTGTCAATCACACTCCTTGATGTCTACATATCACCAACCGGACGGTTTGAACAAAGCCGACTACGAGACATACTGACAGCAACTATGGGCCCGTGGGTTAGAACTGGAGACTTCAAAGCACATCACTTAATATGGGGTAGTTCGACAATCAACGATAAAGAAAAAAAACCTCGTGTCATTCGCCTCCAAACATGACCTAAGTTTCTTTAATGATGGCAGTCCTACATACCTGCGGGGCCTTACGTACAGAAGTTGCCTCGATATGACTCTGGTATCCAAAAACTTCCGGTCGCAAATGCGCTGGTTTTCAGACATCAAAACGCATGGGAGTTACCACCTTCTAACTTATATGCGAATAAGGGGTCTTACTAACTCCTCTCCTAGGACCACAATACGAAGAATTAATTGGTCCAAATTTCAGCGACTCATGAAAAATACATGCCGTGAAGACCCTGACCAAAACTAGGAGGATGTCATCAAATAGGCAATGAGGGAAGCTTCCTGTCTCCACCCGTTCACCGGCAAGCGTTCAGATTTCGATGTTGAACTAGAAAAACTGTGTGCGCTTCGCCGAAGGGCGAAAAGGAGATACAGACGGACGAAAGCAATATGCGACATGAGGCTGGCACGACGCATACAAAAAAAAGTCCAACGACGTTTAGACAAATTTCAACAGGAACGCTGGAAATCATTCTGCGAATCATTGGATCTCCGAAAGCCGTTGTCACGCATCTGGAGTGCTATTCGTGGCCTGCGCTCGACTCCCCAACAAAGACATCATTTCATGGCTTTAGCCCTACATTTAGGCCGCACCCAACTTGAAGTGGCAAATGAGTGTTGTCCGCTGGCACCGTTAAGAGTGTTATCCCTGAACCCCGCATCTCTGAAACGGACAATCTTTTCACTATAGAAGAACTTGACGCATCTTTGGCGGCTTCCCGACGATCATCTTCACCAGGACCCGACGGCATCACCTACGCCGCTCTAGCCAACCTTCAACAGGAGGCCAGGGGACAGTTATGATATTACAACCACTCATGGCAGGCGGGCATTGTTCCCCAGAATCGGAAGATAAGTCAACTTGTACCACTACTCAAACCAGGAAAGTCACCATTTGATTTGACATCATTTCGCCCTATTGCCCTCGCAAGTTGCGTAGGAAAAGCCATGGAAAGGATGATATACGCCTTGAATGGTACCTCGAGTGCTACAACGTATACCCAAACTGCATGAAAAGTTTTCGGCGAGGTCGGTCATCTCTTCACAACGTGACAGATCTCACATTTATCCAGCAACAGAAGAGCCTCAAGCGGATACCACTGGCACTCTTCCTTGATTGATATGTGGGGTTTAACGTCCCAAAACCACCATTTGATTATGAGAGACGCCGTAGTGGAGGGCTCCGGAAATTTCGACCACCTGGGGTTCTTTAACGTGCACCCAAATCTGAGCACACGGGCCTACAACATTTCCGCCTCCATCGGAAATGCAGCCGCCGCAGCCGGGATTTGAACCCGCGACCTGCGGGTCAGCAGCCGAGTACCTTAGCCACTAGACCACCGCGGCGGGGCCTGGCACTCTTCCTCGACGTCAAAGGGGCTTATGATAACGTAATTATAAAGCCATCCTATACTCGTTGGAAGCTGTCGGATTCGGTGGTCGGATGTTCCAATGGATCCAGGATTATTTGACGAAAAGGTCCTTTTTTGTGTAAACTGCAGATGAACGTAGCACCAATTATTATACCTCCCGTGGCGTCTTTCAGGGCGCCGTATTAAGTCCCACTTTATTTAACCTCGTGATGGTTGGTCTTCGTGAAATTTTGCCCAGTACTACCTTCATTTCCATATATGCTGACGATATTTGTCTGTGTACTTTGGCTGTAACTCGTCTACAAGTACGTGCAAGAGTCTAGCAGGCTGCCACCCTGACATGCTCATATCTCCGCAAGCAAGGTCTTTCTGTCTCAACGGAGAAATGTGCATTGATTGCGTTTACTCGCAGAGCCATGACACAATACCCGTTACCATCAATGGACAAAATATTCTATACAAAACAAACCATCGCTTCCTTGGTGTGATTATGGACAGGGACTTTTCGTGGAGTGTTCACTGCAATTACCTGAAGAGAAGGCTAACTTTTATGGTCCATATAAGGCGGTTCCTCAGGGGGAAATTTTGGGGCACATCGATAAGGTCGATGATGCAGCTATAGAGAGCACTGTTTTTGAAATTTTTGCGCTACAGCTCGCCGTTGCTAGCAAGTACGTACAAAACGAACATCCGCACCCTCGAAACTCTGCAGGGACAAGCACTAGGCATGTTCTTAAAATTTCCGCGATGCACCTCAACCTACGGGGCAATTGTGACCGCAAGAGAGTATCCAATTCAAACATACATCACCACTGACAATTTGAGAGCCCACATAAGACACCTCTGCCGAGTTCCTGGTCACCATGTTGCAGTGTTGCCACTTCAAAGACCACAAGCAATGTTTTCAAAGAATATTTCTGCTCATAGAGAATGCCTTACTTTTGGCTTCACTCCAGCAAGCAACAAGACCAGCGTCACCTCTGTGGTGCCTACAACAACCACAGGTGTGCCTCACTATTCCGGAAATAACACACAAGAGCCGTCATTCAACACTGGTCCTATAATATGTCACATTGTCGCTACTCAACGAAAAATACGGCCAGAGGACCCACGTTTACACCCATGGATCGGTCTCGGCTGACAGCTCCACGGGTGCTGTTGTCATTCCGACGTACCAGGCGACTATAAAGTTCAAACTGTACTATAGGACAACATCCACAGAGCGGAGCTTGCCGCTTTACGTGCTGCTATACTTTATATCACGGAAGCCCGGCCTCAAAAATGGGCTGTGTTCTGTAACTCCGAGGCATCCATTCAGAGCTTGCAATCAGATTCACGACAAAGGGTGCGTAAACAAATAGTGAAGGAAATAACAGAAGTGCTTCACGAAGATTCATCGAAAGGACAAGACGTGGTGTTCCAGTGGTTACCGGGACATTGCGGTATCGTCGATAACGACCTTGCTGAAAATGCTGCCCGATCCTCCCACGCAGACTCCCAGACAATCCAATTCTATTGTCGAGAACCAACGCTAGAAGGGGCCTTCACTCGTTCGCTAAAACCATGTAGGAAACTTGGCTGAGTGACCCCAGTGTCGGGAACCGCCGCCTACACAAATTCGACCCATCTAGAAAGCTTCAAGTTCTATCGGACCTCTCCCGCCAGGATGAAACTTCACTGTGCCACCTGTGGTTAAGAGTAGCTTTTACGAAGGCGTACTCCTTTAGCATAGGAATGGCATATGGCTCCCGATGTGAATCGTGCGACACTGACGAGACTATAGTACATATACTGTGTTCATGTAAACATTTTGCGAGCGTACGCAACTTTATACGCGAAACGTTAGACCCACTAGAGAGTAGACCTTTTTCCCGAGGAGAAGATCCTTGGTTCATGGCTCTACGCGTCACAGGCCAGCAAAGCGACGCAAGCATTGCTAAGTTTTCTAAAGACGACAGGACTACGCGACCGCTTGTAAGCGTGCAACGGACAAAGTCACATCTACACACACGTTGCCCTTCACTTTCATGGTCCTACAGCTTTTGCGATGGTTTCTATCACATGGCATGTTGCAAAACTGGTATGGTAAGGCATGATTGTATGGCGAACACAAGCGACGGACCCTAACATGAAAATCATGAGATGCGTGTCATGTAACAACGTGACTACATACCTTGCTTATGTTGTGCTGGCGGCCGTTTCGATCACTTCACTTATACCAAACTTGGTAACACGGAACCTGAACGAATGACGAAGGTATAATATTGGTGCAAACATAATAAATAAGAGATGCACGTCATGTAACAATATGACTACATGATACTGCCACGTTCCATTTCCAAAGCTTTTGTTATCGTCCCAAAACAACACACGATTCTCAGCGCAAACCGCGCCAGCAGTTTTCTAGAGGGTTCCGGACTGTAGTAGATCATTTCGATAAGATCACGCCCACTGTGCGAATGGTACAGATTGCTCTGGAACGTACGCCGCCGCCAGCGGTAGCGCTAGAACATTCGACGGCGGGAGTATAAATGCCAACGCGCTTCGCCGCTTGTCAGTAGTTGATCGAAGGCCGACGCTCCGTTCGCCGCTATCAGTCTGAGACTGCTATCCGTGCGAGACTGCTGCTGTAATTGGACTTTCTGTTTACCGGCACAGGTTCGCCCAAATAAACAGTTAAAATCCCAACACGAAGTCTCCTGTCTTCGGCCACGTCACGACCCCGTGACATCTGGTGGAGGTGCTGCTTCGTTCATGTACCGCACGCCCCCGTCAAGCCGTGAACCCAGCCCACGTCGCGGAGAAGACACCGACGCCAACCAGGAGCAGCGAACAAGCCGCCGACAGCAAGGGCTACCACCGGAGTACGGGATTCTAGAAGACAGGGCGCGGAAGACCAAGGCCATGACCGCGACTGCAGCGACAATGACAACCGCCGCATCCCTGCCCACGATGGTCATGCATCAACCCAGGGAACCACCAATTTTTCATGGGTCATCGTTCGAAGACCCGGAGTCCTGGTTAGAAACATACGACCGTGTGGCCGCCCTCAACCACTGGGACAACGAAGAAAAGCTCCGGCGTGTGTACTTCTACCTGGAAGACACCACAAGGACCTGGCTAGAGAATCGTGAGTCCACGCTCCGAACGTGGGATGTCTTCTGCGGTGCATTTCTGCAAACGTTCGCGAGCGTCGCTCGCAAAGAAAGGGCCGCTCCTCAACTAGAGACCCGGGTTCAGCTACCGAATGAGAAGGTTGGAATTTTCACAGAGGAGATGACCCGCCTATTTCGTCACGCTGACCCAGACATGCCTGAGGAGAAGGAAGTTCGTTTTCTCATGCGAGGGGTCAAACAGGAGCTCTTCGCGGGACTAATGAGGAATCCACCGAACACCGTCCAAGAATTTGTATCCGAGGCGACCACCATCGAAAAAACCCTTGACATGCGCACCAGACAGTATAATCGTCGCCTGACTCCAGAATGCGCTGGTGCTCAAACCAGTGACTCCGAAAACCTGCGTGAAACGATCCGAGCGATCGTGCGGGAAGAGCTGCGCAAACTGTTGCCTTCGGCGCAACCTCAAGTGTTTTCGATCGCCGACATTGTGCGAGAAGAAGTTCGGCAATCACTTCGAATTCCCCATACACCGCTGGCCGAGCCAGAAACAATGAGCTACGCCGCTGCAGTGCGCCACAACGCTCCTCCCCGTCCACGCCAAAACGCCGCCCCGTCGCACTTCCGTCGCCAGACACCACCGCCGCCACCACCCCCACCGATGACCTACCGTTCACCAGCGGGCCAGCGCAGTGCGCCGAGGAAAACCGACGTTTGGCGCACCCCTGACCACCGCCCATTGTGCTACCACTGCGGCGAGGCCGGGCACACTTACCGCCGTTGCCAGTACCGACAGATGGGACTGCGTGGCTTCGCCGTCGATGCACCACGTCCGCAGCCAGGAGAACGACCACGTGACATCGCCGACTACCTGACAGGAACTCGGTGGACACCACGAAGCCCTTCGCGTTCGCCGTCGCCCAGCCGCCGCACGTCACCGCACCACCGACAGTACTCTGGCCCAATGCGGGGCCGGTCTCCTAGCCCGTATCCGGGAAACTAAGGGCAGCAACCGGTGGAGGTGCGGTTGCTGTGCGATGAACTACCGAAGATCCTCCGACGACGCCGCGACGGAGCTTTCCGAACACAACGCCAACCAGGCAAAGCCCTGATGGCGAAAGCTCACTTACTGAAGGTGGCCTGACGACGCAACGTGGAAGCAGCGGAACAAGCCGACGCAGCCGTGACCCGACGCCACGCCCTAACTGTAATGCGAGACGGCGAACTAGCGACCTCGACGTTCTTATCGACGGTCACAGTGTGACCGCTCTCGTCGATACTGGAGCCGACTATTCTGTCATCAGTGGGTCGTTCGCCGCGAAGTTAAAGAAAGTTAGGACAGCTTGGAAAGGCCCTGAAATCCGCACAGCCGGAGGTCATCTCGTAAAGCCTGCAGGAATCTGCACAGCAAGAGTCACCATTAGCGGCCGTATTTATCCTACAGACTTCATAGTCCTACAGCGTTGCTCGAGAGATGTCATCCTTGGCATGGACTTCTTATGCCTCCATGGTGCTGTCATCAACCTAAAAACAAAGTCGATAACGTTATCCACAGAAGAAGCACTACCGCCGCGCACGCCGTCTGGACACCATGCCTTGAATGTGCTAGAAGAACAAGTCACCATTCCGCCTCGCTCAAGCGTCATTATTTCAGTCGGCGCTCCTGAATCACCTGACTTCAAAGGCGTCGTTGAAGGCAGTCAGCATCTGTTGGTCACCCGAAATATTTGCGTCGCAAGAGGAATTGCAGAGCTGCGGGGAGGCAAAGCAACGGTTATGCTAACGAATTTCAGCAATGAGTACAAACATGTGAACAAAGGAACAACGGTCGCATACATCGAAGAAATTGTCGAAGCCACCAGTGCTTTCGCCCTCGCCGATTTTGCGGAACCTGCTCAGAGGCACCAAGCGCCTCCCATAGCTTTCGACGTCAATCCCAGACTTCCGAACAATAAGCAAGAACAGCTCAAGGCCCTGCTCCTGCAATACGAAGATTGCTTTTCGTCGTCATCGAAAATTCGGCAGACCCCAATCACGAAACATCGCATCATAACCGAAGAAAATGCCAGACCACTCCGTCAGAGTCCATACAGGGTTTCGACGCGAGAACGTGAGGCCATGAAGAGACAAGTTGATGAAATGCTGCGGGATGACATTATCCAGCCGTCCAAAAGCCCATGGGCATCCCCCGTGGTGTTAGTGAAGAAAAAGGATGGGACCCTACGTTTCTGCGTCGATTATCGCCGCCTGAACAAAATCACAAGAAAGGACGTGTATCCTCTCCCACGAATAGACGACGCACTTGATCGGCTCCATAACGCCAAGTACTTTTCGTCAATGGACCTCAAGACTGGCTATTGGCAAATCGAAGTCGACGAAAGAGACCGAGAGAAGACGGCGTTTATAACACCGGACGGCCTCTTCGAGTTTAAAGTGATGCCCTTCGGCCTTTGCTCAGCGCCTGCAACTTTTCAACGCGTTATGGACACAGTACTGGCAGGATTGAAGTGGCAGACTTGCCTTGTGTACTTGGACGACGTCGTCGTGTTTTCCTCGAGTTTCGACGAGCATCTTCGACGCCTTGAAGCTGTACTTAAAGCCATCAAGACTTCCGGACTCACACTGAAGCCAGAAAAGTGCAGATTTGCGTATGAAGAGCTCTTGTTTCTGGGGCACGTTATCAGCAAGTCTGGAGTTCGTCCTGATCCACGGAAAACAGCCGCCATCGCCGAATTCCCGCCGCCCACTGACAAGAAAGCCGTGCGCCGATTTCTGGGCCTGTGCGCCTATTATAGGCGGTTCGTGAAAAACTTCGCCCGCATCGCCGATCCTCTCACTAACCTTACCAAGGCCGACGTGGAGTTCAAGTGGGAAACGCCACAGGAACACGCTTTCCAGGAGCTTAAACATCGCCTCCAGACGCCTCCGTTACTTGCTCATTTCGACGAATTCGCCGAGACAGAAATACATACTGACGCAAGCAGCGTAGGTCTTGGCGCCGTTCTTGTGCAGAGGGCTGACGGACTTGAAAGGGTTATTAGTTACGCCAGCCGATCGCTATCCAAAGCAGAAGCAAATTATTCCACAACAGAAAAGGAGTGCCTCGCCATCATCTGGGCTACGTCGAAATTTCGCCCATACCTCTACGGCAGGCCCTTCAAAGTTGTGAGCGACCACCACGCCTTGTGTTGGCTAGCCACTTTGAAGGACCCTTCAGGTCGCCTCGCACGATGGAGCCTGAGACTTCAAGAATATGACATTACTGTCATTTACAAGTCCGGCAAAAAACACTCCGACGCCGACTGTCTCTCTCGTGCGCCTGTCGACCAACCGCTACCCGACGACCCGGATGACGACTTCTTCTTGGGAACGATCACTACCGACGACTTCGCTGAACGACAGCGGGCCGACCCGGAACTTAAGGCCCTAATAGAATACCTCGAAGGCAGGACCGCCGAAGTCCCGAAGGTATTCAAGCGCGCACTTGCGTCGTTTTCTCTACGAAACGGTCTTCTACAAAAGAAAAACTTTTCACCGCTTCGGGCTAAGTACCTCCTTGTGGTGCCTTCAGCTCTGCGACCAGAACTCCTGCAGGTCCTCCACGACGATCCGACGGCAGGGCACCTCGGTGTTTCTCGCACGCTCGCGAGGATACAAGAAAGGTACTACTGGCCGCGTCTTACCACCGACGTCACTCGTTATGTGAGGACATGCCGGGACTGTCAGCGACGCAAGACACCGCCGACAAGGCCAGCGGGACTTCTGCAGCCAATAGATCCACCTTGCCGACCTTTCCAGCAGATTGGTATGGACCTACTGGGGCCGTTCCCGACGTCGGCTTTCAGAAACAAGTGGATCGTGGTAGCTACCGACTACCTCACCCGCTACGCCGAGACAAAAGCCCTGCCAAAAGGCAGTGCATCCGAGGTAGCTAAGTTCTTCGTCGAAAATATCGTCCTACGTCACGGTGCCCCGGAGGTCCTTATCACCGACAGAGGAACGGCATTCACTGCCGACTTAACTCAAGCGATCTTGGCATACAGCCAAACAAACCACCGCCGGACGACAGCGTACCACCCACAGACCAACGGCCTCACCGAGCGGCTTAACAAGACGATCGCCGACATGCTGTCAATGTACGTCGATGTTGAACACAAGACGTGGGACGCCATTCTTCCGTATGTGACCTTCGCATACAACACGGCGGTGCAGGAGACGACGCAGATATCTCCATACAAATTGGTCTACGGAAGGAGCCCGACAACGACGCTCGATGCCATGTTACCCAACGTCACCGACGAAGAAAACATCGATGTGAGCGAGTACCTTCATCGCGCCAAAGAAGCCCGACAACTTGCGCGGCTCCG
Organism: Rhipicephalus microplus; assembly: GCF_043290135.1. Taxonomy (NCBI): domain Eukaryota; kingdom Metazoa; phylum Arthropoda; class Arachnida; order Ixodida; family Ixodidae; genus Rhipicephalus; species Rhipicephalus microplus. The sequence goes on along the minus strand of NW_027464585.1, from coordinate 16,796,680 downwards.
TATCAAGAATCAACAGACGACCGACAGCCACCGTTACAACCTTCGACGACGCTTCGTGGAATACCAGCCCGGTGAACGTGTTTGGGTGTGGACGCCGATACGCCGACGTGGACTAAGTGAAAAGCTTCTGCGACGGTACTTCGGACCGTACAGGGTAGTTCGACGTCTCGGCCCACTTGATTACGAGGTTGTCCCCGACGGCATCACGAACTCTCAACGACGCCAATCGCGACCTGAAGTCGTCCATGTCGCACGCCTAAAGCCGTTTCATGCGCGTTAACAAACTGAAACAGTGTTTTTGTGTTATATATGTATTGTAATTTATTCATTGTACTTTCTTGCATTATTATTGTACCTTCATCTTTAGTTAAAGCATCGAGACGATGCCTTTTTCAGAGGGGGGCAATGCCACGTTCCATTTCCAAAGCTTTTGTTATCGTCCCAAAACAACACACGATTCTCAGCGCAAACCGCGCCAGCAGTTTTCTAGAGGGTTCCGGACTGTAGTAGATAATTTCGATAAGATCACGCCCACTGTGCGAATGGTACAGATTGCTCTGGAACGTACGCCGCCGCCAGCGGTAGCGCTAGAACATTCGACGGCGGGAGTATAAATGCCAACGCGCTTCGCCGCTTGTCAGTAGTTGATCGAAGGCCGACGCTCCGTTCGCCGCTATCAGTCTGAGACTGCTATCTGTGCGAGACTGCTGCTGTAATTGGACTTTCTGTTTACCGGCACAGGTTCGCCCAAATAAACAGTTAAAATCCCAACACGAAGTCTCCTGTCTTCGGCCACGTCACGACCCCGTGACAATACGATCATGATGCGCTCGCGGCCGTTTTGCTAGCTTGACATGTATCAAACTCGGTATTACGCGACGCGAATGGACGGCATAGGTTAATGACACATTCAAACTTGATAATAACGACATGCATGTCGTGATTACAACATGACTACATGCCACACTGATGATGCACTCGCGGCCGTTTTGCTAGCTTCACATATGCCAAGTTTGGTATTACGTGACGACAATAGATGACGAAGGTATGTGACTGGTGTACACATAATAACCATGAGATGCGTGTCATGTGAGAACGTGACTACAAGTCACAGTCAAGGCGCCAATGAATTTCGACGTGACGTAGTGCGCGTGCTTGCCAGTGGTCATTTCGTCGCGTCACACCGGCGTTGCCACGCCAGGCGCCAGTCCTGCCATGTACTGGCAGGCGTGCGCCGCGCTGCGTTGCTTTGACGCATGCGAGGTTCAGCACGTCCAGCGTCTTTCCGTCAAGAAAAGAAGGAGCTGCAGAGTTGTCTGGGTAACGTATCGGCGCGAAATGCAGCAAGTCGCATTTTTCGCCGGTTGCCGCCGTCCGCGCCGATGGACGCTGATCGCGCGTGGCGTCAGACTTTATACCCATTCCGTGTTTGTAAACACAGGTAGGCCAATGTCGACAATATGGGTAAAATTATCACGATGTCGGCACGTAACTGCCACCGTAAGTGCTGGAGGCTGCGATGTGCGCCAACAAAACGACGCTGTGAGACACCATATATAATAAGCGTTGTGACAGCTGTAAGCACTGAAAGCTGCGATGTGCGCCAACAAACAAAACTAAGTATCGAGACGCGACTCACTTCCAACCGTGACGCAGTTCTTCGGCTCACCGTTTTTTTTTCTCGTTGCTTGAGTGAGAACACCACATACACCATTGAAAACCCAGCAAAAACTGCGGTAGGCAGAGCGTCTTTTGTCTACCAAGACAGCGCAACGGCATTTTCGTGACGTAAGTACGGTAAAATTTGTCTATAGAGTGCTCGCGTTTTGCTAACGCAGCGTCGCTGTGTGCTGCGTGCGCGCGTCCACGCTACATTGGAGTTTAATGGAATCTTTATGATGCACTCGTGGCTGTTTCGCAAGCTCCACATATAGCAAATTTGGTGTTACGTGACGCCAATGAATGACGAAATATATGACTGGTGCAAGCATGATAACCCTAACACGCATGTCCTGTAGCAACATGACAACATAGCACGCTTATAGCGTGTTTGCGGCCGTTTCGCTAGCTCCACATGTAATAAATTTGGTATCACGTGACGTGAATAGATCACGAAGGTGAACGACACATCCAAACATGATGATCATGACACGGAAGTCATGTACGGCATCATTTACCTCCACCTCGTAAGGCTGTGTTGATTTCGAGGTGACATATCGCACGTTGTGAAAACAAATCTGCGCAAGATTCTTCGTATGTGTTTGCTGAAACATGTGTCTGCACCGCCACCGACCACGCGGATGCTCAATGGTATTCATAGACGCAAGGCTACGACGCCTCCATACAAGTACGAGGTGTTTCCTCTATGTACACCGTAGCAGAAGCCTCTGTACATCTTCCTCCACGCGAACGCTATCCTCTGTCTTACAATCTAGCCAATACACATTCTGAGTGCTTTCTGCGACCCGAGACGCAATGGGAAACAGCTCAATTGTCTCGATTCATAAAATTGAATATCCTTGCAATTGGTTATCTTCTTCCAGTTCATCTTCAACCGAACTAGAAGGTCTGGTGATATCATTTCGCTCACCACGTCCTCTTCGCACTGTCCTGCTCTTCGTCGACTTACGATCTGTCTCCAACTCTAGCCCACCAGCGTGTGGACACGTGATTCGCCCCGTCTTTTTTTTATATTTTCACTGTTGCACCAGCAGTCCTCGTGCGCGACGCTCTTCAACGTTGTCGTTGTTGTTAGAGCACAAGTGCGCATGCACTCGCTCAGCCCTCTTTGACTGGCGCTTTTCAAAGGCGCGCACTTCAAAAGCGCACCACATTCATCACAGGAGCTGAGGAGGATTCGCGATATCCTCAAACTTTGCGTATACAAACGCGGTAAGGGGAATACGAAAATGGTGTTGATACCCACTTCCTCTCCTTAAACAACTTTATGCCCTTACTGGGACATAGAGAACCACACAATCACAAACTTATTCTTAAAAACAAGTGCATTGCCTCTAAATATATTGTATATCAGAAAATCAATGCATCGGCCATAATCACAATTAGAGGCGATGTAATAAATGCGAAGCATTTCTTAGAGAACTTCGGCGAATTTGAGCGTATCTATCTATCTATCTAGCCGCCTATAACTTGTAGCTCTCCTGGCGGTTCGGAGTATGATATCGATACCAAATTTTGTAAAGCATAACATGACTGTTACGTCATGACTAGTCAAACATGACAAGCATGATTGACTAGTCATGACGTGTATGTCATGAATGTCATGAGTTACACTTCATGGTCTTGGTGCTCTCGCGGTGGTCTCGTCCACATGGCATGTTGCAAAAGTGGTAGGGTATGACTTGATTGCATGGTTAACACAAACGACAGACCCTAACGTGGAAATCATAACTTGCATGTCATGTAAGTCATGAATCATCACTACACGCAACGCTAATGATGCGCTTGCAGCCGTCTCGCTAGCTTCACATATACCAATTTCGGTGTTACATGATGCGAATGAATGACTAAGGTATGTGACTGATGCAAACATGATAATCATGAGATGCGCGTCATGTGACATTATGACTACAAGCCACACCGATGATGTCCTCGCAGCCGATTCGCTAGCATCACATACACTGAATTCGGTATCACGGGACGTGAATGGACAACGCGGAGATGTGGCTGGTGCAAGCATGATAATCACGTGATGCGTGTCATGTAACAACATGACTACATGCTGCGCTCATGATGCGCTTGTGGCTGTCTCGCTAAATAAGTATATGCGAAAATTTGTGGTACGTCATGCGAATGAATGACGAAGGTATGTGACTGGTGCAAACATAATAATTATGAGATGCGTGTCATCTAAAAGCATGACTACATGCCACACTCAAGGCGCCAGTGCACTTAGACGTGACCCGGTGCGCGTGTGCTACAGCGTTCGTTTTGTCGCGTCTGCCGGCGATGCCACGCCAGGCGCCGATCTGCATGGCATATACTGGCAGGCACGCGCCGCAAAGCGTTGCTTTGACGCATGCGCGTTTGAGCACTCTAGGCGTCCCTTCGTCACGAAGCTAGGCAGACGCGGTGCATTCTGGGTAACATCGTTGGTGCGAAATGCAGCATGTCGCATTTCACACCGGTTGCCGCCAGACTGCGCCGACAGACGCTGGTCTGTCGTCAGACTTTAGACTGTTCGCATTTTGCTAGCGTAGTGTCACTGCGCCTAGCGTGCGCTCTTCAAAGTTACATCGCAGTATATCGAGCCCTTCATGATGCTCTCCCCGGCGTTTCGATAGCTTCACATATTCCAAGTTTGGTATTACGGGGCGTGAATGGACGACGAAGGTATGTAACTGGTGCAAACATGATAATAATGAGATGCATTTCATTTAACATCATGACCATATGCCACTCTCATGATGTGCTCGCGGGCGTTTCTCCAGCTTCACGTATACCAAATCGGTATTGCATGACTTCAATAGACGGCGAAGTTAAATGACACGTGCGAACATGATAATCATGATTGCATGTCATGTAAAACATGGCTACATGCTACGCTCATAGCACGCTCGCGGCCCTTTCATGGCCACATATACCAAATTTGGTATCAGGTGGCGTGAATAGCTGTTGAAGGTGAATGACGCGTCCAAACATAATATTTATGACATGAAAGCTGTGTACGGCATAACTTACCTGCGCCTCGTAACGTTGTCCTGATTTTAAACTGACATATAAACTTTCCTCATTCTTGATTTGCATATCATCAATTCCCACTGTACGTGGGATCTGCCAATTTTTTTGTCTTCCAAAAAAATGTTGACAGCCAACGGTAAGTACGTTCTCTCAGTTGTGTTTCATGTCGTTTTCCACGCTGTTTTCCTATCATGCACAACCCAAACAACAAGGCCTTCGAATCCCGGCTGCGGCGGCTGCATTTACGATGGAGGCGGAAATGTTGTAGGTCCGTGTGCTCAGATTTGGGTGCACGTTAAAGAACCCCAGGTGGTCTAAATTTCCGGAGCCCTGCACTACGGCGTCTCTCATAATCATATAGTGGTTTTGTGACGTTAAACCCCACACATCTATCAATCAATCAACAACAAGGCCTTCTTGCCGCACTTCACATTTTAAGCTGGGATAGCAGCTTGAAATTGTTTTTTTTTTTGTGGATAGGGTGGTTGTCGGGAACCTTTTTTTTATTTACGATAGTTCATGTGTTTTCAGTGGGCGGGAAAACATATATACAACTGCGAAACTGAAAAAATTTCGGCGGTCAAGTTAGATACCCCCTTCCCGTGGCAACCATACATATATCGGCATGTAGGTGAGGTAGCAAAAGTGTTATTATATTAAATTCATCTCTTCTCTTTCATAGATTTCTTGCGCATGTGCTATGTAATTCATCAAGCTATGCAATAAACAGTTCATGCGCTTGTTCCTTGTGCAGCTTTTTGTGCTGCGTTTTTCTTGCTCACAGTAAGCTTTCGTCACTACGTAAGTACAGCAAAAAAAATAAAATATCTGCGACAACACAAACGCAGATATGCTCATGGCTCATAAGAGAAACAAAATAGGAACGGCCAACTGTTGCGACTTGAATGAATTCAAGCGCTTCTTGAGGGGTTCTTTTCCACGAAACATTCGAATGCGGTGTCGTATGAGCCCCGTCGACAACGATGCAATATCAGCCGCGGAGCGATGTTTCAAAGTCGTGAACACTGAAAAGCGCGTATAAGCAATTAATAGGATTTTAAGATTCTCCGCGGGCTGCCACGAGCACTCAATGTTTAGAGCGGACGTGGCTTCTCATTTTACGAAGGACACCTATGCCAACAAAGCGCGCGTTTTACATTCTGACAACGGGGCAAACGTGGAGCAATTTTTCTAGTTAGCTTTATAGTATACTTATACATAACCACTGTTCGAATACTGTATTTTTCACGTAAATATCTCAGAACAAAACATTATGAAGGATAATTTTTGGGTATATATGTTGGTTTTTGAGAGTACCTATTCATTGCGTGGTTGGTAGAACAGTGGCTAGTGCTTTCGGCTGATGACCCAAAGGTCGCGGGTTTGATACCTTCCACAGTGGTCACATTAAAATGAAGCCGAAAGTGTAGAGGTCTGTGCGATGCGATTTCAGGGCACGCAAAGTAACACCTGTCGTTCAAGATTTCTTGAGCCCTACACTGCACTATTTCTCATAATATTATCGTACTTTCGGGACATAAATCCGCAGTTTTAATTATTATTATTATTATTATTATTATTATTATTATTATTATTATTATTATTATTATTATTATTATTATTATTATTATTATTATTATTATTATTATTATTATTATTATTATTATTAAAGTTTGGTGTATATATGACGCATGAGTAAATCATTGTCAGCATCCGACTTCTAAAGTAGCAAGCCAGGCGATAAACCATGTCTCCTAGCAATGGCGAGCACTTCGGCATGCAACATCTGCACCTGCGAGGAAACGCTTGAGTACATTTCATGCCTTTGCCCAGCATACCAGTCTGAACGACTTATTACGGAAGCCAAGCTCGGTCAGCTGGATTCACGGCCGCTTACAGAACAGAAGATCCTGGGACCTAGGCCGACGGTTCCCCATACGCGCAGCCATGAAAGTTCTCTTGTACCTTTTAAGAACCACCAGACTTCAACCGCTTGTGAAAAAAACTGTGTGAGCCCGTACTGTTTAGTCTCAAGCTGACTATCTATCATTCGCTTTCTTACTATTCTTCGTTTCTATCTATTTCCTTTCTATTATTCTCCCTTTCCCCCACCCCAAGTGTAGCGTAGCCAACCGAGCCAAGCTTGGTTAACCTCCCTGCCTTTCTTCTCCTATTATCTCTCTCTCTATCTCTCTTCGGTAATATCAGTCGGCAATTCCATCTCTCCCTGTATCTGTTTTTTCATTGCTCTATCGTAAAAACTATGCTATCGATCAGTTTTCATAGCTGACCATCAACCGACTTGAACTTGCGAAACTTGAACTTACTTTGGCCAACGCCATAGCGATACCTCGTCTCTGATATCTGGTTCTTTTTTTTAACAATTATTTGCCTAGAATTTTTATGAGAAGTATCTAGAGAAAGAAGACCTGCTCTACGTCGCAGAGTGAAGGAACTGGATTTTTAAATGCGATAAAGTAGCTTCGTGTTAAAAAATACCCACAAGTGTTAGAGCGAACATGGTACAATTGTTTGTTTCATTGTTATCAGAATATCTAGCATGCACAAAGGTTATGTTTTCATGCACATTGAAATGATAGCGGAGTAAAAATATGAAACAGTTCGGAATAAGTATTTATAAGTGGAGTTTTTGGTTTGACTTTCTCAGTCGGCAATACTTCCGCTTGTGGATATTGCCACGTTCCTTTCCTCAAGTTTTGTTATCTCCCCCGTTACACTACGTTTAGCGCAAACCGCGCCTACGATGTTCGAGAAGCTTCGAGGTTGTAGTAGATCGCTTTGTTAAGATTACGCCCGCTTCGTGAGCTTTACAAATTATTCAGGAATCTACATCGCTGCTAGCAATATCGCTTGAATATTCGCCAGCAAGAGTACAAAATGCCGACACAGTTCGCTGCTTGCCAGGTGATTGACGGCTGACCCTCCGTTCGCCACTCAGTCAGTGCAAGACTGCTACTGTAATCGAACTTTCCGTGTATTGGACACAGGTTCGCTGAAATAAACAGTTTTTTATTTCACTCACCGTGTGTTTCATTCGTCCACGTCACGCCCCCGTGGTATCTGATGGAGGTGCTTCCCAGCCCATGTACCGAACGCCCCCCTCCAACCGTGAGCCAAGCCCCCACCATGACGAGGACGTGGATACTAACCCTGATGAGTGAGCTAGCCGCCGCCAGGGAGGACTACAACCAGAGTACGGGGCTACACCTGACAACTTTTGCAAGCCCAAGGCCACCATCACTACAGAGACCACTATGACCACCCCTGCCAATGCCCGCCACAGTCGTAATGCAACAGCGACGAAAGACAGTTCTCACTAGGCCAGCCGGACTTCTCGTGTTCATTGAGCCACCTTGCCGACCATTCCAGCAAATCGGCATGCACTTACTGGGGTCGGTGCCAACGTCGAATGCCGGGAACAAATGGATCGTCGTAGCTACTGACTACCTCACACGCAACGCCGAGATAAAAACCCTGCCCAAATGTAGTGCCTCCGAAGTAGCAAGGTTCTTCATCGAGAACATGGCTCTGCATCACAGAGCCCCACAGGTCTTCATTACTTATCATATTGCTTATCTCCAGCTCACCTGGAGATAAGCAATAAAATTTCGACTAATCAATCTGTGTCACGAGAAAAGGCTGGGGTCGGAGTCTTCTTTTCTTGACTGGTCCTTTTCTATTAGACTCCCAGTGTATACCCCGGTAATAATTGTAGAATTATTGGCCATTTTTCTCGCCCAAAGCAAAAGGCCCTCCAGCGAATGAGCAGCAGTGATCATTACAGATTTACTATCAGTATTTACTGCACTTTTTGCGGCAGCGAATACAGAACTGAAAATTGCGTTTCGCTATTTATTACCAAAAAAACATACAAAAAAGCATTTGCTCTGACTACGAGGCCATCATAGGTTATATTCAAACAAAATGGCGGACACTATAGCAGCGGTATCCTTGAGTGGACCCATCATACCCGTTTTACCAGATGCAGCTTACGTGACAGCGTTAAGGTTCATAAATGCTTGTGTGCAATAGTAAATAGTTAAATTGAATAAATCTAACAATTTTGAGCATTTTAGGCATTACTGGAATAAACAGAGGCGTGTATTTTGCCAGTTAGAAGTTACTTAGACTGGATTGCACTGTGCGATTCCACTACTAAATTATTACTTGTGCAAAACTGGACACAAGGTATCTCTGGTGTGCATTTTTTGCAACAAAATAAACCAATTGAGCATTTGTTTTCATTCTGTTGTCGTTCTTGTTATCAGAAAAAAAATATTTTTAGAAGCCGCATTGGAGAGGTCAGAAATAGAAGGAAATTTACAGTACCTTTATCAATTACTTAACGGCACTTCATTGAATTACTGCCTCATAGATGTATTGAGCGCTATGTTGACTACACCAAGGCAAAAAAAAAAAGAGATCACCATGCTGGTTTATGAGTACTTTTTCAGGTCCTTAACTTATAATTCGCACTTATGTCGGTTGGAACACGAGACGGTTTGTCTGCTTGCTCAGCAACCGATTTCATCTATTCGCAGCTTCATCTTTAGGCTAAATTTTCAAATTGGTTTCAGTTTCATTTAGGTATCCTGCCACCCGGTTCTTGGCCCATACTCCTTTGTGGGTGAGAGCCATTGATCTGAGCTCTTCATCGTCATCATCATAAAAACTTCCGGTGCAGTCGGGCAACGTTTTTTTTTCTGATATGTAAACAGATTCCCTGCCATGGAATTGGAAAATGACTAGCCTCTTTACCGTTATAACTCTCTTCTTCTAGCTAGGAAGCGCAGTCACTATAACAAAGAACACACAACACAAGCGCTTGTGTTGTTTGTTCTTTGTAATAGTGGCTGCACTTCCTAGCAAGATGGATCTTTACCAACTGGCCCAATACAATTGTTTATTGCATTATATCTCGCCGGTCTTATCTCTGTCGTTGTCAATAAGAAACCACAGCAAACCAAGCCACTTCAAGTTTTTTCTTTGTTTTTTTTTTCTTGCAGCCACGCAGCTCTTGACAACGTGAGAAGCTCAAAAAGACAGATGCCATGCCGCACGTGGTGAAAGACGGGCGGGCTAGACGGTGATGTTTGTGAATGCGCGATATGATACAATCGTAACAAGTGAGTGGGTATGAATATTATTGAGGTCTTGAAAAGAAAGAAAGCTGTGCTGAAAGCCCCGCCAATCAATCCGGTGGCTACACCCACACTCTAAAAAAATATCGAGTAAAAAGGGTGTCTTTTTGCCCACAATAATAATCGTCATCAGGCTTGCGTGCGCTTCCTTTCTTGGCGCTGGCTACTTTCCTATTCGGCGCTGGCTACTTTCCTATCGAGAAGGCAATGTAACCCTGATAATAAGCATGTCGATCGTGACCGGAATGTGCCGGGCGCGGGGCGATAGAGCAAAAATGAAACGCAATATATATGACGATTATTGTTGTGGGAAAAAGACACCCTTTTTACTTGCTTTTTTAGAGTGCAGGTCGGTACTGGTAGACACACTTTCGACTATGGCATGCGCCTTCCGTACAGCCTTGAGTGGAGCGATGAGCTCTGTGCTTCGAAAGGCGGAGTCCCAAAAGACTGGTCAAAAACTCCGTACCCACGTTGTCAGGGCACAGCCAGAGCATGTCGTTGAAATCGTTATATTCGTTGCCACAGTGGAGACATACTGTGGAGAAGTCAGGATTGATCCTTCTTAGTGTCGTTGGTGTGATGTATGTACGAGTCTGCAGCCGTCTGTAAGTGATTGCTTACACATCACAGGAGATAACTGCCTTCGTCAGCTCCGAATTTAAAACGAGTGCTATCTTCTTCATCAAAAATTGCCTGAAAAATGTACTTAACCTATGGCAGCGTTTCATTTTAATTTAAGCACGGGTTCTTAAATTCCTTTCAAGTTCTCTTTTTGCAAGTTCCTTGCAAATGTTTAGCGAATACGACGCTTCCCAGAAGAATGATGAAAAATAGCATAGGGAATGTCGGCCTACTACCAAAAAAACTTTATTTTAATGTCCTAGCGGGCGTTAAGCAAGTGTGCTTGCAATAGTTACCCAATAAGTGTTCCGGACAGCTCTGTAAGGCCACTCTTCTAGCTTTCGCTCCGAGTTTGCTGTGCCTTACGTGCCAGCCTGGCATTTTTCTTTCAAGTGTGGCTTCTTGGATACGTTGATAAGGATTTGAGTACTTTGAGCATTTATTTGGCTTACAGATGTAAATGAGGGCTATCTTCATCAAAAAATGCCTGAATATGTGTGGTTAGCCTAAGGCAGGCTTTCTTTAATAGCGGTTTCTTAGACACGTAATTAAGTATTTTAATATTTTCAAAATTTACTTGGCAAACCGAAATTAGAAAGCACCTTTTCAGTTCTGGAGGTTGACTGATTGATTTGTGGGGTTTAACGTCTCAAAACCACTATTTGATTATGACAGACGCCGTAGTGGATGGCTCCGGAAATTTTGACCACCTGGGGTTCTTTAACGTGCACTCAAATTTGAGTACACGGGCCTACAACATTTCCGCCTCCATCGGAAATGCAGCCGCCACAGCCGGGAGTTCTGAAGGTTCTGCTCTAAGCTTTCACTAATGCGAAATAAAAAAACGCTGCTTAAAAAGGAAGAAAAAGAAAGAGCGAAATGGCCCGAAGCTACACAAGTGTTTATTTTCCCACAATTACCATAAAAAGGCTTCTGAAGAAAATCATGAATACGAAAATAAATAAAACATATGCCACACCACACGTTCAGTCTAGATATGGGGAAAAGGCAGCTTGCAGCAAAAGGCTGCGGCAAACACCAGGAGCTCCTTCACGGGTTTGTTGCAGCGTCGCCTCGAATCGCCGTACAGCAAGCCCACATAGTGGACGCTAGAGGAGAGTGAGTAGCACGATGCGACGAAGAAAAGTCTGTCCTTAGCAAGTCTAAACAAACTTGCGTGCGCAGTACTCAGGTCCTGCACGACGACCAGCCTGTATGGGGACAGGGCAGCCAGAAGTGCCTTGATGTCCACGTGGTGCGGTGGCTAGTATGACAGTAGAGTGTTGTTCGAAAGCCGGCCATGCCCCACGCGGCTTCTGTTGATTCCACTGCAGGTTTGGTTGTACATCAGCTCGTGTAGCAGGCCTCTGATCACTTCGTCCACAATCAGGCGGCCACTGCCACCGTAGTTGGTGGCTGGTTGAAGGTCTGAGTGGTACAAAGGAAATAAAAATTAGTCCTGGGCAACCGTTAGGGCGCCACGGAAGCTCCGTCAATGTCTCTGTAAGGATCCCGGCTTGAGAACATTTGTTATGCCTTGCTCGTGCAGCCGCCAGCGTGCGATCATTAGATTTAACCAGTAGAAAAAAAACTAGCTCGCCGTGACGGTTCTGGCAGAACACAAGCCACAAAACAATCATTGTTCCACGGGATGCCGGTGCTGTGGGCATGGAGCTCAAAGAATAATTTACTTCGAAGCACACAGTATTGATGAGGACATCTCTAATGCCTCGAACGAAATTTTCAGGTGCCAGGCGTATGAGAAACATGCTGAGCCATTCGATACCTACTGCATTTTCAATCTCGACAAGGCAGTGGCGTGCATGAGCCGATTGAAGCAGACCTGCGATCCTCATTGTGGCATCCGCCATTTCATTGTGAGCCATCCAGCCAAGCTCGTGGGTGACACGTAGGCCCGGGATCACTTTGAGCGTCGGTTGTGTCTCGACCACGAGCCCCAAAATATGGACAACAAAGCGGCAGGGACCCACGTTTTCTACTTTTACGATATCCTCGGGCGAGAAGCGTCTTGCCCACATTAAGCACTCCTTCAAGAGCAAGACCAGACGACCAGTTGAAAAGAGGGGAATCGCTGTCTCAGTAAGGTCACACATTGACAATCGCACTATTCTTGACTCAGGCGCCGTCATGGCTGGGGCAAGCATGTCTAGTGTGAGTTTGTTCATTCCCTTATTAGTGGAAATGATTTCGCTAGATCGTAACGCTAGAACGTCGAAGAGGCGCGGCATTCCTCGAACATACCATTCGTAGCGAAGCGATTGTGTCGACTCTGTGAACTTGCCGAAGAATAGCCGCATGGTAGCGATCTATAAACGAAAAGTGGCCCTAGGAACAAATTTCAGCTCCGGCTCGTTGCTCTCCACGCGAAATGGTGACAGTCTGACGTTGACTTGGAACAGAAACTGATTGTGTCATCTTCCAAAGAGGTCGAGAAGAATCGCAAGTAGGCCAGTGTGGGGTTTTCTGGCCATGACAGATGGTGTTCGGACATAACCTCTTCAGATTTTGCAGGCTGCTCTCTGACGATGCCATGCAGCACTTTGCCAGGGCAGTTACCTTCAATTGGACGCTCGCCGCGGACGAAAAGGTTCGAACCTGCTTATGGCCATTGTAGGAAGCGTGAAATACAGCATCGGGCACACGCGTAGACATCGAGTCTTCAGCCACGTCAACGACAGAGAGCAGACAATGTTGGTGCTTCCAACCATCGCAGACAAACACGCAGGAGTTCTTACAAGGGCCGTAGGACTTATTCATGGGGGTTTTCATGGCAGCCGTGTATTGCTCGCATGCCATGTCGTCGCATCCAGATAACAGTAGTAGGTCTCCATGGTCCGCGAAAACCTTCCTTGTGCTGGCACGGAGGATGTCACAGTGCCTAATACGGATCCGGAGAGTCAAGCTATGGTAAACCAGAAGAGCGATGCTGCAGAGGTTAGCCGTGACGTAGAGAACAGCCTGCCATCTCTCGTTCATGTACCAGTTTCCTTGACGAACCACGACTTCAGGACCGTCGCGTCCTTGCGAAAGTGAGCAAACGGAGAGAAATCACTCAATAGAGTGGTCTAACCCAGTGGAATCCTTTTGTACGTCTTGATTCTTAGTGAATGTTTTTGCACTTGCTGTGTTGTCACAGTAATCGTTATAGTCATTGAGTAGATGCTCTCTAGTGAGGACATATAAGCAAACAAAGCAAATAACCTTGCGCACGTCTTTTGAAGAGGTTCTCATGCTTGAAGAAAACCTGACGCTTAAGAGCATGACTAGCTTTCTCTTCAAGCGTGGGACAGCAAGGAATGTGCAGCGCTTACCTGCGATTGCATGTAGGGTGCGTGAGGTTTGTCATGACTAAACACAAGCACTGACAATAGAGATAAGATGTCTCCTTGGACAGCCTAATGTTTTCCGTTGTCAGCTGAATGTATCAGAATTCGAGGAGTTGCCGCCAGAAAGGTTCCTTTTTTTCCCAAGATCACTGCATTCTTAGGACTGACTTGGTGGTCAAACCGCTCGCAGTGATCTGCCACTGCGCTACGTTCCCCGTTCAATTATTGGGGTATATTCTGTTGCTGCTACAGTCTTTTATGAAAGCGCTTGGTTCACATAACCTATAGAAGTGGGGCAGCCAGCGTGCGTGACCTGGTAAATGAAACCCTGAGCTTTTTACGCAGGTTCGGAAACTTTGGGCAGGAGAATGAAGCTACTCAAGTTGGGTGAATGGCTTATTAGAATGCACCCACACCCATAACTTCATCTCCCAGCTCATAAATCACGCACCTGCGGAAAAAGCTCGAGGCGTCAAGTACCGCATTGCCTGCACTGACTCTCCCGCTCTATACACTAGGAAAACCAAGGAGGAAGATAGACGGAGGAAGGGCGAGAAAGTTAGCCAGTTTTCCGACCAGCTGGCTAACCTGTGCTGGGGAAAAAGTTGGGGGATGAAAGATGACATAAAAGAGACGTTAAAGAAAAAAATGCAAATGGACAACAACACAATCCATGACGCTGCTTACAGTCTATCTCTAAGATCACTTGCCCGCAAGGAGCGCAACAACGCTCTCATTGCCTTGCGCGCCTAAGACGGTCTCGGCTAGTGTTTCGATACCTTTCCTACCGACAAAAGAATGTGGCAGCACAAGAACTAGCTCCGTCAATTGAACTGTGAGTGGAGTGCAGTGGCAAAACACCGCGACTGGCTTAACCACCATTTCATGATTGATTGATATATGGGATTGAACGTCCCAAAACCACCATATGATTATGAGAGACGCCGTAGTGGAGAGCTCCGGAAATTTGGACCACCTGGGGTTCTTTAACCTGCACCCAAATCTGAGCACACGGGCCTACAATATTTCTGCCTCCATCATAAATGCAGCCGCCACAGCCGGGATTCGATCCTGCGACCTGCGGGTCAGCAGCCGAGAACCTTAGCCACTAGACCACCACGGCGCGGCTAACCACCATTTCAGTCAAAACGACGCGGTTCTCGGGTAAAGAATGTAAACTTCGCCAGTGGCTCCTCCTACAATCCTGGCACATTGAGGAGAAAGTTGTAAACATAAAATGCTCAATTATACAGGGCTCTCCCTTCAATGCCAGGGCTTGCGACGAGCTACGGTAAACTTTGCACGTACGGCAAGCAATCATATATAAGCGCTACACATCTCAAGTTTATCGCCCTTGAAGAATAAGCTGGTCAGGCTTCGAAACTATGCGTTTAACTGCGAAGCGTTTCTTAAGGCTGGTGCACGCCGGTGAATAGCAGCGGTCGCGCACCATTTGCGACGGGTCGCAAATAGTCGTGAATGGTCGCAAACGGTCGCAAAGCGACTGCTTTGGCTTGTCGCTTCAGGCTGGTGCACACCGGCGAATAGCAGCGGTTGTGCGACCGTTTGCGAATGGCGACCAAAAAGCGACTGATGGTCACACCGGCAGAGGCTGCATGCGAGCGACCGGAAGTAGCAATAGCGGAGAGTCACGTCCAGATCTCGTTACTAGTGAGAATTCTGGAGACTTGCGCTGATCAGCTGATCGCTGCCAGCTGATAAATTCGAGCGAGCCGCATCTCTTGTTTTTATCTGTTCTCGCCAGCGCAATGAAAAACAAACAACAAAAGTTGAGCATCGCTGATTGGTTGCAGCAGCTTCGCGACCACAGTCGCGTGACTGAAAAATTGGTCAGGAAGAGACTAGCCAAAGCAGTTGCTTTGCGACCGTTTTCGACTGTTCGCGATTATTTGTGACCAGTCGCTAATGGTCACGAGACTGCTGCTAGTCGCCGGTGTGCACCAGCCTTTAAAGACCTTCAGCGATTTTGAACGTGTCTATCTATCTATCTATCTATCTATCTATCTATCTATCTATTTATCTATCTACCTAAATTAGTCACCTAAAATTTTAGCTCTCTTGGCCGTTTCGATAATCGTAGCTATACCAAAATTGGTATGCCATAACATGCCTGTATGACGAGCATACCTGGCTTGTCATAACATAACTATCACGACATGTATGTTATGAAAGCCTTGATTTACATATCATGGTCCTGCTGCTCTGGTGGTGTTTCATTCACATGACGTATTGCAAAACTGGTATGGTAAGGCATCATTGCATGGCGAGCGTAAATGACAGACCCTAACGTGAAATTCACAACATGCATGTCATATGCATGACATATGCATGACATTACGCTCACGGTGCGCTTGTGGTCGTTTCGCTACTGTCGCATATAGTAAATTTCGCATTACGAGCCCATGATGGACGACTAAGAAGATTGACACGTCTAAACAAGATAATCATGACATGCGTGTCATTTAAAACGTGAGTGCATGCTATGCACAAAGTGCGCTCACAGCCACTTCGCTAGCTCCCCATGTACCAAACTTTGTATTACGCGACGTGACCAGACGACGAAAGTAAATGATGTGTCGAAACATTATAGTCATGATAAACGTGTCATGTAAAGAATGACTACAAGCGGAGCTCGAAGCGTGCTCGTAGCCATTTGACTAGCTCCACATACACCATAACTTGGTATGCGGGACATCATTGGAGTACGAAGGCAACTGAGACGTCCACACATGAAAATAATGACATGCGTATCATGTGAAACATGACTACAAGCTACGATAATAGCGCGCTATTGGTCGTTTCGCTAGCACCACATGTATTGAATTTGGTATTCCTTGACGTAAACAGACGAGGAAGGTAAATAGCACGTCAAGACATAATAATCACGACAAGTGTGTCGCGTGAGACATTACAACATGCTACCCTCAAATCATGCTCGTGGCCGTTTCACTAGCAATAGATATACCCAAACTTGTCATCACGTGGCCTGAATAGACGACGAAGATGAATGGCAAGTCCAAACATGATAATTATGACGTGTGTGCTATTTAAAACATGACTACATGCTATACACCCACGGTGTGCTCGCGGCCAATTTGCTAGCTCTACATATACCAAATTTGGTTTGACGTGACGTGAATAGGCGACAAAGCTAAACGACATGTCCAAACTTGACATTATTAATTTGCGTGTCACGTAAAACATGACTGCATGCTACGCTAATAGCGTGCTCGTGACCGTTTCGCTAGCTTCATATATACCAAGTTTGGCATTACGAGTCATGAATGAACGACGAACATAAATTGCAGGCAAATGCATGATAATCATGACATGGTAGTGGTGTACGGCATAATTTACGTCCAACTTGTAACGTTGTGTTGATTTTAAAGTGACAGATCAACCTTCCTAATCTGTGCTTCGCATATAGTCGATTGCCACGGTACGTAGGATTCACCAATTTTTCTTAAAGGAAACGTTTGTTGGGGCTTTCTTTTCTCCAATTCCTAAACTGCATTATCTTCTGAAGAAGCCTTTTCGCAAGTTCTATTTCGTCAATTGCAGTAAATTTTCTTAATTAGTATCTCACCTCACCGGAAAAAATATTCGAAATAACTTATTTTGACTTATCGGATACAATAGAGAAACAACAAATGAATATGTATAACATGAACACACTTTCATTTTGTAGTTGAATGCGTAAATGCTGTACTTGTTTTGCGTAGGAGCAGCGTAAAGGCTGAGGCTTTCGTTATCATGCAAGTTCTTTGACAACGCTATCATGGTGCAAGACCCCCCCCCCCCCCTCTGACTGTTGCCAGTTTGAAACCTCAAAACCTTCAGTAAGCATGAGCTGAATAGCCTTGAAGAGTTTGTGTATTCTCCTTAATTACGGTTCTAGGCCCATGTGCTCAGATTTGTATGCATGTTGAAAGACCCCAGATGGTCGAAGTTTCCGGAGGTGGTGGTTTTGGGAAGTTAAACCCCACAAATCAATCAAGCAATGCTTTCTTTGGGTTTTGTCGCTTTTTCGACACGAGCCTAATCACGTGACACCATGGTAACTGATGGTAATCGGAGCAAAATGCGACATGCTGCATTTCGCGCCGATGCGTTACCCAGACATCACTGCGTCTGCGTCTTTTCGGGACGGAAAAACGCCGGACGCACTGAAACGCGCATGCGTGAATGAGCGTAGCGCGGTGCGCCGACAAGTATATGGCACGACTGGTGCCAGGCGTGGCCACGCCAGAGTGACGCGACGAAACGAATGCCGGCGCGCACGCACCCTGTCAAGTGGAAGTGTATAGGCACCTTGACTGTGCATGTAGTCATGTTGTCAAATCATACGCATCTCATCATTATCACGTTTGCACCAGTCACATACATTCGTCATCCATTGATGTCACGTAGTAGCATATTTGGCATATATGAAGCTAGCGAAACGGCTGCGAGCGCATCATGAGCGTAGCATGTAGTCATGTCGTTACAAGACACGCATCCCATGTTTACCATGCTTGCACCAGTCTCATACATTCGTCCTCCATTCACGTCCCGTAATATCAAATTTCGTATAAGGGAAACTAGCGAAACAGCCAGCAGCGCATCGTGAGCGTGGCATGTAGTCATCTTGTTACTGACACGTATCTCAATATTATCATGTTTGCACCAGTCACATACCATCGTCATACATTCACGTACCGTAAAACAGAATTTTGTATATGTGACGCTAGCGGAATGGCTGCGAGCGCACCATGAGCGTGATATGTAGTCATGTTGTTACATGATACACATGTCATATTTTCCATGTTAGGATCTGTCGCTTGTGTTGCCATGTAATCATGTCATACCATACCACTTTTGCTACATGTCATGTGAATGAAACCACCGGAAAAGCACCAAGACCATGAAATGTAAATCATGACATTCACGACATGCATATCATGGTTTTCATGGTATGACTAGTCAAGTATGCTCGTCATACAGTCATGTAATGCCATACCAAGTTTGGTATTGAAACCATTACCAAACCGCCAGGAGAGCTGAAAGTCGTAGGCGGATAGATAGATAGATAGATAGATAGATAGATAGATAGATAGATAGATAGATAGATAGATAGATAGATAGATAGATAGATAGACAGATACATAGATAGATAGATAGATAGATAGATAGATAGATAGATAGATAGATAGATAGATAGATAGATAGATAGATAGATAGATAGATAGATAGATAGATAGATAGATAGATAGATAGATAGATAGATAGATAGATAGATAGATAGATAGATAGATAGATAGATAGATAGATAGATAGATAGTCACCGAAGTTCGCTTAGAAAGTCTTCGCATTTAACACATAACGAGAAAAGGATAGTGCCTGTAGAAAGATTATAGTGAAGGCGAGAAAGAAATTAGTCTCTCGTCTTTGAATTCTAAGAGCTTTTGGGGCCCTTTGATGTAAGCACGTGACACAATTACTCTACGTAAAAAATCTAAAATGTACGCACTATGTTCACTAAGAAATATGTCTCGAGATCTAAATAGTTAATGAAACGCACCTGGTATTCCGGCTCTGGCCCCGGGACTGTAAGTGGCTCCAATGCGCTGCCCGTGGTGTCACCGCGGGCCGTGGCATCGGTAGCACGGCGCGTGGCAGCCTGCATCTGGCATACTTCGTGAATTTCGTGCAATTCGAGGCGCTAGAAGCCCAGCCGTCTCGCATTGCGTGTGATGCGCCTGTGGCCGCCAAACTCGATCTCATCAGAATCCGAGGAACTGGAACTGCTGCTACAGCTGATGTGATTGCTCACCCAGGCATCTGAGATCACGACGTTCAATTCTACTTGGTCTCCGGTGCGGCTGAACATCGTTCTGCTTGAATTGCGTGCTTTTTAAAGAACGACTCTCCATGGAAGGTGTCAACCGCTTCTTCAAGGTGAATACTTGTTCGACACTGCATGGCGCCATCGTTGCTGAAGATGGCGCGCTGCGTGGCACGCTCGATGATGATGATGATGATGATGATGATGATGATTATCCTTGATAGTCTGGTGCACACCCGCAAAGGGGGATCGGCCACGAACCGGGCGGCAGGATCTTAACTAAAAGACTAATGAATTTTCAAACAAAACGAAATTTTGGGCTGAAAAAAATATAGAAAGAAAAGCCGAAAATCGAAAAAGGAGTATATCTGAGCAGGGAGTGATGCTGCAGGCTATCAGATGCGATTTGAGACAGAGGTAATGGTGGGTCTAAAATCATATATATATATATATATATATATATATATATATATATATATATATATATATATATATATATATATATATATATATATATATATTGTGAAGAAGAAAGAGCATCGTTGGCAAGCAACATCGCCACCACTTGGGTACTGGGTGCTGGGCTTCGCTCGCTCGGCTCGTTCTGATCATCGCCGGCATCTGCTTGACCGTTGCTCTTGCGCGATCGTGTTTCATCGTAGGACCACCGTCGCAACAGTCGCCAATAAACCTTTTTTCAACTGGTGGAGGGTGCTGACCTTCCCCGTCGCCTGAACCTGGGTGCTACCATTCGCCGTCGCCTAAACCTGGAGCTGCGCAACCAAACGCTACCTCCCATCATGGCTACCAACAACGCGCAACCTGGCTCTTCCACTCCATCCCCCAGCAACCCTGGCGTTCTTCGTTTGCGAGAGCCCAAGGTCTTTAGCGGAGCTGATGAGACCGACGTGGAAGGCTGGTTCACTAACTACGAACTGGTGAGCGCAAACAACGAGTGGGATGACGCGGAAAAACTGACTAACGTCATCTTTTACCTCACTGACGTGGCCGGAATGTGGTATAACAACAACAAAAACGACATTACGACGTGGTCCATCTTTAAAACGTTGTTTGCTGACGTTTTCGGCCGACCCGCTGTCCGCAAGTCCAGAGCCGAACAACGCTTGCGGACTCGCACACAAAAGCCCACGGAATCTTTCACCAGCTACATCGAAGACATTATTGGTCTTTGCAACCGTGTGAACACTACCATGTCCGAGTCGGACAAGATTCAACACATCCTCAAAGGGATAAATGACGGTGCATATCA
This sequence comes from Rhipicephalus microplus, assembly GCF_043290135.1. Classification (NCBI taxonomy): domain Eukaryota; kingdom Metazoa; phylum Arthropoda; class Arachnida; order Ixodida; family Ixodidae; genus Rhipicephalus; species Rhipicephalus microplus. Next base: position 16,775,731 of record NW_027464585.1, on the reverse strand, counting down.
GCTGCTCCTGGCCCGTAATCCTGCCACCGTTGCGAAACTTGTAACTTTGTGTCAAAGTTTCGACGAGTTGAGCAAGCAGCGCGCCCTGACTCGGCCATTTTCCTCACACGCCGACTCGCTCTCTAGTCTCACTTCCGTTCCCGACCACTCACCAACCCTGCAAGAGATTAAAGACTTCGTGCGTGAAGAAGTAGCTCGGCCACTGTCGTTGATTCCCTTCACGCAGCAACTGCCGTCCTCTCGTCTGCCCTCACCACTCCGCGACGTTATTGCCGAAGAGGTAGCTCAGGCTGATCCCGTCGCTGCCCGCCAGCAGACTGCGGCCATGCCTGTTGCCCATGCACCGGCTATGCAGCCCGTGGCCACGCCTCTTGCGTATGCCCAGGTGGTACGCAGCAGACCCCGCCAGCAGCATTTGCTACCCATGTCTTCAGTTGCTCCCCACTCCGCCCCTTTTTTGACACCTTGGGCGGCACCACGAGTCAGCAATTCCTGGCGCACTCCTGACAATCGACCGATCTGCTACGCCTGCGGTACTCCAGGACACGTGGCACGATATTGTCGCCGTCGCTTCCAACCACTCCACGACGCTACTCGGCCGTTACCGTATGACCCACAGCCCATGCACATACCTGCTCCCTATCCCTCACCGCAGTATGGATACACTAACCTTCCTGAGTCTCGGTCACCCCAGCCCTCACCTCAAACTCACTCTTCCCGCTCCCCATCGCCTCGCAGGCAATCACTGTCCCCGATGCGTCCTAGACCCGCTTCCTCCAACCGAGAAAACTGAACGCCGCAGTTCCAGAAGCAAGAACTGCGCCGTCGTCGAGATGCTCAAGACCTCGCACTTCACCAGCTAACGTCGTCGCCATATCTGTCGATGGTGTTCCTACCTTTGCCCTCGTCGACACAGGTGCTGCCGTTTCTGTTATAGCCGCCCAGCTCTGCCGCTCTCTACGCAAAGTGACCGCGCCGCTCTCTGGACTATCGCTTCGTACAGCTAGCGCACAACCAGTTCGACCTCTCGGCACCTCTACGGCCCGCATATTCATCCAAGGCTCTATGTACGTTGTCGAGTTCATCGCCCTTTTGGTGTGCTCGCATTACGTTATCCTCGGGTGGGACTTTCTGTCAAATCATCATGCCATCATCGACTGCGCACGCGCTGAAGTTCAATTTTCGCACCTGTGTGACGAACCTTAGCACGAAACCCTTGAGCGGTCGCCAAAACTTGTCGTGCGTGAGGACACTGAAATTCCGCCAGCCTCTCTTGCCGTTGTCCCGGTTTGCTGCGACGACTATAATGATGCTACAGTAATGTTTACACCTTCCGACATTTTCATGAGCCGCAGAGCCGTTTCCTTGCCTTTCGCCACACTCGACGTCACTGCGGGCCGAAGCAATATTTTCGTCCACAACCCCCTTTCTGCACCGCTTACGCTACTTGCCGGCGAATGTCTCGGTCGAGTGGAGTACTTCGATTCCTCTTTATTCCTTAACATGCCAGACAAATCGTGCAGTAGCGCCTCGACCGAACTTCATGCCCTTTCCCCACTGGAATGCTCATCGAGTGACACCTTCTCGAGTTCCATCGCCGACACCTTAAGTGCCCATGAACGCGCCGAGCTTCTTAATCTCCTCCAGCACTTCGCGAATTTATTCGACGTTTCTCAGCCGCAATTGGGTCGGACATCCGCAGTGCACCACTACATTGACACCGGTTCGCACCAGCCATTGCGTCAAAGACCGTACCGTGTCTCTGCTGCAGAACGTCATGTCATCAACGACCAGGTCAAATAGATGCTATGCCGTCGCGTTATTCAACCATCGCACAGTTCTTGGGCCTCTCCTGTCGTTCTATTTCGAAAGAAAGATGGATCGATTTGATTTTGCGTCGACTAGCGGCGATTAAACAAGGTGACGCGGAAAGACGTCTATCTGTTACCGCGTATAGACGACGCCCTTGACAGCTTCCAAGGAGCCGAATTCTTCTCCTCCTTAGACTTACGATATGGATACTGGCAGGTTCCTATGGCAGAAGCTGATCGCCAGAAAACTGCGTTCATTACACCACATAGCCTGTAGGAATTTAACGTAATGCCATTTGGGCTTTGTAATGCTCCTGCCACGTTTGAACGACTCATGGACAACACACTGCGTGGACTGAAGTGGTCTGTGTGTCTATGCTACCTCAACGGCATTGTTATTTTCTCTCCCGATTTTCTTACGCATCTGTTTTGGCTCGAACTGGTTCTGACGTGTTTGACCAACGCTGGGCTCCAACTGAACCTTAAAAAGTGCCGCTTCGCCACGCGAGAGCTGTCCATCTTAGGACACATCGTCTTCAAGAATGGTGTTTGACCCGACCCTGCAAAACTGCGAGCAGTCGCCGAGTTCCCGAAACCTCCTACACTGAAAGAATTACGCAGTTTTGTCGGACTATGCTCGTACTTCCGGCGCTTCGTGTGAAATTTTGCATCGATCATGTCACCACTGACCAACCTCCTACGCGGTGATGCAGACCTTTCATCCCGGTCTTCTGACTGCGACATCGCGTTTGCCACGCTCCGCAGTCTGCTAACATCTCCTCCAATTCTTCGGCATTTCGACCCAACAGCTGCAACGGAAGTTCACAAAGACGCTAGTGGGGTTGGTCTAGGCGCCATCCTCGCCCAATGCAAGCCAGCCTACTCCGAATACGTCGTCGCTTATGTGAGTCGCACACTTACGAAAGCTGAGGCCATTTACAGCGTCACTGAAAAAGAGTCCTTGGCGCTAGTGTGGCCGCTTCGCAAGTTCCGCCCTTATTTGCACGGTTGCCCATTCAACCTGGTAACGGACCACCATGCACTTTATTGGCTCGCCACATTGAAAGACCCTTCTGGCCGCCTAGCTCGGTGGGCACTGCAAATCCAGGAGTACGACATTCGTGTCATCTATCGCAGCGGACGCAAGCATTCTGACGCCGACGCCCTGTCGCATTGCATTTACCTCCCGACTCGGCCTGCGGAACCACTGGTACCAACTCCATCGCATCTCTCGACCTCGACTCCTTTACCAGTGAACAACACAAGGACCCGTGGATACTTCCCTTTATGACCGTCTCTCTGGATCGTCAACCACTGCGGTACCGCGATCTCTCCGACGTCAAGCTGCTCATTTCGCCATTTGTGATCGGCTGCTACACCGACGCAACTACGCCCTCGAAGGTCGTAAGTGGCTCTTGGTTGTCCCGCGCAGCTTGCGATCACAAATCTGCGCCTCCTTTCATGAAGATCCCCAATGTGGCCATGCCGGAGTCTTCAAAACTTACGAACGCATTTGCCATCGCTTCTACTGGCGCGGACTGTATAATTTTGTTCGAAAATTCGTTATGGGCTGCCCTGACTGTCAACGCCGCAAATCACCGCCTTTCCACTAGTCCGGCGCACTTCAACCGCTTCCGTGCCCTGCCAAACCTTTCGATCGGAACGGAATTGATCTCTATGGCCCTCTACCGACAACATCAGATGAAAATCGGTGGATCATAGTCGCTTTGGACCATTTACTACGCTACGCTGAGACCGCAGCGCTTCCAAGCGCCACTGCGCGGAACGTAGCATCCTTCATCCTTCATCGCTTCATACTACGACATGGTGCACCTCGAGAACTACTAAGTGACCGAGGTCGAGCTTTCCTATCAGAAGTCGTCACGTCTCTGCTTTCTGAATGCCATGTTTTTCATCGCAAGACCACGGCATACCACCCGCAGACTAACGGGCTCACGGAAAGATTTAACCGCACCCTTGGCAATATGCTCGCCATGTATGTGACATTCGATCATACTGACTGGGATCGCATTCTTCCATTCATCACGTTCGCATATAACACCGCGGCACAGTCTACCACTGGATTTTCACCTTTCTTTCTTTTTTATGGACGCGAACCATCCCACACCATCGACACTCTCCTTCCATACCGTCCTGACGCATCTGAATGCCCATCTGTGTCCGAAGCTGCCCGAAATGCGGAAGAGTGCCGTGAACTCGCACGCACCTTTACATCACAAGAACAACAGCGCCAAAAAGAAAACAACGCCGACTCTTCACAAAGCCCCAGCTATTCCCCGGGATCACTTGTATGGCTCGCTGTTCCTTACCAAACCCCCGGCATTTCCTCGAAACTCGTTCCAAAGTACGAGGGCCCATACCGCGTTTTGGAGCAAACCTCGCCGGTGAATTTTCTCATCGAGCCACTTTCCCCATCTGACGACATGCGCCGGCGTGGACGTGACATCGTCCACGTCGCCCGCCTTAAGCCATATCGTAGCCCTTTGCCTCCAGATGCTTAGGTCGCCAGGATGGCTCTTCTTTTTCGGCGGGGGCAAATTGTGAAGAAGAAAGAGCATCGTTGGCAAGCAACATCGCCACTGCTTGGGTACTGGGTGCTGGGCTTCGCTCGCTCGGCTCGTGCTGATCATCGCCGGCATCTGCTTGACCGTTGCTCTTGCCCGATCGTGTTTCATCGTAAGACCACCATCGCAACAGTCGCCAATAAACCCTTTTTCAATATATATATTTATATATATATATATATATATATATATATATATATAGGCAGATTAGCATGGCAATCGCTTTGTTTCAATTATGTATTCAAATACCGCAGAGCAGACGTCCCTGTGGCTATAACCGAATTTAATGCTGCCAAACGACAAAATTACTGCCACATTCAATTCTAATCCCAATTTTTCAAGTGGACCTACCAGGTATCTTTTCCGCTGATGAGAATTTTGGCGACAGAACAGAAAGAAGTGATCTATCGTTTTCATTTCTTCACAAGTCTGACATAAAGGTGACGCCTTCAGACCAACTTTATGCAAATAATAATTCAGTTGCGGAATTCTGCAACGCAATCTTGTAAAAGTAAATTCCAAGTGCCTTGTCGCACCACTGTCTATTCCAGCAGCATCTTAGATGTGCGAAATCTCGATAATTATTCAATGAGTAGCAGTCGTATTCACATGCAGACAGAGGTTTCTAAACCTTATTGCTTTCGCATAAGCCGTATCAGGCAAAAACGGCATAAGAAACCGCTAAGAGATACTGTGGGTAGTGCATCCGCCATCTCATTGAGATATATGCCACGATGGCCTAGTACCCATAAGAGCTGCAGTTTTTTCACGTTTGTCGGTACGAGTTGTCGAAACATGTGCATAAGTGTTAAGTTGGCTCCTGAAGACAGAGCAGCACATACTGAAAAAGAATCTGTAATTACAACTGCTTCCGATTCGCCCAAAGGAAGTTTCTGTAGTGCCAGTACAATAGCAAATAATTCTGCTGTGAATATTGGTGTGTGATCTGGGAGTCTGACCGAAAAGGACCAGTCAAGGGAACGTGAGAAGATACCTGCCCCAGCCTTTTCATTTGATAAGGATGCATCAGTCGCAATTATATTCTTCATGTTCACATGTGCCAAGTAATCCTGCAGCCGATCATTTAAATATTGAAATGGCAATTTCTTTGCGTTAGAGGGATAAATATTCTCAAATTCTATCTTAAGATATAAATTAACGTTTCTTGTTGAGAAAATATGTTTGATTTTGACGTTCAGTGGTTCTAGCAGCGCTTGAACGAACAAGATCTGTGGGCAGCGCAATTGTGACCGCCAAGTTTCAAAAAATAAGCTTGGTTCTTTAATAAAAGCATAAAACGATGCTCTCTGTGGCACAGTGTATTGTTTTAAAAATGTTTGGATAGTAAGCATTTTGAATCTATTCAACAATGACGGTAGACGCGCTTCCATGTATAGCACATTGTTAGCAACAAACTTGGGCAGTCCAAGGCACAGTCGTAAAGCCTTCCTTTCTAACAGTATTAGCGGTCTCATTTTATATGTCGCACTGCCCGAAAATAAGACACAGCCGAATTCCATGATAGAACGAATGTACATTTCATAGACCATTACCAATGTATTTCTTCGCAACCCCCTTTTTATGTTGCTGAGCTTGCGTAACCACCCCATGGCTCGTGTTGCTTTGGACGCAATGTGATCGATGTGGCCTTTCCAATTTAACGAGCTGTTATATATGATGCCTAAGTATTTGAGTGAATTCACCTGGGGAATCTGCTCTGTGCCATACATCAAGGAGATGTTGACAGTATCCCTGAACGAGAACGCTAGAAGCGCGCTTTTGTTTACGTTTAGAGACATTCCAATTTTTTCAAGCCATTCCTCTATCATGTTTAGGTAATTCTGTAATGTCTGATAAAGTAATTGCAGATCACTGTTTGTCGCAAAGAAAGCAATGTCATCAGCATACACATATAAATGAATATCGCTATGCGTTGGAATCGAACTGAGGAAGATGTTAGACAACACCGGTGAAAGCACTGCCCCCTGTGGTACGCCACGGTATTGTCGAGATCTGTTAGAAAAACAGCCCCTTTGAAAGCAATAAAACGCTCTCCCTTAAAAACTCTGCTACCCATGCTGTCATCTAGTTTGGTAAGTGATACATTTTCATCTGCTCTATTAGTATTTTATGCTCCACTTTGTCATACGCCTTGGCCAAATACAGAGTAACTAATGCACAATACTCTCTTCTACGCCTAGCCAACTGTATACGACTCTCCAAATCCGCGTGCGCACACCATATGGAGCCTCCCGATATAAAGATTTGATTGATTGATTGATATGTGGGGTTGAACGTCCCAAAACCACTATATGATTATGAGAGACGCCGTAGTGGAGGGCTCCGGAAATTTAGACCACCTGGGGTTCTTTAACGTGCACCCAAGTCTGAATCCCGATATAAAGCCAATTTGACTGGGGTTCAGTATTGATTTCTCCTCAATGTATTTTATTACACGTGCATTCAAAACTCTTTCAGTTAGTTTAACCAAATTAGATGTAAGAGAAATTGGTCTCACATTGTCAAGTGTATACCCAAGTCCCTGTTTTTTAAGTATCGGAAATATTTTGGAAAGTTTTCAATCCGCCGGTATCCAAGAATTTTTCAAAGAGTAATTAACCATATTACAGAGTTGATGTGGGGAAATGTCATATAGTACTTTTATCATTGCTGAGGTTACTCCATCTGGTCCAGGTGCTGTAGGAGGTAAGTGCCTCACTACACCCGCTGGTTCCGCTATTGTCACCTCATTGAACTCCTCCCCTGCAGTCGGCTTTACTATGTGTCTTGGCATTGTTGATCTGAATCTTTCTTACAATCCTTTAGCAACATTTTTTAGTATTTCAGTGAGTTCGCTAGGCGATAGAATGGAAGAATCAATATTGTCTGATGGTGGTATCATTTTTCTGGAACGCAAAAATCTAAAAAGCGCTTTCATGTTGTATGGTTTTGAAAGATAGCTAAACTTGTTAGTTTCATGGTCATTTTTTTCTTTGCGTACTGTACGTTTAAAATCTGCTGCCACGTATTTATAGTCACACCAGTTTTTTGGGCATTGGTTGTGGATAAGTTGCTTCCACGCCGCTTTTCGTTTTCTATACCCCCTCATACAATCAGCGTTCCACCATGGGCTAAACGACCCGTCTGTGCCTGAAGCTATCGAAAAAGTTGACTTTTTTATTGCTCTTCTCAATACCGTACACAGACTCATAGCCCGAATATCTTCCTGCATGTCCTTGCGAAGAACCAAAGTAGACATTAAGTCTTTTTGTAAACGCTCATAATTCACAAACGAGCCTATTTTACCAGTTAAAAATATCCCGGGAAAGTTAATATCGAAGCTAATAGCAAGGTGGTCACTGTTTGTTGCGCAATCTAATGTTTTCCACGACGAAATGCTCAGTGAGGAGCTGGAAAAGGTGAGATCTATCGCCGACTTTGATTGTCTCTTAATAAACGTAACAGCGGGGAAATTTACACAAGATAAGTTATTATCAACAGTCCATTCCCACAAGCGCCTTCCATTTACATCAGTCTTGACACCCCAAGACACGTGGTGTGAATTGAAGTCACCAGTTAATATTATATCCTTCCTGCAGGAAGCTAACCTTGCATCTAAGCATCTTGTGTCTTGTACTCCTACCGGAAAGTATGCGTTAACAAAAAAAAAAGGGAACAGCCTGGCAGAGTGATGTCTAATACCATAATTTCCTAGTTATAATCCATGCACAGGTAGTTAATCTTCGCTCTATGACTAAATTTAGTTGATATAAAAATAGCAAGTCCACCACCTCTGCTAGGTCTGTCTAAACGAAATAAGCGATAATTTTTTAGGTAAAATTTTTGTCCATTTGTAAGCCAAGTTTTTTGTAAAGTAATAATATCTGGGGAAATTTGCGCTCGAAAAGCAGTGCTCGAAAAGCAGTGCGCGACAATTCGTCTTTCTCTTCTTTCTCATGTGAACCGATAATCACCACCACATTTATATTTCCTCAATTTATTATCATTGATTTCTCTTTTTTGTTACTTTTGATGATGATATATGGTGTTTTTGGCGCAAGGGCCATATGATGGCCAAAGAGCGCCAGTTCATGAGACAGCAACGTGGACAATGGTTGTGATTAGCGGCTGTATAAGGGCCATAAAATTCCTCGCAGTAAAGCGGGTAAAAACATACAAGTAATAAAATCATGACTATGCCGTGAAAGGTGTGCATGGTGTGAATAGGTGACAAAAGTTCGTGATAATGAAAAACGATGGTGGACATGTATGGCTTTAGCACAAGTACCTCACACGTTAGTACCCTTGCGTGCAAGGGCCGTGAGGCAAGTGCTTTTCTGAGTAGCCACCGCAGCAAAAACCTCTCTAGAGAGGTCGTGCTATGGTATGCCTGGGTATATGATATGAAAATAATGAATTTCCTTTAAAAACGCTAATAATGATTTGTGACTAAAAAGCGGTTCCCTACCGACGAACATTGCAGGGTGTAAAGGTATATGTTATCGGTAGGATAGTGGGAAGTGTTGTCTTCTTAGAGTGTCTAAATGTTTACATTGAATTAAAACGTGAAGAACTGTTAATGCCTCACCACATTTATCACACAATGGTGGATCACCACCGGAAAAAAGATGTGTGTGTGTCGTGTATGTGTGTCCCATACTGAGTCTCGTTAGTATTACCTCTGTATGACGCGATTTCGATACTGGCAGCCAATGACCAAGGTGTGGCTTGATAATGTGTAGTTTGTTTTGTGTGTGTGTATCCCACTTGCTCTGCCAGTAGTCCCTGAGTTTTCGTTTGAGAGACGGCTTAAGATCAAGGGCCGGGATTGATGTCGGTGTAATGGCGGTGCTTTCGTGGGCGGATGCAGCAAGCTGATCCGCCATCACGTTGCCTTGAATCTCACGGTGCCCTGGCACCCAGCACACAACAACATGTCTGTTGAGTGCGTAGAGGGTGCATAAAATGGAGTAAAGTGAGACAAGGACTGGGTTTTTGTGTTTTTTAGGAGTGTGCAGAGCCGTTACTACACTGAGGGAGTCTGTATAAATTACTGCTTTTTGTATTTGTAATTGTTTTATGTGTTTAGCTGCCACAAGTATCGCGTAAGCTTCCGCTGTGAAGATACTTGTGCGTGGATGTAGAGGGCCAGCATCCGAAAAGGAAGGGCCAACAGCAGCGTAGGACACAGAGGAGTTGGACTTAGAGGCATCTGTAAAAAACTCAGGACGTGTGTATTTGTGTTGAAGTTCCAAGAAGTATGTTCGAATATGGGCAATAGGCGCATGTTTAGTAACTTCTAAAAAAGACACATCGCAATCTATAGTCTGCCACTGCCACGGTGGCGGGTATGCTACAGGAGCCATTAAATTGTGTTCGGGTGACACTCCAGTGTCCTCAGCTAGACCCTTCAGGCGAACTGAGAAGGGCTGCCTCATTGAAGGCCTGTTTTGAAAAAGAATGGAGCTCGACAAGTCATTAATAGTAGAGTATGAGGGGTGCCTCTTGTCTGCTTTCACCTTCAGGAAATATACAAAGGACATGTAGGTTCTTTGCAGATGAAGCGACCACTCATTTGACTCAACATAAAGGCTTTCTACGGGGCTGGTGCGAAAAGCACCCGTAGAAAGGCGGATGCCCAAATGGTGTACGCGGTCCAGCATCTTCAAGGCACTTTGAGTCGCTGACTGATAAACAACGCCCCCATAATCTAAGCGGGTGCGAATGAGGCTTCTATAGAGGTTCATGAGGCATTGCCTATCACTACCCCAAGTAGTACGTGACAACACTTTTAAAATATTCATGGCTTTTAAACATTTTGTTTTTGATACTTGATATACGGCACGAAGGACAACTTGTTGTCCAAGATTAGGCCTAAGAATTTATGCTCGGCTTTGACGGACAGACGTTGCCCGTTCAGTCGAATGTCAGGTTCCGAGTGCATGCCTCTCTTTCGAGAGAACAAAACACACGTGCTTTTTTGTGGGTTCAGTCGGAATCCGTTTTCCTCTGCCCATTTGGAGAGCTTGTTTAAACCTAACTGAACCTGCCGCTCACACAATGGCAGATTGCAAGACCTAAAGCCAAGCTGGACGTCATCGACATATGTGCAATAAAACATATTGCGAGGGATGGACAAGCGCAAGGAATTCATTTTTATGAGAAAAAGTGTGCAGCTAAGTACACCACCTTGTGGCACGCCTGTTTTCTGAACAAATGTTTGGGAAAGAACCGTGCCCACTCGGACACGGAATGTCCGGTTTGACAGGTAACTTTTGATTATGTGAAACATTCTTCCGCGCACGCCAAGGTGGGAAAGGTCTCTTAGAATGCCGAAACGCCATGTTGTATCATAAGCCTTTTCGATATCGAGGAACACAGAGAGAAAAATATTGTTTATGGACGAAGGCGTCTCTGATCTGTGCCTCGATATGAACAAGGTGGTCTGTGGTGGATCTACCTTCTCGAAACCCGCACTGAAATGGGTCGAGCAAATTATTTGTTTCAAGGAAATGTACAAGTCGGCAGTTTATCATTTTTTCGGAGACTTTGCACAAGCAGCTTGTAAGTGCTATAGGCCTATAACTCGAGGGTAAAGAAGGGTCTTTGCCCTCTTTCAAAATGGGAATAATAATAGCCTCTTTCCAGGAGGCAGGGATAGCGCCAGAAAACCAGATAGCATTGTACAAACAAACTAAGGTTTTTCGTGTTTCGATTGGTAGGTTTTTTAACATTTCATACACCACACGGTCAGAACCTGGGGCAGAAGTACTGCAGGAGTTTAGAGACATTTGCAGCTCAGCTAGACTGAAAGCTTGGTTATATGCCTCAAATCTAGTGCATTTGTGTTCAAGTTTCTGCTTTTCTATTCTTTTTCTGTATTTTTGGAAAGTGTCAGTATAGTGGGATGAGCTGGACACCTGTTCGAAGTGTGCACCGAGGAAGTTTGCCTGATCTTCCAAGGTATCACCCCGAGTGTCCACGAGTGGAAGTGTGTGTACTTGTTTTCCTGCTATCCTACCGACCATGTTCCAGACTTTAGCCTCCTGTGTGTATGAATTGATCCCTGACAAAAACTTCTGCCAGCTTTCTCTTCTGGCCTGCCGACGCGTTCTCCTGCCTTGAGACTTTATTTTCTTGAAAGTTTCAAAATTTTCGGCTGTCGGTGAGTTAAGAAGCAGCCTCCAAGCTCTGTTTTGCTGTTTGCGCGCGTTTCGGCATTCAGAGTTCCACCATGGCACACGCCGTTTTCCTGGGTGCCCATTTGTTTGTGGGATGCATTTTGTTGCAGCATCAATCAACAAAGCTGTGAAGTAGTCGACAGCAACATCAATGCTTAAAGTACATATGTCACTCCAATCTATACGAGCGAGGGTAAGAAACCGTTCCCAGTCGGCTCTGTTTATGAGCCATTTGGGAACACGGGGTGTACACTCAGTTGCTGCAGTTGTGCTCAAAACTACGGGAAAGTGGTCACTTCCGTACAGATTACTGACGACTTTCCACTGGAGCAGAGGCACAAGAGATGGAGATGCTATGCTTAGGTCTATGGAGGGGTAGGTGTTATTAGCGAGATTATATTTGGTTGGTTCTTTTCAATTCAGGAGACACGCGCTCGACGAGAGAAGGAACTGTTCGATCAGTCGACCTCGCGCGTCATACCGAGAATCACCCCATAGCCTGCTATGCACATTGAAGTCTCCAAGGAGAACATAGGGCTCCGGAAGTTCATCAATTAAAAAGTATAAATCACGTTTTTGCAGCTGATAGCTAGGAGGAATGTAAATACTGCAGATTGTGATCAGTTTATCAAAAAGAACCGCTCGAACAGCCACTGCCTCAAGGGATGTTTGGAGTTGTAAGTGTGCGCATGCAATTCCTTGATTTACTATGATGGCAACACCTCCGGATGATGTCATGGCATCATCTCGGTCCTTTCGAAAAATAACGTATTTACGAAGCAAATTTGTGTGTTTTGAATTAAGGTGTGTTTCTTGTACACACAGCACTTTTGGCGAGTGTTCATGTAAGAGTTCTTGGATGTCGTCAAGGTTCCTGAGGAGGCCCCTGACGTTCCATTGTATAATTTGAGTGTTCATGGTGAATGTAAAATAGTGCTGTGTGTACGAAAAGCGAGTGGCTGTTTAGACAAGGAATTTGAGTTCACTTAACAGGGCCGTCACCGGGCCCTGTTATTTGATTTTTCGTTTTCTTGGCGCGCTCCAAGGAGCCACGCCGCTCTTTCGGCACCAAGGGCGCCGACGTATCCATTGCCTCCTCGGAGGCACTAGATGCCCGCACATGCGGGCTGTTAGTTCGGATTACGGGCCTCGCCTGGTGAGGGAAGGCCTTGAGACCCGAGGACTCTGGAGTCTCCGGTCTCTGTTTGGGAGTAGGCGGTGTAGCCTGGGCTACAGCCGCCTTGGGGGCAGGTGCCACAACCGTCGGCTCGGTATGCGCGGGCCGAAGGAGTGGCGAAGGCTGGTGCGGCGGTTCCCCCTGACGCGCCGCATCAGCGTATGTAGGTCCATAGAATGGAGCGACTCTTCGCCGTGCTTCCTTAAATGTTATGTTCTCCTTTACCTTTAATGTAACTATTTCTTTTTCTTTTTTCCAATATGTGCAGAAGCGTGAATATGCGGCATGGTTTCCTTCGCAGTTTGCACAGTGTGGCGGTTGTTTGCAGTTCTCAGACACGTGGCCTAGGACTCCACATTGTGCACAGGTCTGGCGACCACGACAGGTTTTAGAGCCATGGTCATACCTCTGGCATTGGAAGCAACGACGAGGGTTTGGTATATACGGCCTGATAGATGTCTTGGTGTACCCTGTTTGAATGGAATCTGGTAGTTTACTGGATGCAAACGTGAGTATTAAGTGTTTCGTCGGTATTTCCTTATTATCTCTTCTGATGATAATTCTCTGTACATTAGTGACGTTTTGGCTCTTCCACCCTTCCAAAAGTTCAGTTTCAGTGAGTTCAAGTAGGTCTGCATCAGATACCACTCCGCGAGTGATGTTCATGGATCTGTGTGGTGTTACGGTGATCGGTACATCACCAAACGTTGAGAGGCTGTCTAGCTTTACAAATTGTGCTTTGTCCCGAATTTCTAGGTAAAGATCTCCGCTAGCCATCTTCGTTACTTTGTATCCAGCCCCGAGAGTTTCAGTAAGACACCTGGCAACTACGAAAGGAGATACGGTCCTGGCTTGCTTTCCGGTTTTTTCACAGTGAATGACGTGGTAGTGGGGAAAAGTTTCTATTGGCTGGTTGAAGAAATTTATGTCGTCGGTGCGTACCCGCTTTAGGCCGGTACGATCAGACAGTTGAGGGAATGCTCCATGCATGCCGGTCTTATTTTTGTTCAGCAGCGTTGGCGGCCACCCACCACGGAGCCCAACAAGGGGACGCTGCAAGTTTGCAGGTGCTGAAAGCTTGCAGACGTCAGCCGTACAACACTGCCATAACCCAATGCGCCTAGACAAAGGTAGGCTATTTGCACAGGGTTAACCCTTGCCGCCAGGAAAATTGGAAGTAAACAGAAGAGAGAAGTAGACAGGAAAGCTAAAAAAGTAAGAAAGACGAAGATGTAGGGAGAGAGAGATGGGAAAAGGCGACTGCCGATTTCCCCTGGGTGGGTCAGCCCAGGGGTGCCGTCTACGTGAAGCCGGGGCCAAAGAGGTGTGTTGCCTCTGCTGGGGGGCCTTTTTTTTGTTACTTTTGCTACATGGTTTTTTTTCTCAACGTAGCATTTGCACGATGCGTTGTGACAGCATTGTCACAATGTCACCCGGAGGACAATGCATCTAAGCCAAACACACCGAAGACTACACGTTGTAGATCAAATCCTAGAAGTTGAAGAAGGTGATGATTCTGGTTATGTTTCTGAGTAAGCCTTTCCCACAAGTACAATCATTGAAATATCTTGGAGTTATGTATAATGAACATCTCAATTGGCGCCCTCACATTGAATACATCGCGACAAAAGCAGTGATGATTGATGATTAGTGGAGTTTATTGGCGCAAGGGCCAGATGTGGCCAAAGAGCGCCAGAGCGATGATGATGATGATGATGTTGATGTTTTATGGCGCAAGGGCCGATTCACGGCCAAAGAGCGCCAGTTCATCTTACTAAAAATATGGACAATGATTGTGATAAGTGGCTGTATAAGGGCCATAAAATTCCTCGCAGTAAGGCGGGTAAAAACATACAAGTAATAAAATGATGACCATGCCGTGAAAGGTGTGTGTGGTGTGAATAGATGACAAAAGTTGGTGATAATAAAAGACGATGGTGGATATGTATGGCATTAGCACAAGTGCCTCACTCGTTCAAACCCTTGCGTCCAAGGGCCGTGAGGCATGTGCTTTCTTGTGTAGCCACCGCAGCAAAAACCTCTCTGGAGAGGTCATGCTACGGTATGCCCGGGTATATGACATGAAAGCTGTGAATTTCTTTTAAAAACGCTAACAATGATTTATGACTAAAAAGTGGTTCCCTACCGACAAACATTGCAGGGTGTGAAGGCATATGTTGTCGGTAGAGTAATGGAAAATGTTGTTTTCTTAGAGTTTCTAAATGTTTACACTGGACTAGTATGTGAAGGACTGTTAATGTTTCACCACATTTGTCGCACAATGGTGGATCGTCACTAGACAAAAGATGTGTGTGTGTTGCGTATGTCTGTCCTATCCTGAGTCTCGTTAGTATTACCTCTGTATAACGCGATTTTGATACTGGCAGCCAATGACCAAGGTGTGGCTTAATAATGTGTAGTTTGTTTTGTGTGTGTGTATTCCACTTGCTCTGCCAGAAGTCTCTGATGTTTCGTTTGAGAGACGGCTTAAGATCAAGGGCCGGGATTAATATGGGTGTAGTGGCGGTGCCCTCGTGGACGGATGCAGCAAGCTGATCCGCCATCACGTTGCCTTGAATTTCACGATGCCCTGGCACCCAGCACACTACAACATGTCTGTTGAGTGCGTAGAGGGTGCATAAAATGGAGTAAAGTGAGACAAGGACTGGGTTTTTGTGTTTTTTAGGAGTGTGCAGAGCCGTTACCACACTAAGGGAGTCTGTATAAATTACTGCTTTTTGTATTTGTAATTGTTTGATGTGTTTAGCTGCCACAAGTATCGCGTAAGCTTCCGCCGTGAAGATACTTGTGTCTGGATGTAGAGGGCCAGCATCCGAAAAGGAAGGGCCAACAGCAGCGTAGGACACAGAGGAGTTAGACCTAGAGGCATCTGTAAAAAACTCAGGACGTGTGTATTTGTGTTGAAGTTCCAAGAAGTATGTTCGAATATGGGCAATAGGCGCATGTTTAGTAACCCCTAAAAAAGACACATCGCAATCTATAGTCTGCCACTGCCACGGTGGCGGGTATGCTACAGGAGCCATTAAATTGTGTTCGAGTGACACTCCAGTGTCCTCGGCTAGACCCTTCAGGCGAACTGAGAAGGGCTGCCTCATTGAAGGCCTGTTTTGAAAAAGAGTGGAGCTCGACAAGTCATTTATAGTAGAGTATGAGGGGTGCCTCTTGTCTGCTTTCACCTTAAGGAAATAAACAAGGGACATGTAGGTTCTTTGCAGGTGAAGCGACCACTCATTTGACTCAACGTAAAGGCTTTCTACGGGGCTGGTGCGAAAAGCACCCGTAGAAAGGCGGATGCCCAAATGGTGCACGGGGTCCAGCATCTTCAAGGCACTTTGAGTAGCAGACTGATAGACAACGGCCCCATAATCTAAGCGGGTGCGAATAAGGCTTCTATAGAGGTTCATGAGGCATTGCCTATCACTACCCCAAGTAGTACGTGACAACACTTTTAAAAGATTCATGGGTTTTAAACATTTTGTTTTTAGATACTTGATGTACGGCACGAAGGTCAACTTGTTGTCCAAGATTAGGCCTAAGAATTTATGCTCGGCTTTGACGGACAGACGTTGCCCGTTCAGTCGAATGTCAGGTTCCGAGTGCATGCCTCTCTTTCGAGAGAACAAAACACACGTGCTTTTTTGTGGGTTAAGTCGAAATCCGTTTTCATCTGCCCATTTGGAGATCTTATTTAAACCCAGCTGAACCTGCCGCTCACATATGGCCAAGTTGCATGACTTGAAGCCAAGCTGAACGTCGTCGACATATGTACAATAGAACATATTGCGGGGAATGGACAAGTGCAAAGAGTTCATTTTGATAATAAAAAGTGTGCAACTAAGCACGCCACCTTGTGGCACGCCTGTTTCCTGGACAAATGTTTGGGAAAGCACACTGCCCAGACGGACACGGAAAGTCCGCTTTGACAGGTAACTTTCGATTATATGAAACATTCTTCCGCGCACACCAAGGTGAGACAGGTCTCTTAGAATGCCGAACCGCCATGTTGTATCATACGCCTTTTCGATATCTAGGAACACAGAGAGAAAATATTGTTTATGGACGAAGGCGTCTCTGATCTGTGCCTCGATACGAACAAGGTGGTCTGTGGTGGATCTACTTTCTCGAAACCCGCACTGAAATGGGTCGAGCAAATTATTTGTTTCAAGGAAATGTACAAGTCGGCAGTTTATCATTTTTTCGAAGACTTTGCACAAGCAGCTTGTAAGTGCTATAGGCCTATAACTCGAGGGTAAAGAAGGGTCCTTGCCCTCTTTCAAAATGGGAATAACAATAGCCTCTTTCCAGGAGGTAGGAATAGTGCCAGAAGACCAAATAGCATTGTACAAACAAAGTAAGGTTTTACGGGTTTCGTTTGGTAGGTTTTTCAACATTTCATACATCACACGGTCAGAACCTGGGGCAGAAATACTGCAGGAGTTTAGAGACATTTGCAGCTCAGCTAGACTGAAAGCTTGGTTATATGCCTCGGATCTAGTGCATTTGTGTTCGAGTTTCTGCTTTTCTATTCTTTTTCTGTATTTTTGGAAAGTGTCAGTATAGTGGGATGAGCTGGACACCTGTTCGAAGTGTGCACCGAGGAAGTTTGCCTGATCTTCCAAGGTATCACCCCGAGTGTCCACGAGTGGAAGTGTGTGTACTTGTTTTCCTGCTATCCTACCGACCATGTTCCAGACTTTAGCCTCCTGTGTGTATGAATTGATCCCTGACAAAAACTTCTGCCAGCTTTCTCTTCTGGCCTGCCGACGCGTTCTCCTGCCTTGAGACTTTATTTTCTTGAAAGTTTCAAAATTTTCGGCTGTCGGTGAGTTAAGAAGCAGCCTCCAAGCTCTGTTTTGCTGTTTGCGCGCGTTTCGGCATTCAGAGTTCCACCATGGCACACGCCGTTTTCCTGGGTGCCCATTTGTTTGTGGGATGCATTTTGTTGCAGCATCAATCAACAAAGCTGTGAAGTAGTCGACAGCAACATCAATGCTTAAAGTACATATGTCACTCCAATCTATACGAGCGAGGGTAAGAAACCGTTCCCAGTCGGCTCTGTTTATGAGCCATTTGGGAACACGGGGTGTACACTCAGTTGCTGCAGTTGTGCTCAAAACTACGGGAAAGTGGTCACTTCCGTACAGATTACTGACGACTTTCCACTGGAGCAGAGGCACAAGAGATGGAGATGCTATGCTTAGGTCTATGGAGGGGTAGGTGTTATTAGCGAGATTATATTAGGTTGGTTCTTTTCGATTCAGGAGACACGCGCTCGACGAGAGAAGGAACTGTTCGATCAGTCGACCTCGCGCGTCATACCGAGAATCACCCCATAGCCTGCTATGCACATTGAAGTCTCCAAGGAGAACATAGGGCTCCGGAAGTTCATCAATTAAAAAGTATAAATCACGTTTTTGCAGCTGATAGCTAGGAGGAATGTAAATACTGCAGATTGTGATCAGTTTATCAAAAAGAACCGCTCGAACAGCCACTGCCTCAAGGGATGTTTGGAGTTGTAAGTGTGCGCATGCAATTCCTTGATTTACTATGATGGCAACACCTCCGGATGATGTCATGGCATCATCTCGGTCCTTTCGAAAAATAACGTATTTACGAAGCAAATTTGTGTGTTTTGAATTAAGGTGTGTTTCTTGTACACACAGCACTTTTGGCGAGTGTTCATGTAAGAGTTCTTGGATGTCGTCAAGGTTCCTGAGGAGGCCCCTGACGTTCCATTGTATAATTTGAGTGTTCATGGTGAATGTAAAATAGTGCTGTGTGTACGAAAAGCGAGTGGCTGTTTAGACAATGAATTTGAGTTCACTTAACAGGGCCGTCACCGGGCCCTGTTATTTGATTTTTCGTTTTCTTGGCGCGCTCCAAGGAGCCACGCCGCTCTTTCGGCACCAAGGGCGCCGACGTATCCATTGCCTCCTCGGAGGCACTAGATGCCCGCACATGCGGGCTGTTAGTTCGGATTACGGGCCTCGCCTGGTGAGGGAAGGCCTTGAGACCCGAGGACTCTGGAGTCTCCGGTCTCTGTTTGGGAGTAGGCGGTGTAGCCTGGGCTACAGCCGCCTTGGGGGCAGGTGCCACAACCGTCGGCTCGGTATGCGCGGGCCGAAGGAGTGGCGAAGGCTGGTGCGGCGGTTCCCCCTGACGCGCCGCATCAGCGTATGTAGGTCCATAGAATGGAGCGACTCTTCGCCGTGCTTCCTTAAATGTTATGTTCTCCTTTACCTTTAATGTAACTATTTCTTTTTCTTTTTTCCAATATGTGCAGGAGCGTGAATATGCGGCATGGTTTCCTTCGCAGTTTGCACAGTGTGGCGGTTGTTTGCAGTTCTCAGACACGTGGCCTAGGACTCCACATTGTGCACAGGTCTGGCGACCACGACAGGTTTTAGAGCCATGGCCATACCTCTGGCATTGGAAGCAACGACGAGGGTTTGGTATATACGGCCTGATAGATGTCTTGGTGTACCCTGTTTGAATGGAATCTGGTAGTTTACTGGATGCAAACGTGAGTATTAAGTGTTTCGTCGGTATTTCCTTATTATCTCTTCTGATGATAATTCTCTGTACATTAGTGACGTTTTGGCTCTTCCACCCTTCCAAAAGTTCAGTTTCAGTGAGTTCAAGTAGGTCTGCATCAGATACCACTCCGCGAGTGATGTTCATGGATCTGTGTGGTGTTACGGTGATCGGTACATCACCAAACGTTGAGAGGCTGTGTAGCTTTACAATTTGTGCTTTGTCCCGAATTTCTAGGTAAAGATCTCCGCTAGCCATCTTCGTTACTTTGTATCCAGCCCCGAGAGTTTCAGTAAGACACCTGGCAACTACGAAAGGAGATACGGTCCTGGCTTGCTTTCCGGTTTTTTCACAGTGAATGACGTGGTAGTGGGGAAAAGTTTCTATTGGCTGGTTGAAGAAATTTATGTCGTCGGTGCGTACCCGCTTTAGGCCGGTACGATCAGACAGTTGAGGGAATGCTCCATGCATGCCGGTCTTATTTTTGTTCAGCAGCGTTGGCGGCCACCCACCACGGAGCCCAACAAGGGGACGCTGCAAGTTTGCAGGTGCTGAAAGCTTGCAGACGTCAGCCGTACAACACTGCCATAACCCAATGCGCCTAGACAAAGGTAGGCTATTTGCACAGGGTTAACCCTTGCCGCCAGGAAAATTGGAAGTAAACAGAAGAGAGAAGTAGACAGGAAAGCTAAAAAAGTAAGAAAGACGAAGATGTAGGGAGAGAGAGATGGGAAAAGGTGACTGCCGATTTCCCCTGGGTGGGTCAGCCCAGGGGTGCCGTCTACGTGAAGCCGGGGCCAAAGAGGTGTGTTGCCTCTGCTGGGGGCCTTTTTTTGTTACTTTTGCTACATGGTTTTTTTTTCTCAACGTAGCATTTGCACGATGCGTTGTGACAGCATTGTCACAATGTCACCCGGAGGACAATGCATCTAAGCCAAACACACCGAAGACTACACGTTGTAGATCAAATCCTAGAAGTTGAAGAAGGTGATGATTCTGGTTATGTTTCTGAGTAAGCCTTTCCCACAAGTACAATCATTGAAATATCTTGGAGTTATGTATAATGAACATCTCAATTGGCGCCCTCACATTGAATACATCGCGACAAAAGCAGTGATGATTGATGATTAGTGGAGTTTATTGGCGCAAGGGCCAGATGTGGCCAAAGAGCGCCAGAGCGATGATAATGAACTCTGCAATGTGCAATGTAGATAAAATAGATGTGACGTGGCTGTAAATGGGCCTAAAAAACAGTCGCTATAGGTAGGTAAAAATATATGCTTAGTTAAATCATGGCAATCACAAATTATGTGTGCTATAGAGACATAAAATGGTTTAAAAGTGATATGTATGTGAAATAACGTGGCATGGAGCACCAGTGCCTCGACAGAGCGCTTAAAACAAGAGCACGAAAGCCTGGGCTTATTGAAAGCTGCTATCACAGCGGCATCCTCTGAACAGAGGATGCGCTATGAACCTGTTGGGCTCAAAACATTCAATAGTGGGCTAAAAACATTCAATACTACATCCTTTAAAAAACTTAAAACTGATTTTGCATCAAAAAGCGGTTCTTCACCGAGAAACATAATCGGATGTAAAGGAAGATTATAGCGGTATGCTAAAGCAAAATATTTCTTTCTTACACTTTCAGCTTCCGGACACTCCAGGAGGACGTGGAGGACGATTAGCCTCTCACCACATCTACCACAAGTAGGAGGTTTATCGCCAGTCAGCAGAAAGCTATGGGTGCCATAAGTGTGTCCTATTCTGAGGCGACAGAATAGGACACACTTCCCAACCATAACCCAACCGCGGCTTAATCAAGTGAAGCTTATTATTTATTTCTGTGTCCCACAAGCGTTGCCAGTGGTTTCGCACTTTCTTACGTAGGAAGGGTTTCAAATCTGTTGCGGGGACAGTAGCTGTGGGGTTAATAGTGCGCAATATAATTGACGTGGCCATTTGGTCAGCTAACACATTGCCCTCGATGCTTCTATGGCCAGGAACCCAGCAAATAGTAACATGCTGGTTGGACATATATGCTGTACACAGAACGGAATACAGCTCAATTATTACCGGATTTCTGAGTCCGAAATGGGATCTTAATGCATTTACGACGCTTAACGAGTCTGTGAATATAATTGATTTTTGTATGTTTGATTTCCGTATATGTTTCACAGCCGACAATAGCGCATAACCCTCAGCCGTAAATATACTTGTTTCCGGGTGCAACACACCGGATTCCGAGAAGGATGGTCCGACGGCTGCATAAGCCACCCCTGCATGCGACTTAGAAGCGTCAGTATAAAACTCTACGCATGAGTAGTTGGACTGGAGTTGTCGGAAATGCATTTTAATATTTGCTTTGGTGCATGTTTAGTGATCTCGGCAAAGGAAGTGTCACAATGTATGAGCTGCCAGTGCCACGGTGCTAAATGTTTTGTTGTGGGCATAGGACAAAGTTCTAGCAGCAGAAAACCCATTTCCTCACTTAAGCTTCTCACACGCAAAGAGAACGGCTTTCTCGGTGCGGGTCGATTATGGTAGAGGGTGGCAGCGGTCATATCGTTTATAGCTGGATAAGAAGGATGCTTTATGTTTGCGTGTACCTTTATAAAATAAGTGAAACTGCTATAGGATCGCTGCAGGTGAAGTGACCACTGATTGGACTCTACATAGAGACTCTGGATCGGACTTGTCCTGAAAGCACCGGTTGCCAGTCGGATACCCAGATGTTGAATGGGGTCTAGGATTTTCAAAGCACTTGGCGTTGCGGATTGATAAATTATAGAGGCGTAATCAAGACGCGACAAAACAAGGCTTTTGTACCAGTTCAAGAGACACTTCCGACCACTACCCCATGTTGTACGTGATAGGAGCTTTAGGAGGTTCATCGCTTTCAGACATTTCATTTTTACATGTTTATTATGGGGAATAAACGTGAGCTTAGAATCTAAAGTGGTTCCAAGGAATTTATGCTCGCTGCTCACAGAGAGCTCGTCTCCCTTGATCATAATGTTTGGTAGTGGCATTACCCCTCGTTTGTTAGAAAAGAGTACGCAAGTACTTTTCTGGGTGTTTATTTTAAAACCATTCTCATCCGCCTATTTAGAAAATTTATTCATTCCAAGCTGCACTTGTCGTTCGCAGATAGACTTATTGCATGATTTCGAACTCATCTCCACATCGTCAACATACACAGAATAAAACATCGCGCTTGGAATGACTGACTGCAGGGAGTTCATTTTTACAAAAAAGAGTGTGCAACTAAGCACGCCCCCTTGCGGAACACCAGTCTCTTGGGTAAATGATCTACAGAGAGCATTTCCCACTTTTACGTGAAAGGTTCGGTTAGACAGATAACTTTTAATTGTGTTTAGCATGTTCCCATGGATGCCCATGTCGGCAAGATCGCGTAGGATCCCGAATCGCCATGTGGTATCGTACACTTTCTCCAGGTCTAAGAATACCGAAAGTACAAACTGCATATGAATAAATGCATCTCTGATGTATATCTCTATGCGAACAAGGTGGTCTATTGTCGGCCTCCCCTCTCTGAAACCACACTGAAGGGTGTTTAGTATACTGTTACTTTCTAGGAAGTGGGTTAAGCGCCGGTTTAACATTTTCTTATATAGTTTGCATAAACAGCTTGTTAACGCTATTGGCCTGTAGCTGGCGGCCAAGGACGGGTCTTTGCCTTGTTTAAGTACCGGGATGACTATCGCTTGTTTCCATGAAAATGGAATATATCCAGCTTCCCACATGGTAATGAAGAGGGTTAGGAGTGTTTTTAGTGCATCTGGGTGGAGATACTTGATCATTTCGTACGTTATACGATCGCCACCTGGCGCCGAGTTGTTGCAGTACACAAAAGATGCCTTAAGTTCAGCTAATGAAAATGGACAGTTTTAAGCTTCCCTGGATGTACGTTTAGATTTAGGGGTTGCCGCTCTTCGCGTTCTTTGAATCTTGAGAACGTTTCTGTGTAGTGCGATGCACTTGAGACGTATTAAAAGTGTTCACCTAGGCAGTCTGCTTGCTCCTCCAAGCTCTCCCCTCGGCTATTTACCAAAAGCAGGGGGTGTGACTCCCGACCCATTAACTTGTTTACCCTATTCCAAACCTTCGTTTCGTCAGTGTAAGAATTTATACCGGAGATGTACCTATTCCAACTTTCTTTCTTTGCAAGACGACACGTTCTTCTGGCTTGGGACTTAACCGGTTTGAAATTGTTGAGGTTTTCAGCCGTTGGGTAATTTCTGAGTAGTCTCCAAGCTTTATTTTGTCTATTGCGCGCTTTCCGACAATCGTCGTTCCACCATGGGATGCGACGTTTATTGGTCATTCCGTTGGTTTGCTTGATACATTTCACTGCAGCGTCAATAATAAAACCAGTGAGGTATGCTAGAGCATCGTCTATATTAAAATCAGCAATCTCATCTCCGTCTAAAAATTAATTTCTTGAAACAGTTCCCAGCTGGCTGACTTGGTGTTCCAGCGAGGAAAGTCAGGTGAGCATGTATCTTCTTTTGTTAACTTTAACAAAATCGGGAAGTGGTCACTCCCAAAAGGGTTCTTGAGAACGAAACACTCCAGATATGGAATTATAGCACTCGAGACAATACTCAGGTCTGTAGAAGTGTATGTGTTGTGTGTAGTGCTATAATACGTTGGTTCTTTTTTGTTTAGTAGACATGCACCTCACGAAAACAAAAAGTGTTCTATTAGGCGTCCTCGCGCATCTAAACGAGAGTCACCCCATAGAGGATTGTGTGCATTTAGATCACCAACGACTATATATGGCGGAGGAAGTTCATTAATGAAGCTTTGAAATTGTGTCTTTGAGAGTTGATAGCACGGGGGAATGTAAATAGAGGTAATTGTTAGTAGCTTCCCGAACAGCACTGCTCGGACAGCAAATGCCTCAAGAGAAGTTCGGAGGTTTAATTGCTTACAGGCAACACATTTATCAACTATTATAGCGACACCGCCCGACGAAGCGGCAGCATCGTCACGGTCTTTGCGGAAGATGGCATATAGCTTAAGAAAGTTTGTTTGTGTGGACTTGAGATGTGTTTCCTGAGCACACAGCCCCTTTGGAGTATGTTTATTAAGAAGTTCTCTAATATCATCGAGGTAATAGAGAAGTCCTCTCACATTCCACTGTAAGATCTGTGTATCCATTTTAGATGTGTTTTGTGCTGTGTGCTGAAGGATGAAAAGTTAGCTCACGGACCCTTTCCAGGGGCCATGACACGAGATTTTTCTTTTTTGGATCGGTCGACGGAGTCGCGCCGATCCTTAGGCACTGGCTGCGCCCTCATGCTCGGTGTTGTGTCCATTGCCTCTTGCGAGGCGCCGGACATGCGCTCTTGCAAACGCTGCATTTGTTTTTAGGGCCTCGCCTCTAAAGACAAGGCCTTTGCGGCCCCCAGCCCGGAGGTTGGTGGGTCTTTCTTGGATGGCGGAGCAGCGCTGGCTGCAGCCGCCGAGGGGGCGGATGGCGTCACCGCTGGCTCACTACGCGTGTGCCAGACGGGCGCCAGGGGCCGTCGTGGCGCTGCCCCCTGACGCGCCACTTCGGCCAAGCTAGTTTCTGGTAGGCAGGACACCTGCCTTCGTGCCTCCTTAAATGAAATGTTCTGTTTTACTTTAATTGTGACAATGTCCTTTTCTTTTTTCCAGCACGGGCATGACCGGGAGTATACGGCATGTTCCCCATTACAGTTCGCACAGTGAAGAGAGTTTTCACAGCCATCTGATGTGTGCTCTTCAGCACTGCATTTCGCGCAAGTTAGGCGGCCTCGGCAGTTCTGTGAACTGTGGCCGAACCGCTGGCATTTGAAACATCGGAGAGGATTTGGTATATATAGCCTCACTTGAAGCTTGATATACCCAGCCTCAACGGAGTCGGGCAGTGCACTTGAATTGAAGGTGAGTATCAGGTGCTTAGTCTGGATTTCTTTGCCATCACGCCTCATGCTAATTCGCTTCACGTTGATGACATTTTGTTCGCTAAAACCCTCCAGGAGTTCAGCCTCCGTAAGCCCTAACAGGTCATCATCTGAAACAACGCCACGGGTGGTGTTCATGGTTCGGTGTGGGGTTACTATTATTTTGGCATCTCCAAATTTCACTAGATTAGGCAGTCTCTCATATTGTTTCTGGTCGCGGAGCTCCAACAGGAGATCACCACTTGCCATTCTCGTTGCTTTATATCCTGGGCCAAAGATTTCCGTCAAAGACTTTGATACTATAAAAGGTGAAAGTGTTCGCACTGATTTGCCGAGTGTGTCAGCGTGAATAACAAAAAATCGGGTAAAAGATACTTTCTGGTTACCAAAAAACTGGAAAACTTCATTGGTGCGCCCTCTTTTCTGAGGGCGATCAGGGAGTGGGGGGAAGGAACAAGCCATATGTAAATGCTTACTTTCGGCAGCGGCGCCAGCCACCCACCATGGAGTCCTACAAGGGGACGCTGCAGGGTCTGTAAGTACAGGCCCCGCAGACGCCAGCTGTACGCCACCACTATAACCGAATATGGTAGGATAGCCACACAGGGTTAACCCTTGCCGCCAGAAAACACGGAAGTCAACGGAAGTGAGTAGAGGACAGGAAAGATTTAAAGTAATAGGAAAGACGAAGATGTGAGGTGGAGACAGGAAAAGGCAACTGCCGATTCCCCCCGGGCGGGTCAATCCGTGGGTGCCGTCTACGTGAAGCCGGGGCCAAAGGGGTGTGTTGGCTCTTCCGGGGGGCCTTAAAGGTCCAATCACCCAGCATCAGCTCAACCCCCAGGATCCCCTTTTCCCCGGACACGGCAAAGCCACGCACGGCTAGGAGCGGGAGGGAGTCAAAACTCCCCGGTTAGCTCGGGTCCGTGGTGTCGCTACACACCAAACGCCTACTTGCACAGGCGCCCCTGCGGGGGACAAAAGCAGTACGCGATGGGCGTATTGCGGAGGTTGAGCAACTGTAGATCAGGTATGAGAAGAAAGGCACTTTTGATCATATATAAATTGTATGTCCGACCTGTGTTGGAGTTTGGCTGCATTCTTTTTTCTGGTGCGCCAGCCTACAAACTTCGGCCGCTCGTTCTGTTGGAAAGAGAGGCTTCACGGCTCTGCTTAGGACTTCCAAAGTATACTGCAAATGCAGTGTTATACCTTGAAGCACGAATACCAACCTTATTATTTCGCTTTAACATTCTTACTGTGCAGACCTTTTTACAACTATATGAAGCACCGTTTAACCCTGAACAAATTATTTTTCTTTCCAAACCTGACCTACTCTTCTCCGTGCATTGGCTCAGATTTACCAAACCACAAATAGTATTTGTTCAATCGTTACTTGAGCCCCTAAATGTACACGTTCGTGATCTGATTCCTTTAACTGAGCAACGAAATTCTCCAGAAATTGTTTACCATGATATCTTCCCAACTCACGCTAAGCTATTACCTACAGGCATTTTAAATGATTTATTGCAGGACCATTTAAGTACTCTGCCAACAAATGTCATTATAGCAACGGACGCATCTCAATCACATGAAAAACCAGGCGTTCGAATATATTGCCCCGTACTTGATTGGTCATTTTCACTTCGCTTACCGGTTTTTCTTCCTGTCTTTCTGGCTGAATTCATGGCAATAATGTTAGCTTTGCGAAAGGTAAATATTTCTATTCCAGTCGTAGCAGTCATAACTGATTCATTATCAGTGTGCTCTTCTCTGTCCGCATCTGGTCACTCACCTATAGTGAAACTTTTTAAATCGTTGATCCCCTGTCATCTCCGAAGTATTCATTTATTCTGGACACCAGGGCACAAAGGTTTGTTGTTAAACGAAATGGCTGATTCTCTTGCAAAGGCATCCCTTTCGACACCAATTATTCATATTTTCCCTCATACGGCATACATTACGGTGGCGCGATTTCGCACACTTAAAATCAGGCAAAATTTATCTGACCCTGCACTGACGCCTTCTCCAGAGCACAAACACTTGTTATTTCCCTGGCGCAGTGAACTAATTCAAGGATGATGGAAGTTATCATCATGAAATTTCGTTGCCGCGTTACCTCCCTCAAATTTTACTTGCATAGATCAGGCGTATTGAATTCCCCTATGTGCATTTACTGTAATCAAGAGGAAACGATCAGTCATTTTTTATTACATTGTCGCCATTTCGATTTATTCAGGCAAAGCATACTAGCCCCACCTCTTCAGAGACTGGGCTTGCAACTATCACAACCTGATCTTCTTTCATTTGGAGCCTGTACACTGGGTTTCAGCCACAGGGATGTTTTATTCGCCGTTCAAGAATACATCACTGCGACTAAACGATTTTCTTGCTGAATTGTTGTATCACTATTTTCCTTCTTTTTTTTCTGCAAACTTGATATCGGTATTTCAAATCAAAATTAAGTTACAAAAAAAATTTGTAGGAATGACGCAATGCTGAAAGTTTAGGGCAAATTCACCTTATAATCGGCCAATCCCCTTCTTTGGGTACGAGCCATTTGCACAGGGAAACAACAACAACAATAAGCCTACGATGGTGATGTCGGTGGTTCAGCTGTGCAAAATTCTATGTAAGTCCTATTCAACTCCCCCATGAGATGGTGAAAAACTCGCTAGCTTGTCGGCTCTGTGCAAGCTGGTCATTTAGCATCGATCTTTTCGCCATACGATAATAAATGTTCCAGAGCCTGAATACAATCGTAGATAATATGCACATTTGATTTTGCGTGTTCTGAGATTGATGTCTGTAGGACCCGGAGTGACACAAGGAGGGATTTCACAATCTTGGTGTATTTGCCTAAACGCACGGTAGTGACGAAAGCGCTAAATATTGTTATAGAAATAAAATGAAATTATTCAAGTGACACCATTTTTTACATGGTGGTATAGCTTACCTAGCCAGGAGTAATTCGGATTCGCAAGGACACGTGATGCATCAACTACCGAACCATGCCAGAATGCAAGTTCCTCAAAGAACATGAAGAACAAAAATTTATTTTCAGGAAAGGGATAGAAAAAGGCGTACTCTGACGCATGTTGGTAGGGGCCCCCAAGTCCAGGGTTCTACCGGCTTTTACCGCTCATCTAACTTGACTCAGAAGCCCTGATTCTCCCCGAGTTGTTCACTAAGTGGTACGAGAACATGCCAGAATGAGTTCCTTAGTTTTTCTGCATGCGTAACTTCTGCCCCTCAGCCCCGCTAATTTATGAATACTTAACGATTGTAGGCGTAAATTATCGTACGATCTCAGCTTTTCAACGCATAATGTCATCGCGGTGTGTTATGTAGTCACTGTCCCTCCTAAACAGGTTTTCCTGACGAATATTGGGTAAATACTCCTGCTTAACAAGAGTCCTCTGAAAATGAAGGAGGCAACAGTTATCCCAAAAATTATCTTCATGACATTAGTGGAGCTCAAAACCCTTCCCTACATGCCGCAGAAAAGTGAAACCACGTCTGTATGAAGGAAGAATAGTAAAAGAAGACCTTATGATAAGCAGCATTACAAAGCAGTTTTCAACGACGGTAATGGAGGAAGCATTTATACCTATACATGTCCGGCTTCAGAAATGTACCCCACAAGTGCCATCTCAAATAAATTTCTCTCAAAACGCGACACCCATGAACGCTTTAAAGGTTTAAGGTTAATAAAGCTGAAACACGTTTTCGTAAATACTTTGCTCTATTTTTCAAATACGTTGATCCTGCTAGACACTGGTGCCCCGTCTGCCATACTATACCTGTTTTGTGTAGATTTAGTCTAACAAAAACGTTCCGACAATAACCCAAAATGAGTATTTTAATAAGCCGTTTTTTTTACGACGAGCAAGTGACGTGTGAGCAGCTTTTCTGCCAAACTTACTCCCGGGATGCGGACTGGAAAGCTGCCGTGAACTCGGGAAGCGGTTTCACGGAATTATTGCAGTGACGACTTGCGTCCCCTAATTAACGTTCATGTTGTTACCGCTATAGCACAAAGCATAGCAGGACGCTACAAAAAAAGCTGTCTTGTGCAAGACTGGATTCCTTGGTGGATGTGCTGCTTGAATGTCGAGCAATTTGAAGCCTGTGACGATCAAGCTTTCCAGAAGAGCCTTTGAGTCTACCTGACTTGGCGACAACATGGGTGGAGCGCTGCAGCTCTCACCAGCTTTCTGTATGCTATTACTGCGCATTTTCTGATTACCAAGGATGATCGTGTCATATGCGCGCTCTTGGTAAGGTCTTCTCACTATTTTGTCTGCGAAGGGGCATCCAGCGCCGCCATAGTAAACGGCCGCTGGTAAGTCGGGGTGGAACCGACGGAACACAAACCAGTCTTCCGCAATGGCCACGATGAACAGCAGTTACTGTCGGAGCTTCCAACTGTCACACACAAAGCGATAATAATTGTGGCAAGGGTCTGTAGAGCGACTCAGTAAAAGCTCCATAGCACTCATTTACTTTTGGCATGCGCGTTGCTCACAGCCAAAAAAAAAGCGGTAGATCTGCTTGCACCGCGTGCGACGTCCAGAAACTGGAGCCGAAAACGCCGCTCTCCTCGGTGGCAATCCACAACGCGGCTCCTAGGCCGGAGGTGCTGAAGAAGGCCGTCGCTTTCAGGATTGCCTTACAGTTGAAATTTATGGGCCAGCGTGCTCGCAGGATGAGTATGTGAAGTTCCCCATGTGTCTGCGAAGGGAAAATGCAAAATACATATAGGTGGAACCTCCCGCAATGGCAGTCAGCCAAGATACAAGTTGCGTTAAGTTTGTCTAGATTGTTTCTACTCTCATCGTCGCTGTACAGAGTGGCAACCGCAGTGAAGGCCATACCTTACTGAAGCAAGATTTTATTGTATCGGCCTCCATGCTCACCTGGGCCGCTTGAGCTCTCTCCAGCAAGGGTAAGGCCAGCGTCGCTGGGGAGCCGGACGTGTTGCCTGCACCCTCACCGCAGGCGGTTAAATCTTCTACAACAACCACGTGCACTTCGCGCACCTTTAGGAGCTCGTGACACTCGGGACGCTAGAAGCCCGGCCGCCTCCGGTGTTCGGGAGCATCGAACGCGTTCGGCGCTGAATCCGAGGAGCTTGAGCAGCTGTTGCTGCTGCTGTAGGAAGTGCTTGATCCGGCGTTCTTAAAATCAACGATACTTTTGGCACGCCTGAGCATGGTCTTGCGAGAAAAGCTCTCTACAAACAATAAGATTAAATTAGGCCTGAGAGCTGTTTGTTTGTTTGTTTCCCTGGACTGATTGCTCATACCCACTCAGGAGGAAAGGACAAGAAAGCGTAGTGCAGCTTTGCTGTGATCATTTTAACTATGTGTTTTGAAGTTATAAAATAATAGGACCAATGTCAGGAAAACCGCATAAGAAGAGCGCAATCGAGGTAAAAAAAAGAAAAGTCAAGCTGGGAAGTTTTGAGATTTCAGGTGTTGTGATTACCACTCAGCTGCATTTTCTTCACTTTGCCATTCAGAATTTTTTTTTGGGGGGGGGAGGAGTAATAAATTATAATTATTTGATTGAACATCACAGAGGTATACGTGTGGATGCCTGAATATAATCACAAACGGCATTGAAAGCATCGCTGTGGCAATGTCCCAAACTTAGGCACCAAAGCTTAGTGCAGTTTCCGCCGTTAATCTAATGCCTATTTTCAGAAATGAAATAACTAGTAACCTTTTCGAAGTATAGCGTATCAGCGACAATACAAAAAATAATGTTCTAGTGTTTCCATTTCTCCACAGAATGCACAGAGGGGTGATATTGTCTGACCAGCTCTGTGTAGATACAGGTTTAAGGGGGGGGGGAGGGCACGACATCAAAATTCACTAATTAAAACTTCACGCTTTCTGGACTCGCTCCACCGGGGTCACTATAGAAACTTGAGGTGGTTATATTCTGTCCATGTAGTTACTTTTTCTATCGTATCAGTGGAGATTGCTGATTTTCGATATCTTATTGCTGTAATATATTCAACATCTGGAAGTATGGACAAAACTGGGCCATCAAGTGCGGCTCGTGCTAAGGAATTGGCCAATTCACTTAATCCTAATCCACAATGTCCCGGAACCCATAGTAACCTCAGGAGTCTCAACTGCAAGCTTTTAAAAGTTCTTCTTTTTCTTGTTCTGCTCTTCTCATGACTCATACCCAATGCAGAATACTGGCGGAGTGTTAGGTGGCATTTTATCGGTGTTTATTCGCAACAACTCTCGTAAAAGCAGGGCATAGTCAATAAAACAAATTTATTATGCAATATTAGAATTGAAAGGTTAAACTGATAAGAACTTAGCTCAATATTCTTTTACTCTGACTGATAAATTCCTCTACGGCGTAGTGAACATCCCTGTGACTGTAGCCCAGAGCAAAGAGAGAGAGAAAAAGACTTTATTTGGTGATCCAGTGGACGCTAATCCTAGACCCGTGAAGAGAATGTCATCGTGATGCGACCACATATCACCTCGGTGTGACGTCTTCTACTCGGCGAGCAGTCCTCACTACTCCCACCTTCTGACACCCGAGCCTCCCCTGTGCCCAGAAAAGAGGCGTGAAAACAACAAATGATTCAAATTTTTTCCCGTCCAGATATCGAGAAGATGGTGGTATGAATCTTCTCCTCAATAACGTGTACCAGAGACAACATAGAAAGTAATAGTAGTTGTTTTCCGCTCCTTACACAAGAGACGCAGAAGAGACAGCGCTCGACTTGCTCTATGCAGGTAATATTTGAGGGAGGTAACCAGGCATCGAAGTTTAGTTATACCTATTTCCATACTTTTCCACCGTGATAACTCACTGTTCTGGGGAAACAAGAAGAGCATATATTCTGGAGAAGTTGTCAAGTCCGGGTCTGATAAGCATTTTTGAATGTTCACGTGTGAAATCTTTCAATTTCAATGTATGCTGTCAGTGGGAAAACCCGTATGATTGGTACCAAAAGCACCACCTTTGTTAAAGAATCAGTGGTTTTGTTTGAGAACAAATCCTTGTGTCCTGATGCCCAAATTATTGGGAGACATTGAAAGTGTGGGGAATTTAATGTTTCGAAAAGCTTTAGAAGAGGTGTTTCACCGAATGAAGTGAGACAACACACAGATAATTAATCAGTGATATTTACTACTATTGTAAATGTACTGGTTAACTGTTGGAAAGCTAATACGATGGAAATAAATTCAGCTATAAAAAATAAGATAAAATCAGGCACTCGTTAAGAAAAATACTACTCGAGTTCAGGGCAGCAGATTCTTATGCAAGCTTTTTCCTCAGCTTGCGTTTAATACATTGCACTAACCACATTCTTTGGCAGAATATTTAGATGGTCTAGTAACAGTTCATTTAAAATTCCATAAGGTAATATTCCGCATGGTTCGCCAAATTTTCGTGTTAGACAATGTCGATGAATTGAGGTTGCATTCGCAAAGGACGCACATTTTAAGAGTTTGTACATTTAGCTAGTCGAGTAATGTTTGTACAGTTATCATTTATAGTTGCAGAATATAGGCCAGTGCTCAGAGAAAAGTGAGTTGGTATTACAGATGCGAAATATTTGTGTAAGATTAGACAGTGATTCGTACAACGTTAAGAAATCCTGTATAGTAAGTAGGTTCAATCGGCTTAAGGCAGGTAGTGTTCTCACTTCCATCTGCAGGAATAGTGCTGCATTTGCCACATATTTTGGAAGGCCTAAACACAGCCGTAAAGAATCTAGATATAATAGGACTATTGGGCGAACCTTTTAAGCAGACGAACCGGGAAAAGAACACAGCCGAATTCTAATACCGGTCGTACGTACACTTTGTAGACCATCAAAAGTGCTTTTCTTCTCATACCCCATCTATGGCTGCTCAGCCTGTGCAATACACCCAACGCCCGTGCTCTTTTTGTGGTGATACAATAACTTGACGTTGCCAGTTCTTGCTCATTAGGTACATCTGCGAGATATTTAATTATTTCACTAGCGGGATATCCTGTAGCTTGGAAGAGATATTTTCACCGGGTTTTTAAAGCAAAAACCAGAATAACACACTTACTGGTATTAAGTCTTGACTGTAGACCATCTAGCCAATTCTCAAGTTCACATAGGTACGACTGTAAGATATTGTAGAGGCGCTGTATGTCGGCAACTATACCAAAAAAATAACAATATTGTCCACTTAAAGATAAGTCTGCACCTGTGATCGAATAGGAATAGTACAGTACTTTCTCCAGCATTACATAATGCTGGAGAAAGTACTGATCCCTGAGGGACTCCTCGCGTCTGCTTGTGCTTGCAGGAAGAAGAGCCATCTTTATCGCAGTAAAACTCCATATTTTTTGTCGCCCATGCTACGATATAAAAAGGAAATCCAAGGTACTGTAAACAATTATTTAACACAGAATGTTTGACTCTATTATAAGCTTTACAGATGTTTAGGGTAACTAACACAGCGTACTGTTTTTTATGCCAGGCTATGTGAACCTGACTTTCGAGGTCTACGTGCGCATTTCATTTTGGCAAATTATATAAAGTACGTTGACAAAATAAATCAAATAAAATATTCTGGTAATCAATATTCATTTGCTTTGCACGTCAGCTCATGAACGCGCACCAACAGATACCGATGATTAACCATCGATGGAAGGGCCCAAATCCATGCTGCCGGAGGTGATGAATGAGGATGATGATGCAGAAATTAGTGGCACCCACGCAATCGGAGGAATCAGCCAATGGTCAGGTGGCTCACGTGATTTCAAAAAATTACATATTATACACGAAAATAATCCGCTTACTAGAGAGAATATTTGTTTTCAATATATACTATTACCAGGCTTTATTTTGAAATCAGTCGTTTTGTGTAAACATAATGTAAAACAACAAAGAAAAGATGATTATTCTAACAGAAGGCCATATTGTAAAGTTATGAGTGCCCCGCCGCGGTGGTCTAGTGGCTAAGGTACTCGGCTGCTGACCCGCAGGTCGCGTGTTCGGATCCCGGCTGCGGCGGCTGCATTTCCGATGGAGGCGGAAATGTTGTAGGCCCATGTGCACAGATTTGGGTACACGTTAAAGAACCCCAGGTATTCGAAATTTCCGGAGCCCTCCACTACGGCGTCTCTCATAATCATATGGTGGTTCTGGGATGTTAAACCCCCCATATCAGAATCATCATCTAGAGTTATGAGTGTAACGTGTTCGATGTAAAGAACCGAGGCGACACGTTGCTGAACAAGGAATGACCAACTGGTCATTCCTTCATGACGCTTATATAGCGGCGTCGGCAGCGTGGGGAAGGGAGAGACAAGGAAAGAAGTAGCAAGCGGTATCCGCGCACATGCGCGAAAGCCCGTTTTGATACATCTTTTCTTCATCCAATCTGGACTCAGAATACCAAGCAAACAAACACCAAACAAGAAAAATTGCCCGCAGCTTCCCTCGGGGGAACACTGAGGAGGATGCGGAGCTCGACCGGCAATCAACGATTGCTTGCACGTAGCACACACGACGTAGTCGGCATAGTCGGTGCCCTTTCCAAACGTATCGCAAAGAACCGACAACGCTTTGGAGTTGTTCTGAATGTTGCCGATCCGAGTTAAGTTGTTATCGAACCAAAGACGATCACACACTTTGCAGGTGCGGCCGAAGCTTCGGTCGAGGAAGTCGCGCTTGAAGCGAGCGTTGGGCGTGGCATACTGCTTGGCGCGCCACGCCGCTACCTCGGAGCGCTTGCGCTCGCGGGCAGCATCGGGATCGGCCTCTCGTCGCCGACGCTTGCACTCGGCTTCCCGTTTTCGAAAGTCCGGGTCCTCTTGTCGACGCTTACGTTTCAAAGCGGCCGAATCCGGTGCTGCTGCTCGAGGCTGACGTCTCTCAGCGGCTTCACGTTCTCTAAGTTGAGCATCTTCCGCTCGACGCCGACGTTTACGTTCGGCGTCGCGAGCTCTTCTCCGCGCTGCCTTGTCTTCGGACGACGACTTGGTTGCGGTTCCGCGAACACTTTGGCCGGCGCTGGTCGAAGGGACGTCGATCATTGCGACCTCGGACGTCGACGCGCCGTACAAACCAACCCACGAGCGGCAACTGAGCGATAGAGCACCGACCTTGAGTATATATACAGTGCGACGGCGCATGCACTGTCAGCTGTCGAATGTTCGAGAAGGGGGAGAAGCGCAACGGCGCATGCGCGCGCGTCAGCTGCCGATGTTCTCGAAGCGCGACGGCGCATGCGCGCGCGTCAGCTGCCGATGTTCTCGAAGCGTGACGGCGCATGCGCGCTACATTATACAGCTAGCGAATGTTCGTGAAGAGGAGAAGCGCACGCGGTGTGTAGAGGAGGAAGGGTGCACAGATGGTGGAGGAGTGAAGCGCGCGCGGTGTGTAGAGAAGGAAGGGATGCACAGTTGGTGGAAGAAGGAGGAGGAATCTTGCGGACGGCACCGCACTACAAGCCTCGAGTATTAGATGCTCCGCATCTAAAACAAGTGAACTAGCAAGTCTGATGAAAGTCTTCTTCGTAGCGCAGGCGCTGTGACTCGGTCCGGGATCTCGTTGACCTGCGATGGGCTAGCGATTCGGATGAGCCTCCCGTTGATTCTGCTTGTTCGGTTTCTTCAGAAACCCTGGTACTTTGCAGGTTTGAACAGTGGTCAGCCACTTCTGCGTCACACGTGCCATGTGCCGGTTCCGAGCCTTCGTCGGGTTGTCCTACACTATTGGGCGGCTCCAAGTCTTCCAGACCGCTCTCGTAGCCGTTCTCGTTTTCGCAGCGTTCGTGTGTTGGCAGCAGATGTTTTCGATTTCGCCTCAGCTGCCCTTGACTTTCCGTTTTGATTAGATATGAACGTGGCACCACCTTCTTAAGTACCGTTGCTTTGCGGGACCAGTTCCCATTCTTGATCTGAACAACATTGCCTGCATCAAGGGGCGATAATGGCTTACCCTGTAGTGATTGCCGATGTTTCGATACAGGGCACTCTCCATCGGCGTTAAACTCAAGGACCATTGACCGAAGACGACGACCTTGCAGCAACTCTCCTGGCGACCACCCATCTTCTAAGGGGGAAGATCGATAAGCCAAAATGCCCAGCCAGAAATTCTCACGGCCCTCCGTAGTTTTCTTGAGAATTCGTTTCACAATCTGTACACCCTTTTCGGCTAAGCCGTTTGAGCAGGAAAAACTCAGGCTAGATATTATATGTTCGAAGTCGAATCGTTTTGCGAATGCAGCAAATTCACTCGAAAAAATTGGAGCCCGTTGTCGGTACAGACTTGCGCAGTAGTGCCATAGCGAGAGAATATGGCGGATATCTTAGAAATAGTTTCCGCTGCGGTTGTGCTCATCAGTATTTCAACATCTGGGAAGTTTGTCTCGTCATCATACACCACGACGTAGGAGTCCCCTGCAAACTGAAACAAGTCAATTCCGACCCGATACCACGGTCGTTTCGATGTAGGCCGTTGTAGAAGGGGCTCGCTCGGCTGGCTGTAGGCGTATTTTTGACACACCGGGCATGTTCGTACTAGGTTCTCAATGTCACTGCCTAGTCCTGGACAAAAAACTAGCCTACGTGCCCTGGCCTTGCATTTTTTCTGTCCCTTGGGGCCCTCGTGTATCCGCCCCAGAATTTCTGATCCCTTACGTTTTGGCACGAAAACCTTGCTCCCTTTTAACAGTGCGCCGTCCACTGCCGATAACTCCGATGTGAATGGCTTTAGTTTCCCTTAAATCGTCGCACCTGCTTTTAGTTGCTCTAACACGCTGCTTAAATACGCATCGCCACGGGTCTCTTTTTGAAGTCGTTGCTTTGTATGTCTGCTTAGCAGGCTTGAAACCACCTGAATTGCGTGGACCTCTATGTCTTCCGCTTCATCAGCGGCCCCAGGCAGCGTGGCAGTACGGGACAGCATGTCTGCGAGCACCAGGTCTTTCCCAGGGATGAACTGCAAGACATAGTTGTATTTGAAAAGACGGATGAAAAATCTTTGCAGTCTTGGTGGCATGTCCGCAACACTTTTTTGGGCGATGGCAATCAGAGGCCTGTTATCAGTTTCGACAAGAATCCTGCGGCCATAGACAAATGGGTGAAACTTTTCGCACGCAAATACTATAGCCAGCGCTTCCTTTTCAATTTGAGCATAACGTGTTTCACTCTCGCTCAGAACCCGCGATGCGTACGTGACTGGGCGCCAGTTTTTTCCATGTTTTTGAAGCAAGGCGGCACCAATCCCGCTTCTAGAGGCGTTTGCAGTTACCTTCACTTCTTTTTTTTTAATCAAAGAGTGCTAGTATCGGTGGGTTCATCAATGCGTTGCAGATCTGAGCCCACTCGTGCGTGTGTGCTGACATCCATTTGGACACCACGCTTTCTTTCAAAAGGCCCCGAAGTAGTGACGTCCTGTCAACTGAGCCAGGGTACATACTTGCGGAAATAATTCACAATGCCCAACATTCTGCGAACTGCCTGTTTATCTTTCGGTTGCGGTATAGCCTGTATGCTCTCGGTTAAGTCTGGACTGGGACGGACGCCACTCTCGCTGATCACGTCACCAGGAAATGCTATCTATGTCACACAAAGCAAACATTTTTGGGCGTTAAACGTCATCCCAGCTTCCTCCGCTCGCTTTAGTATGGCTTTCAGCCGTTCATTATGCTGCTCTGTCGAGTCCCCCCAGATTAGTATATCATCAATGTATACACGCACACCTTTCAGGCCTTCAAAAATTTCTGTTAAAGTCTTCTGGAAGACCTCACTTTCTGAAGAAATTCCAAATGGCATCCGCAAGAACCTATAGCGACCAAAGGGCGTTGCGAAGGTGCACATGCGTGACGTAGCCTCGTCCAACGGTATCTGATGGAAGCCTGCGTTTGCGTCTAGCCGGCAAAAGTACCTTGCGCCCGAGATTTCACTTTGAATGTCCTCCCGAGATGGCATACGATAATGTTCGCGCTTTATGCTTTTCTTTATGACCCTTGGGTCCATACATAAGCGAATACGGCCATCCCTTTTCCTTACTACAGCTAAAGGGCTTACTCAATCGGCAGGCTCGTGCACCTTAACGATGATAGAGGCCCTTTCCATTCGGTTCAGCTCCTCACGAAGCTGCTTCTTGATCGCCAACTGTACCCTCTGGGCAGACTGCACTACCGGAATGGCATCCGGTCGCAGTACCATTTTGTACAGTCGCTTTACACCGCCAGTTCCGCGAAATAGGTGTAGAAAAGTCAGCAGAGGACCGTCTTCTCTTGAGTCTACCACATTTACTGTTGGAATCAGTCCGAATTCCTGACATGCCTTGAGGCCAATGATGGCATTGCGACCTTTGTTCACAATGAAAAATGCAACGCGACGTTCTTGGCCGTTTAAATTCAGGACTTCTGTTGTTACTCCCATGTGCTTGATAATGCTTCCGTTGTATGCAGTAAGAACTGCCGTGCTTTTTCTTGGCTCCGTTGCTCGGATGACACGCGAAACAAAGACAGAGGTAGTAGGTTGGCTTGAGAGCCAGTATCTACTTTAAATTTCAGTTTTTGGCTGCCTATCTTGCCGCGCACTGTCCAATCTGCTCCCACACCATCCGCCACGCCACACACGCTGATGTTCAAGATATCAAAATTATCATCCGCCTCTTGTGCATCATCCACTTGGTCAACCTGACGCTTTCTGCAACACGCCGCAAAATGATTCTTTTTCTTGCTCACGTAGCAAAACTTTCCCCGAGCTGGACATTCTTCTGGAACATGGAATCTTCCGCACTGACGACATCGAGACTGGTTTTGGCTGGCTTGTGTTCTTCTCGTGTACTCCACTTGCCGGCTTTCCTTCGACCACTCTGCATTTTTCTGCGCAGATACTTCGACTGCTTTGCACATTTGATCAGCTTCCTGCAAAGTAAGGTCCTTCTAGCTTAGCATTCTCTGTATGAGTTTTTTATCGCTGATCCCAAATATCACTTGGCCCCTTATCATTGATTGTTCAAGGTCCCCAAAGTTGCAGAGTTTCGCTTGCTTCTTGATGTCCCTCAAAAATATTTCAAACGGCTCTGCCTCCTCTTGTACTCGAAGGCGGAACACATGTCGTTCATAAGCTTCATTGCCTTGCTGGACATAGTACTCTTCAAACTTTTTGACCAATGTTTGATAATCTTCTCTGTTCTCACCTTGTAAAAACGCGAAGTTGTTGTACACATCCAGGGCATCGTCACCTGTGGCGCTGAGGAGTATGGCCGCTTTCACAGCTTCTGTCCTTGACTTTTCTGACGGTGTGGCTGTGAGGACGAGCTCCATCTTTTTTTTTACAACTGCAGCACGTTTCTTCTCAAGTTTACGGAAAGCTGCAGCGGTGGTGGGGGCTTGAAGACATCCATTCTGCCGCTGAGACAAACCCTTCTGACACCGTGTAACGTGTTCGATGTAACGAACCGAGGCGACAAGTTGCTGAACAAGGAATGACCAACTGGTCGTTTAATCATGACGCTTATATAGGTGCGTGGGCAGCGAGGGGAAGGGAAAGACAAGGAAGGAAGGGGCAAGCGGTATCCGCGCACATGCGCGATAGCCCGTTCTGATACAATGAGTGACTCATAGATCAAATAATTCGATTTGATTCAGTAGTGAATCGTTCAGCAGCAATTCATGTGTTTGTGCCCGAATGTCCCACCTCGAAAGCCTCGAATACCAGCTGAAGTAACTGTCATGCCGAGCAGAGGCAGTATATTGTTCACGGCTATTTTTCGGGGGAAGAAAAAAAATTGTCAGTCCAGTTAGAAGTTCTCAAGTGCCTCTCATACTAAGGGTAACATGCGTGAGATATCATCATACAGGGTCAGTGCCAGAATAGAATTACAAATACGATTCCACATCGCCATCTTCTCAGGGCTGATTCTGTCCAACTTGTTTTGCACCATTTTCTGCTCTAAAAGAACTGAACGTGCTTAAGCCAGGTGAGGATTCAAAACTTGGTGTATATGATGGGGTTTGATTGTAAGTTAAAAGTTTAAAAATAAATCAAATGAACTATTCTTGTAACTGTGGTATTCATTCACAAGAAATTAAAAAGTGATTAGTGAACCATATTTGGTTCTTAACCTAATCGAATGCCTTTTTACATGCCCACAATTTTGTCTATTGTAGTACAATTTTAATCGCTTTTTAGTGTAGTCACGGCTGTTTCAAAGAATTTTTGTGACACTCACATGATGATCGCACGTGTTTTGTACTGACGTGTTCATGCCTGCCCATAAAAGTGGCCACATACTCGTATTCCTGTTAATCCTGACGAAGGCCGTGCCACAGCCGAAACGTAGAGTAAACAACTATCAAATTTTCGTAAGTGTGCTCCTTTATCCTTTATTCCTTTATTCCTAATTATATTTGCACTGGATCCACAGAATTTCTCAATTTCTCTTTTGAATCATATATATATATATATATATATATATATATATATATATATATATATATATATATATATATATACATATATACATATATATATATATATATATATATATATATATATATATATATATATATATATATATATATGCCACAAAAGTTCTTCTAGGGATGCTTCTCGACGCCTGAGGGGCATCTTCAGGGGTGACACGCCCGTGATGTGCAGCGCTTATATACGATTGCTTTCCATGCGTGCGAGGTTTGCCTTAGCTCGTCGGAAGCCCTGGCAGTTGAGGGAGAGCAATGTATCATTGAGCGGTTTATGTTTACCACTTACTGTTCAACGTGTCAGGATTTCAGGAGGAGCCACTGGCGAAGCTTCCATTCTTTTTGCGGGAGCACCGCGTCGTCTGGACAGAAATAGTGGTCAAACGAGTCACATAGTTATGCCACTGCACACTGCTCACTGTTAAATTGACGGGGCTTGTATTTGTGCTGCCGCATTATTTTGTCGGAAGAGAAGGTATTCGGACACTGGCCGAGACCGTTTTTGGCACGCAAGGCAATGAGAGCGTTGTTGCGCTTTTTGCGGGCAAGTGTTCTTAGAGACGGACTGTAAGTAGCGTCGTGGATCGTATTGTTGGCCATCTGCTTTTTTTTCTTTAACGTCTCTTCTCTGTCATCTTTCATCCCCCATTTTTTTCCAAAACAGTGTAGCCATCTGGTCTGAAAAGTGGCTAATCTCCTTTCCTTCCTCCGTTCTTTTTCTCCTCCTCCTGCTCCTTGGCTTCCCTAGTTTAAAGAGCGGGAGAGTCAGCGCAGGCCATCCGGTACACGACGCCCTGAGCTTTTTCCGCAGGAGCGTGATTTATGGGCTGATAAATGAAGCTGTGGCTTGTTGTGCATGCCCACAAGCCACCCACCTACCATTAGTAGTTTCATCCCTCTGCCTAGAGTTTCCGAGCCGGCGTAAAAAGCTCAGGGCGTCATGTACCAGATGACGCGCGCCGGCTACCTCGCTTCAATTTATTACATCAACCAGAAACTTTCATTAAAGACTGTGGCAGCACTAGCATGTACCCCGTTAGTTTAACAGTGAAGGTAGGGCAGTGGCAGATCACTGCGAATGGTTTGACTATCATATCAGTCCCAAGGATGCGGTGATCCGGAAAAAAAAAACATTCGCTGGCTGCCCTTCCTAAATCCTGGTACATTCAACTGACAATGAAAAGCATTAAGCCGTCCATGGAGACATTGCCTTCTCTCTATTGCCGAGGCTTGCGACGAATCACGACAAACATTGCGCACCCGACATGCAATAGGATTTAAGCGCTGCACATCTCATGCCGTCTCATCCTTGAAGAAGAAGCCGGTCGTGCTCTGCAGCGTCAGGTTTTCTTCAAGAGTGAAAATCTCTTCAGAAGACATGCGCAGGGTTATTTGCTTTGTTTGCTCACATGTATTCAATTGACAGTATCTGCTGAATGACTAATACGATTAGTACTATAACACTACAGCCACGGCGAAAAACATTCACTAAGAATCATGACGTACTTAAGGACTCTACTTGTTTAGGCCGCTGTATAAAGTGATTCCACTGCGTTTGTCTTCACGTTCGCAGAAACGCGACGGCGCTGAAGTAATGCTTCGTCGAGGGAACTGATATGTGAACGATAAAATGCCGGCTGTCCTCTCCGTCACGGGAGTCCTGAGTAGCATCGCTCTTCTCGTTTACCACAGCTCGACTCACTGGATCTGTTTCAATCGTCGTGACATCCTCCGCTAAAGCACAAGGAAGGTTTTTTCGGACCATGCAGACCTACCACTGTTCACTGGATGCGACGAAATGGCATGCCAGCAATACAAGACACGCAATAAAACCTCCTTGAACAAGTCCTAAAGGACTTGTAATAACTTCTGTGGGTTTGTCTGCGTGGGTTGGAAGCACCAACATCGTCGGCTCTCTGTCCTTGACGTGGACGAATACTTGATGTACAAGCGTGCACTCGATGCTGTTTCGCGTGTTCTCCTTAATTGCCAAAATCAGGCTCGAACCTCTTCGTCTACGGCGAGCGTCAAAAAGAAGGTAGTCGCCCTGGCAAAGTCTTGCATGGAATCGTCAGAGAGCAGCCTGCAATACCTAAAGAGCTTCATATCCGAACAGCATCTGCCATGGCCAGAAAAATTTCACTGGGGCCCACTGGTGATTCTTCTCGAACTCTCTGGAAACTGCAACATTCAATTGTGGTTCCAAGTCACCGTCAGACTGTTTCCGTTTCACGTTTGGAGCGACGAGCCGGTGCTGAAAATCGTTCCTAGCTCCACATTTACTTCATGAATTGCTATTATGCGGCTATCCGTCGGCCATTCCACAGGTTCGACACGATCGCTTCGCTACCAATGGTACTTTCGAAGGATGCTGCGCCTCTTAGATGTTCCGGTATCACGCTCTGGCGAAATCATTTGCACAATCGAGACGATGAACAAACGCACACTTGACATGCGACCCCAGCTATGACAGCGCCTGAGCCGAGAATTGTGCGAATGTCGCTCTAACATTTACCTGAGACAGTGATTCTTCCCTTTCTAACTTGTCGTCTGGTCTTGCTCTTCAACGAGTACCTGATGTGGGCACGACGCTTCTCGCCCATTGACATTGTAGAAGGGGGAAACGTAAGTCTCCTTCGCTCTGTTTACATATTAGGGCTCGGGGTCGAGACACAACAGGCGCCCAAACTAAGCCTGGGCCTGCGTGCCACCCACGAGCTTGGCTGAATGGCTCACAAAGGAATTGCAGACGTCACAATAGGGATCCCAGATCTTCGTCAATTGGCTCATGCGCGCCCTTGTCTCGTCGAGATTGAAACTGGTGTAGGTATCGGATGGCTCTGTCTTTTTCATTACACCTGGAAGCAAATTCTTTCATTCGAGACGTTAGAGATGTCCTCATCGATGCCTTTGCGCGTCAAAGTAAGGTATTACTTCAGCTCGGTGCCCACATGACCGGCATTTCGTGGAACAGCGACTGT
The DNA here is from genome assembly GCF_043290135.1 of Rhipicephalus microplus. Classification (NCBI taxonomy): domain Eukaryota; kingdom Metazoa; phylum Arthropoda; class Arachnida; order Ixodida; family Ixodidae; genus Rhipicephalus; species Rhipicephalus microplus. The sequence goes on along the minus strand of NW_027464585.1, from coordinate 16,732,014 downwards.
AATGTGGCTGATGTGCTGCCAAAACTGTCTCAGCGAGCTCATTTTTTTATTGAGTGTTTAAAACTAATGATCGAATGCTGGCGGCTACAAGAATAAGACATAGCCAACGTTCTGAAGCCGGGCTCCTCACAGAGTGATCGATGGAGATTGCGTGGCGCACTTACGGTTGCCAAGGACTACTTTTCGTTTCCTTCGTACCACTCACATATTTATCCAGCCATCAACTACGGTGGCAGCGGCCACCTCATTGCGGACGAAGTGCACAGAGGTCTGTTCCACGAGCTTTTGTACAACAAAAGTCACAGTCCAAGCAAGAGAAGCCACGTGGGACATGTCCGACTTTCGAACAACACTGTACTGTCAGACTAGTCACTGCACCACGTGGACATCAAGGCACTGCTCACTGCCCTGTCCCCATACAGGCTGGCCGTCGTGCAGGACTTGAGTAGTGCGTACGCAAGGTTGTTGGGCTTTGCTCAGGACAGATTTCTCTTCGTCGCATCGTGCCACGCCCTCTGCTCTAGCGGCCACTATGTGGATTTGTTGTACGGTGATGCGAGGCGACACCGCAATGAACCCGTGAAGGAGCTCCCGCAGTTTGCCACGGCTTTTCGCTGCACGCTGCTTTGCCCCCAGATCTAGACTCAGGCTTCTGTTTTATTTGGTTTCATATTCGTGCGTTTCTTCAGACGTCTTTTTATCGTAATGATGGAATAGTAAACTCTCAGAGCTTTGCGTCATTTCGCTCTCTCTTCCTTTTAAACGGCGTTTTTCTTATTTGGCGGTATTGAAAGTTCAGAGTAGAACGTTCAGAATTGAAGAGGCGTTTTTTTTTTCAATTCTATTCACCAAAGAAATACTGGACGTATTTCAATCCTGAATGACGTGTATATGAAGTCGCGGTTAAACAAACAAAAAAAAACAAAAAACACTGTCATAGGCTAACCACACACATTTAGGCAATTTTCATCGAAGAAGATAGCGCTAGTTTATATTTGTTGCCCAAATAAACGCTTAAAGTACTGATATCCTCATAAACTTATCTGAAAAGCTGCGCAAGAAAACCGACGCCAGGCCTGCACGTAAGGCGCAGCCGAGTCGTAGCGAAAACTAGAAGAGCGGCCTTCCAGAGCCTTTCAGAACACTGATTGGGTAACTACTTCAAGCATACTAGCTTGATGCCTGCTAGGGCTTTAATCTAAAAAAAACAAGTCCTTCTAAATTCTTCTAAAAACTTCTAAAATTAACAAGTCCCTTTTCGTCATACTTTCTTTGTTTGATTTTTCAACAATCACTTGATTCAGGATTTATACCAGATTATTGGAAATCAGCGCATGTGACCCCAATTTTTAAGTCTGGTGACAATACAGTTCCCAATAACTACAGGCCAATTTCACTATCATCAATCTGTTGTGAATTACTTGAACACATATTATTCACGCATATAATGAACCACCTTAATCTGAATAAACTGCTCCTAAACAGCCAACATTGGTTTCGTAAATATTTATCTTGCGAAACACAACTCTTTGAATTGGTAACTGACCTTCATTCTTCTCTAAACGTGCCCCGTCCTGTTGATGCAATTTTTGTTGATTTCTCGAAAGCCTTTGATCGCGTGCCACATAAACGTCTGTTCCTAAAAGTTCGCCAACTCCAACTCGACCAAAACACAACACGATGGATAGAAGAAATTTTAACCAATCGTTTCCAGACAGTCAAGTTAAACAATCATATTTCTAACCAAACACGTGTTTCATCTGGGGTCCCTCAGGGGTCAGTGTTAGGTCCTCTTTTATTCCTGATTTACATCAATGACATAGCATGCAGCCTAAAATCACCAATTCGCTTGTTTGCGGATGATTGCGTAGTGTATAGAGAAATATATAATCCAGACGATACAATTATCTTACAATCTGATCTTATTAGGCTAGAGGAATGGTGTAGCCGCTGGCAAATGGAAATAAATGTAGAAAAAACCAAACACATAATGTTTAGTCCTACCCCCGAGTCAGTTCCCGCTAACTACAAAATAAATGATACTCCAATAGATTCAGTTCAATCGTTTAAATATTTAGGTGTGTTCTTTACGGCGAATTTAAAGTGGACGTGCCACATAGAATACATATCTACTAAAGCCCTTAAAAAACTCGGCCTTCTCAAAAGGCGCCTACATTTAGCCACCAAGGAAAGCAGGTTTCATGCATATAATTGTCTTATCCGGCCCTCACTAGAATACGGTTCAATCGTATGGCATCCTCAGGGCGCAAACCTAACTAACCTTTTGGAATCTGTCCAGAACAAGGCAACTCGGTTCATCACGTCCTCGTACTCACGTTACCAAAGCGTATCTTCTTTAAAGAATTCACTTCATCTTCCCTCGCTTGCCATGCGCCGAAAGTTGGCTCGACTATCTTTTTTTCATTCGCTGTACCACAGTAGCACGCCGTTTTCCCAGCTTCATATCATTCCACCACCTCATATCTCCGCCCGGATAGACCACACTTTCAAAGTTAAACCAATTTTCGCTAAAACAGAAGGATATAAAAACTCTCCTTTAGTCCTTGCAATCGCAGAATCGAACGCGCTACCTGCTCACATCGCAGAACTGTCCGATTCATCATCTTTTCAACATGCACTGAAAACCTTTCTTGAAGTTCTTTGATGACGCATAAATCTTTATTTTGTTTTTCTTCTTCTATGTTTCTCTCTGTATTTTTTTCTTTTTCTTTTTTTGCACACTGTTGTTGAGTGTACTGATCGCGCTTTTTTGTCCTTGTTTACTGTTTTAAAGTGCATTTCGCGTGAACCCCTTTTTTCATTCAATGTAATCTATTGTTGTTTGGCGTTGTTTCGGATTGCACTTTCAGTTTCTCGATGCAGTAGACATGTATACCATCTCTGCCTTCATTTATGTTCTGTACTGTACTTGTGATCATAACCCCACTCTATCCCCCCCTATGTACTGCGCATTCGGGCCTTTAGAGTATTTGAATAAATAAATAAATAAATAGTGAAATTTTTTGGGTAGTAGGCCGCCATTCGCTATTCTATTTTTTGTCATTCTTCTGAGAACCGTCTTATCGGCTAAACATTTCTAAAGACCTTGCAAAGAATCTAAGAAGCCGTGCCTAAAAAACGGTGCCGTAGGCTAATCACGCATTTTCAGGCAACTCTCGATGAAGAAAATAGCACTTGTTTGGATTTCGAAGCTGACGAAGGCAGCGATTCCATGCATGTGATCTGTAAGCATTCACTTACAGACTGCTGCAGACTCGTACATACATCACAACAACGACACTAAGCAGGCTCACTACTGACTTATCTACTATATGTCCACACGGTTACAACGAATATAACAATTTCGACCACATGTTCTGGCTGTGCCCTGCCAACGTGGATACAAAGTTTTCAGATCAGTTGTTTTGGGGCTCCACCCTTTGAAGCACAGAACTCTTTGCTCCGGTCAAGGCTGCCCAGAGGGCCCGGGCCCTCTGGACAGCCTTGACCGGAGCGATGAGCTTTGTGCTTCGAAGAGAGGAGTCCCAAAAGGACTGGTCAGAAAACTCTATACCCCGGGCCCTCTGCATAGCCTTGAGGACTCTGTCTACCGATTCCGACCTGGGTGGAGCCGCCGCATTGATTGGCGGGGCTTTCAGCACCGCTTTTTGTAGTCTCAGGACCTCAATAAAGTTTATACTCACTCACTACGCAATATAAACTAAAGACCTAAAGTATATACTAAGGACCTGAAAAAGTACCTTTAGACTAGCATGGTAATCTGTTAGTTGTCTTGATGTAGTCAATGTAACACTGTATACATCTCCGTCGTAGGAACCTTAGGAAGTGCCTAAAGTGATTTATAAATGTTCTATAAAATTTACTTCTACTCCTGACCTCTGCAATGCGGCTCCTAAAGATATTTTTTGTGATAAGAATAATGATGACAGAATGAAAAAGAATGCTCAGTTTTTTTAATGTTGTTGCCAAAAAATGCACAGCACTGTTGCCATGTGTCCAGCTATCTTCAAGTATTTAGTTGTGCAACTACACAGCGCAATCTGGCATAAGTAAATCCTAACTGGCGAAACATACACCACTGTTTGATCCAACAATGCCTAAAATGCTAGAAACATTTAAATTTATTCAATTTACGTATTTACTATTGCAAATAAGCATTTATGAACATTAATACTGTCACGTAGGCCGCATTTGATAAAACAGGAGTGATGGGTCCACTCTAGGATAGGGCTGCTAAACAGTCTGCCATTTTGTTTAAACATAATCTATGGTGGCCTGGTACCCAGAGTAAATGCGTATTTGTACGCTTTTCGGTGATATATGACAAAACTTATTCATCAGTTCTGCATTCGCTGCCGCAAAAAGTGCAGTTATTACTGATGGTGAATCTGTAATAATCAATGCTGCTGATTCGCTTGAGGGCATTTTGCGTAAAACTGAAAAAAGGAACAATAATTTTACAATTATACCTGGGGAGTCTGGGAGTCAAATAGAAAAGGACCAGTTGAGCAAAAAATAGAAGATTCCAGCGCATGCCTTCTCTTTTGACACAGATTTATAAGTCGCAATTAAATTGCCTATATCCAGGTGAGCTAGATAGCCTGCTTTCTGGTTCTCTAAATCCCAATGTGGTAATTGTCTCAAATTATGTGGAGATTTATCATCAAATTGTGTGCTAAGCATTGACATTAGTTTGCCTATTGGGCCAGTATCAATAATTTCACAATCAGCTGCTCTAGCATTGCTTGTGTAAACATAATAAATAAGTGGGGTGTGTAATCGCGAACAGTGCGTTTCGAAGAACAAATTTGATTCTTCAATGAAAACGTAAGGCTAGCGTTTCTGGTGTGAGCTGCATGTCTTCAAGAATGCTTGCACAGTTCGAATTTTAAACCTATTTACCAGAGAAGGTAGGCGAGCTTCTTACAATACGTTGTTTTTAAGAAACTTTCGAAGACTGAGGCACAAACGCAACGCTTCTCTTTTCTACAATTCTAGAAGCTCATTTTGTAAGATCTACTGCCAGAAAACAATAGATATTCAAATTCCATATTAGGCCACACATGAAGTTTCTATATAAATGTTTTGGTATCTTTTATAACCGTATTTGGTATAACCCCATTCACTTTATGGTTTGCGAGCTTCAGCAACAACACCATGTTGCGTATTGCCTTAAAGTTCACATTCATCAATGTGGCTTCTTTATTGATTCATCATTATATTAAGTGGTTGTTGCTAACAACACGGCACTACTTCCTGTTCTGAGCTTCTCTACGTACGTCGACCCAAGTTCTTCCCCAAGGCATCTTTTTAGCCTATCTTTTCACCCGGGATGAATGTTCGATTTGTTCTTTCACCAAAGACACTAAGACCGTGACGAAACCTGTCATCACCCCGCAATATAAGTCGTGCTTCAACAAAATGATATCCGGTGATCTCTTACCTTTCCAAGTTGCAGCGCTCGGGGGTGTTCTATTTTTTTACCTGGATATCTTTGACGTCAACGACTGTCCTCTGGGCCGCACAAGTGCCGTAACCCACCGCATCGAAACCGGCGACGCCAGTCCACTCCACAAACGCCCTTATCGCGTGTCACATGTTGAGCTTCAAGTTATACAGACGGAAATAGAGAAGATGCTGAGCGAAGACGTCATTGAGCGTTCATCGAGTCCTTGAGCATCCCCTAATGTCTTAGTCGAAAACAAGGACAACAACTGGTGCTTTTGCGTCGACTATCGCCACCTGAATTGGATCACCAAGAAGGATGTTTATCCTCTGCTACGAATCGATGATGCGCTCGACTGCTTCCACGGCACCAACTATTTCTCGTTCTAGACCTTCGATCCGGATACTGGCAAATTTCGGTCGACGACAGCGACCGCGAGAAGACAGAATTCATCACACCCGACGGCCTTTACCACATCAAGGTCATGCCTTTTGGGTTGTGCGATTCCCCGTCTACTTTTGAACGTATGATAGACTCTCTTCACGGTTTCAAATAGTCGACCTTCCTTCACTACATGGACGATGTAATCATTTTCTCGCCCTTCTTCGAAAGCCACCTGTCTCGTCTCTCAGCAATTCTTGACGTATTTCGTTGCGCTGGTCTCCAACTGAATTCGTCAAAATGCTCATTTGGATGCCGGCAGATTAAACTACTCGGCCACCTTGTTGACACCACTCGTGTTCAACCCGACCCTGACAAAATCCGTGCAGTGCGAGAATTCGCGGTTCACATCACCACCTGTGTTGGCTCATTTTGATCCAGTGGCTCGAACAGAGCTTCGCACCGATGCAAGCGGCCATGGCATTTGTGCTGTACTCGCTCAGATACAGAATGACACCAACCGTGTGATAGCCTACGCTAGTCGCCTTCTGTCGCAAGCGGAAAAAAATTATTCCATCACTGAGCGGGAATGCTTAGCTCTCGTTTGGGCCATTGCGAAATTCCGTCCGTACTTATACGGACGTCCGTTCGCAGTCATCACGGACCATCATGCGCTTTGCTGGCTGTCGACGCTTAAGGACCCTACAGGAAGACTCGGCCGATGGGCACTTCGATTACAGGAGTACACGTTCTCGGTTGTTTGCAAATCTAGAAAGCTGCATAGCGATGCTGACTGCTTATCCTGGCCCCCCGTTGATCCTCCTAGCTCCACTGATTTGGAATCCGATGCCTGCATTTTGGCCATCACTGACTTTCTGAACATGGCCCACGAACAGCGCCGAGATCCATCGCTGCTCACCATCACTGACCGCCTTCAATTGCCTCATGCTGACCCTTCCTTTAGCAGATACCTACTTCAAGACAATGTTTTGTACTCCCGCAACTTACACCCCGATGGCGTGGAACTTTTAATCGTCGTACCACATCACTTGCGAAAATATGTTCTGCAACAATTCCACGAGGTTCCAACTTCTGGACATCTAGGAGTCTCTAGAACTTACGACCGCGTTCGACGACTAGTATTCTGAAAGGGTCTCTACCACTCTGTTCGCCGTTACGTCGCATCTTGCGACCTCTGCCAGCGCTGAAAGAAGCCTACGACTCCCCTTGCCAGTCTTCTTCAACCTATTCAAGTTCCAGCCGAGCCGTTTTATTGAGTGGGGTTGCACTTGCTAGGTCCTTTTCCTACTTCTACAACTTCAAAAAAATGGATTGCAGCGGCCACAGACTATGCCACTTGGTATGCATTCACTCGAGCGCTACCAACCAGCTGCGCAATAGACGTTGCCGACTTCCTGCTGCACGACTATTCTCCAGCATGGCACTCCGTCCCAGCTACTCACAGACCGTAGTCGCTACTTTCTATCTCGTGCGGTTAATTGTCTACTGATCTTGTGCTACCCGTCACAATTTCACCACATCTTCCCACCCTCACACTAAAGGCCTTACGGAGCGCCTAAACCGCGCATTGACAGACATGCTTTTCATGTACGTATCTACCAACCACACTGATTGGGACATAGCTCTGCCGTTCGTCACCTTCACCTATAACTCGTCGCGTCATAAAACAGCGGGCTACTCCCTTTTTGTCTACTCTTCGGGCGTCATCCCTTACAGCCCTTCAACACACTGCTTTCATCAGCCCACCCATCCTCCATTTCGTACGCTCAGGATGCGATCACCCGTGCCCTCACGGCACGCATGGTAGCCTGCGCTCGGTTATCATCGTCGCAGACAGCACACAAGTCCCTATACGACCGTCGACACAAGTCCCTATACGATGCCGTTTTTCTGCGGGATCTCTTGTTCTCCTGTGGCTCCCATCTCGACGTGTTGGCCTCTGCGAGAAACTACTATCACGATATGCTGGGCCATACCGAGTCATTCATCAGGTCACACCTGTGACCTACGAGATTGCCGCTACCACAAACTCATCAGCTGCTGCATCCAGAACGGAAGTACTCCACGTTTCTCGTCTCAAGCCCTACAACGCGGACTCGCTCATTTAACAGGCACTGAGACGGTGCCTTACGGGGCGGGGTGATGATACGTGTACGGAACTGCCGCCCCGACACAGTTGAATTGGCACCTAAAAGGAAGAAGACGATATTGTGGTTGTTTTGGGTTGGACTCTCGAGCTTCTCCCGTTGGCCTTCATGACTCTGCGCTTTTTAGGTCGTTAGCAAGACCAGCTGTCGGTGAATAAATCTTCCCCGTAACAATAATATACCTAATTAATTAGACACTTTGCCTGCCGATAGATCTGGTCACTATACACTCAAGAGATGTTGATTGGCTGCAGAAAAGAGAACGGAAGGTGCGCACTTTACGTTCAGCGTAATACGAATGCTTTTGAGCCACCTTTCTGGCGTACTGAGTTAATTTTGTAAAGTCGGGTATAGTGATTGAAGATGCGTATTACCTCTAGAGCAAAATCATCTGCACACACATATAACTGAATATACCGAGTTGATAAAACCTATGAAGATGTTCAATAAACTGGCTATAGGACAGCTTCCTTTATTACGCCACGTTTCACCTTATATCTATTCGATGAGCACCTTGCTTTAAAGCAGTGATATTGCCTTCCTCTTAAAACCTCCTGAATCCCTGCAGTGATGTAGTTAGGAAAGTGGTGATATTTCACCTGTTTTAAAAGATCGAATGCTGAATCTTTCATATGCTTTAGCCAAATATCGAGTAACTGATGCACAGTTTTGTCGCCGACGCCCAGCCAGTTGTATTCACCTCTGTAAATCAACATGCGCGCACCATATTGGGCAACCATATCAAAAAACATTTCGATGAGATGCAAGATTCGTTATTATCAATTTACTTCGTTACTCGGCCATTGAAAACTGATTTATTAGCTTCACCAGATTAAATGTGAGCAATATCGGCCTTATTTTGTCTGAAGCAAATGCTGTTCCTTACTTTTTAATAAGTGGAATTACTTTAGACAGCTACCGTTGCGCAGGTATCTAAGCTTTTGTCAAAGGAAAATTCACCAGATTAGGCACTTCAGTTGAATAAATATTCAGTATTACTTTTATTATCGCAATTTCCCCCCCCCCCTCTCTGGTCCAGGTGCTGAAGGAGGTACGTGCCTTATTACCCTGCCAGCTCATCTGCAGTAACCTCCTCAAAATCAATAACAGCGATTTTGGTTCACAATGTGCAGTGGCGTAGTTGCCAAAATCTATATTGTAGCCTAGCGCCATATTTTCTACTAATTCAGACAGTTCATAGAGAGAAAGAATACAAGAGTTAATAGTTTCAGCGGGTGGTAACACTTTTTGAGATCATAAAATTCAATAAAGCGCTTTTTTATTTTTCGCCCTATAAAAAATATAAATCGTTTTCTAATATAGTCATCTTTTCCTGTACTTGCTGTGCGTATGAAATCTGCTGCCGCGAAATCCTAATCACACCAATTATTTGAACATTGAAACATTGGTTGACAATCACTTGTTTCTATGCAGCTTTGTGTTTTTGTTAGCTCCTCATGCACTCTTCATTCCAGCATTGGCTAAAAGAATCTCCTGTGGCTGAGTTTAATCTAATAGTTGCGTTTTTAGTGATATTTTTACCACCACACGTAGACTCATAGCCTTTATGTCGCCTTCAATACCCTTGCGGCGAATAAGCGCAGCCTTTAGTCTTTTTCGAATTTTTCGTAGTTGACGAATGAAGCAACCTATTCGCCAACAAGTATCTCAGCAAGTTAAAAACAAAACTAATGAGCAAGTGATCACCGTTAGCTGCGCAGTATAAAGCTTTCAACGAGCATATAGGTAAGGATGAGCTTGAGAATATCAAGTTTATTACCGATCTAAACAGACCTCGGACAAAATGCTTGTCAGGATCTTGTCATTAACCCAATCCCACAAGGCTTTTAGGCTTAAATCTGTTTTCAAGCACCAAACCACATGATCTGAATGGAAGTCACCAGGAACTAAAATATACTTTATGCAGGCAGATAACATGCCGTCTAGACTCCTTGTGTCGAGCATCCTAACCGGGAAATATGCATATACAAAAGAAAGGGCAGAACTGTCAGGTAATACTATGTTGAGTATGAAATCTTCACAATTTGGAGTCATGTGCCGATAACATATTTTCGTTTTGTGACCAAACTTGGTCAACATCAAGGCCGCGAGAGCCCCACATACCTCTACTAGGTCTGCCCAATCAAAGCATTCGTTATGTTATTGCGTAAAAATTTTAACCAGTTGAAAACCAGGTTTCTTACGGTGATATTATAGCTGGAGAAAGGTGCTCTGAATCAATCGTAAGCTACCATGCGAGTGCATAGTACCATGCGAGTGTGTAGTGTGCAGTGTGCGGTGGAAGTTGGAGGCAGGGTAAATAGACAGGACACTGGCAAGCTTTCCCAGGAAACGAAGAGTCTCATTGAAAAGCGTCAAATCATGAAAGTCTCAGGTACACAGACAAAATGGAATTGGCAGAGATTTCGATGTTGATTAATGGGCGTAAGGTATGTGATGTAAGAAGGTATAACATGGAGAGAATTAAACATGCTCTGAAAAATGGAGAAAGCGTCAAAGCAGTGAAGAGGAAACTTGGGATAGGCAAAAATCGGATGCATGCACTAAGGGACAAAGAAGGCAAAATAACTACCGATATGGATAGGATAGTTGAAATAGTGGAGCACTTTTACAGAGATCTGTACAGTAGCCAGGACAACTAGGACCTTAATACTATAAGAGCTAGCAGTAATCCAAATGACACCCCACCAGTAATAATAGAAGAAGTCAGAAAAGCATTGGAGAGCATGTAAAAAGAGGCAAAGCTCCTGTTGAGGATTAGGTAACATCAGATCTGCTGAAAGATGGAGGACAGATTGTCTTACAAAAACTAGCCACCCTATTTACAAGGTGTCTCCTGACGGGAAGAGTATCAGAGTCTTGGAAGAATGCTAACATCCTCTTAATACATAAGAAAGGAGATGACAAGGACTAGAAGAATTACAGGCCGATCAGCTTGCTCTCTGTAGTATACAAGCTATTTACAAAGGTAATTGCTAACAGAGTAAGGAAAACATCAAAATTCAATCAACCAAAGGAACAAGCAGGATTTCGAACAGCCTACTCAACAATCAACCACATTCATACTATCAGTCAGGTAATAGAGAAATGCTCAGATTATAACCAACCACTATACATAGCCTTCATATATACATACATAAACGCTTTCATAAACGCCTTCATACAAAAAGGCGTTTGATTCAGTAGAAATATCAGCCGTCATGCAGACACTGCGTAATCAAGGAGTCGATGAAATATATATAAAGACGCTGGAATAAATCTACGGGGGATCAACTGCTACCATAGTGATTCATAAATAAAGCAACAGAATACAAATCAAGAAGGGTGTAAGGCAGAGGGACACAATCTCCCCAATGCAATTTACCGCATGCATACAGGAGGTTTTCAGAAGCCTGGAATGGGAACAGTTCTCTCTATTAGGATGCATTCAACAGACAGCACACCAGCTGTACTGTTTCTTAGCATATGTCAATGACTTTCGGCCTATGAGAGTGATTGAACAAAGGCCACTTAAACCATACCATTAATTTGCACATTCTATGTGTTCTTATAATGTTTCTAGTGTCCTCCACTTCCTGTGAACGTCGCGATGTCTTATGAGTGCTAACGCTGCAAAAACGAAGCGGACCTACAAGACTCTATGAAATCTTTTTTTGTACCCGACTGCGTAAAAGAACCTTGGAAAAGTATTCCGGAATAAATATAGAGGAACACGGAAACAAGAATACGAACACAAAAATATCTTTTTACTTTCGGAAATTGTCATGCTCCAGAAGTTCAATAATGGGCGCAGGATAATACTGGTAATTCTTTTTCACCTCATTGAAACGGTCGCGCCTGGCGTCAGACTATAGAGTGCTCGCGTTTTGCTAGCCTAGTGTCGTTGCGCGCAGCGTGCGCGCTTCAACGTTACTTCAGAGTACATTAGGCCAATCATTTCGCTAGCTTCACTTATACCAAATTTGGTACAAGTGAAGTATCCTGTTGTTGTCTGAAAACCTTGAAGACCATATGAAGTGCGGAAATCTATATTATGGCTAGGAAAACACGAAAGCACAAACCTTGAGTGAAAACTGAAAGAGAAAGCATGCGAGAAATAAAGACAGAAGGAAACAGAAATAACAGTAACAAGAAAAACAGAAAGAAAATGGCAGATCCCACGTACAGTGAGAATCGATGATATGCGAAGCGAAAATGAGAAAAGTTGGTATGCCACTTCAAAATCAGCACAACGTAACGAGATGGAGGCAAATGATGCCGTGCATGACTTCCGTGTCATGATTGTCATGTTTGAGTGTGTCGTTGACCTTCGTCATCAATTTAAGTCACGTGATACCCCCTTTAGTATATGTGGAGCTAGCGAAACGGCCGCCATCCCGCTATGAGCGTGTTATGTTGTCAAGGGTTTACACTTCACACCTGTCAGGATTATCATTCTTGCACCAGTCACATATATTGTCATCCATTGACGTCACCTAACACCAAATTTGGCATATGTGGAGCTAGCGAAACGGCCGTGAGCGCATCATGAAGGGCCCTATATACTCCAATCTAGCGCTGACGCGCGCGCACGCTGGGCACAGCGACGCTACGTTAGCAAAACGCGAGCACTCTATAGTCTGATGCCAGGCGTGACCGGCCCGACCAGCGTCCGTCGGCGCGTCCCGACAGCAACCCGCGCCAAATGCGACATGCTGCATTTCGCGCCGATGCCATAGAGTAGCATTACCCTATGCCGATGCGTTACCCAGAAAACACTGCACCTCTCATTTTCGTGATGCAGGGACGCCGGACGCGCTGAAATGCGCATGCGTCGTAGTAACGTAGCGTGGCATGCGCCTGCGAGTATAAGGCAGGACCGGCGCCTGGCGTGGAAATGTCAGCGTGGCGCGACGAAATGAACGCCGGCGAGAGAAGGAGGAGAAAAACTTTATTTATCCCAAGAGAGAAAGGTGCGGTGGTGGAGTGTCAGAGGAGTCTACCCAGCGTAGGTCTCCGCTACCCTTTTGGCCCCACTTAAAATTTGGCCCTGGACTTTGCACAGCTGCACATAGCAGCCTCCTACTGCTCCTTACTATTAATGTGTAGAGAATTAGGTGGTGGGTTTTGAATACAGAGTACACCCCCACATGATATGGTCTAGGTAAGCTCTTTGTTGACATAAAATGCACAAAGCGGAGGTGTATAACGCAGGGTGTATAAGATGGCGAAAAGATGGGGTAGGATACGTACGGCTCTGTAACTGGCGCCGTAGTATTTCATGGTAGCGCGAAGCTCCGTGATGTAAGGGGGGTATATAGTGCGCTGTAGGCGGTAGTGATTTGTTATATTGTGGAAGGTCAAAAGACGATCTCTCACGCTGAAAAAGGCCGCGTGGTCTAGGGCGCCTTCAGAGGCCTGCACTCGGCCGGTCATTCCTCGAGCACAGGTATGAGCCGCCTCATTGCCACTCAACCCCGCATGCGTGGGCCTCCATATGAGAGCAACGTCTTGCGTGGGAGGATGTTTCTTAAGAATCGAAAGAGCAGTTTATGAGATGCGACCTGCGCTGAAGTTGCGTATGGCAGTTTTGGAGCCACTTACAATCTCATTGATATTGGGGATGGATAGACCTAAAGCAATGGCAGCCTCCTCTGCCTCCTCTGAAGAGTTTACAGTGATGGAGGCCGTTGTGAGCACCTTGCCGTTATAGTCCACAGCAGAGAAGGCATAGGATGAGGAGTATGGGTATTCTGCCGCATCGAGATAGAGCACGTCATTGGCTCTATGCAATTTTTTCTGAAGAGCTTTTTCTCTTTGGATTCTACGCTTAGTGTGATATGTTGGATGCATGTTTTTAGGAAGGGGCGGTATGAGTAATTGTTTGTGTATGTTTTAGGGAATGTTGTATTTAGCATAGTCGAGTGAGGTGAAGTTAACTTGGGTACACGATAAAATGTGGCGACCTGCGCTAGTGGTCGCAAGCCTTGCGTATTGAGCTGTTAAATGGGCTTCACGGATTTCACATAGGGTATTTATGACTCCTGTCTGGGTGAGTAGTGTGTTAGAGGTATTCATTGCAATGCCTAGCGCGTATTTGTAAACTCTGTGGAGGAGGGTGTTGGCCGATTCCGCTTCTGCTAAACTAAGGTGAAGGTAAGAGAGGGTATATGTGATTTTACTAATCACAAAAGCTTGTATTACACGAAGTAGCTCTGACTCTCGGAGCCCTCCATTTTTCCCTGAGATTCGTTTTATCATTGTTAGGGAGTTTTCAACGGCATTGCGTAAAGCTTCGAGTGTGTGCGTATTAAGTCGGTTGTTTTGGATAAATAAACCTAGCACACGAATGCTTGATACGCAAGGAATAGGGCACCCATTCGTGTGAACTTCGATCATTAGAACGTGTTTGTTCCGACGATGAGTTGGTAGAAGGAGTAACTCTGATTTACTTGGTGTACAATAGAGATTCGTCTGAGACGTTAGTGCTGTTATTATATCTACAGCTGTTTGTAGGGTGACTTGAATGTGTCCATCTGAACCCCTTTTTATTCGTAAGGTGATATCGTCGGCACAGATGGAGAAATTCAAGTCAGGGATACATTGAAGAGCGTTGGGTATAGGTAGCATAGCCAGGTTAAAAAGGATTGGAGAGAGCACTGACCCTTGAGGTGTTCCGAAGCTGCCTAGTGTATAGGGTGAGAAGTGTTCTGGTTCTAATGTTAATGTAGCTCTGCGGTCTGTGAAGAAGCTTTTGATGTAAGAGTACATTTTATCGCCACAAGAAATGCAGTTGAGGCAAGCATATATAGCTGAGTAGTCTACGTTATTGAATGCTCCATGTAGGTCCAGACCAAGGATTGCCTGAGTATCCTCGCTTTGGTTAGGAGTTATGATGTGTTGAAGGCGAAGAATTGCATCTTGCGCTGAAAGTGAGGCCCTAAAACCAGTGCTTTCTGGAGGCAGTAGTACATTATACTCCACGTGTCTCTGGAGGTGTGCAAGCACAACATGTGCTTGCACGCCTCCAGAGACATCGTGCCTCTGAGACACGATGTCTTTTAACATCGTGTCTCTTAACATCTCTTCCTTGGCATCGTGGCTTTCTGAGACACGATGCTAAGGAATGGGCCTCTTTTCTATCAAGTGAGCTTTGTTCGGTTTAGGTATAAATATGACTCTGGCATCTTTCCACGAAGGTGGAAGGGTGCCCGTGTCAAAACAGTCGTTAAAGTACTCAGTCAAATCTTCAATAGAAAAAGGTTCAAGATTTCTAAGTAATTTGTTGTTAACGCGGTCGGGGCCTGAGGCCGACATGGTACGGAGTGTTGCGAGGGCGTGCCTAAATTCCGCTTCCGTTATCGGCACACCTAATGACTCATTAGGTTTCCCTGTGTAAGATGGTATAATATCCTTGCGTAATTGAGGTAAATGCAATGTGCGGAGGTTATCAAACAGCTGTCCAAAATGGTCACTGCGCTCGTGTAACAGTTTAGTGATAGCGTGAGAACGTCGTGCGTGAGAACTGAGAACTGCTGTGGTCTGGGAGGTGTCTAAGTAGTACCCACGTTCCTTTACTACTGAGGTGGTCATGCATTCCTTCACAAATCTGACCCCATTGTTGTGCCGCTATATGAGTCGTGTATCGCTCGATTTGTTGGTCTAGCTTCGCTATCCTAATGCGGAGTTTCCTGTTGTGGCGCTGGTGTTTCCACTGTCGCAAAAGTGACTGTTTTGCTTCCAACATATGGAGAAGCTTGGAGTCAAGATTAATTATTGGGGTGTCGGGGGGTAGAGTTCTCGTGTGAATTTCAACATCTTTTTGAAGCTGTTGACTCCACTTGGTAAGGTCTGCAATACGCGAGGGAGCGGTGCTGTTACGGGTCTCTCTAAATTTGTCCCATTCTATGCATCAGTGGTTTAGCTGCAATGGGTCTGTGTTTTAGTTGCAAATTAATGCTAATAATGTAATGATCACTGCCAAGATTGGTTTGGGTGTTAGTCCAAAAATTGTAGGGGCATTGTGAGTGAGGGTAAGATTGGTGGGTGTACTTTTTTCACACTGTTCCCAAACGAGTAGGCTCCTCCGGGTCGTTGTGCAGCGTAAAATGATGTTCCTGAATATAGGGCCAGAGGGCTCTACCTTTTGGTGTAGATGAGATGTAACTCCACGCTGTGTGGGAGGCGTTGAAATCCCCCACTATGAGGAAGGTGTGTTTTGTTTGCCGAGGATGTAGCTCGGGTAAATAGGGAATCAAAGCGGTGTCTTTCCTCTTGTGGTCTACTATATACGTTAAGATTGTATAAGACTCGCGAGTTAAGTTTATCAGGTTGTATTTGGAGAAAGTCGTGCTCAATGTCGATGTCCGCAAATTTGAATAGGTAACTGTAAGGTGCTTCTGAGTTAACACAGCAGTGTTTGGTATGGTATCAGCCGTGTTTTGATGTGTTCTATAACCTGGCAGCTGCACTACATCATTTTTTTCTTGTAACGCAATGATTGCGGGAGGGGTAGTTCGTGATTTGATGTACTACAGGAGGTTTGCCTTTTTTCGGCGAAACCCCCTGCAGTTCCATTGCCATACGCAAAGTTCAGTGCGGTTACGAGGAGCCATTTCGGCTACGTTGATTTGGCTTAGGTTGGGCAAGGTCTGGATGGTCAGCGTGGACCGTGTCAATCCACTGCGTGCCTCTATCTAGGGTTTGTTGCATCGGTAATATGGCTTGTTGTATCAAGGCCATGAATTCATGTAGCTTCTGCAAGGAGGCTGTGGAGATGGTAATAAAATTGTATAGTTTTCCTGAAATTGGGTCACTTTTTATTTCTTTGTCAACTTTCTCTAGTTTCGCTCCGACTTGGTCTACTCACTCATCGAATGACAATGTGGGAGTCGAGACTTCTCGTTTTTGCGCAGGTGGTTGAGTGGGGTGCCTAGCTATAGGGGTGGTTGAGAAAGGAGCTGGAGCTGGTGAGATAGGTGTAGCGGTGAAAGATGAAGCAGGGAGGTGTGGGGAGGCAGATGGTTGTTTGAAGGACTGAAGCTCTAGGCGTAGTTTTGCATTTTCTGCCCTTAATTTAGCCATTTCAACCTGCAATAGTTTGAGCTGCTTTTGAATGGAGCTTTCAGGGGAGGCTACATCAGCCCAGTTCACCTCGTGTCTAGGTCCAGTCCGAAGGCTTTGGTCTTGATGAATGCTTTTGTTGCGGCTTCGGCTAAGGCTGCGGCTTTTTCGGCTTTGCTGTCTTGTGATACAGGGCGAGCGACCTCTATGAGCGTTCTTGAAAGATGGGCTTCGATCGATGAATGGAGCTGCATCCTGCTGGAAAGTTCAGGGTGCGTGCTTTGGTTTGGGCTTGTAGAGCTCTGGGCACTGGGGCGAGCCGGCGGGGTGGTCACTGTTGCACACCATACACTTAGGTTCACAGTCGTGATCAAGGAGTGGGTTCGGAATGCCACACATTGGACATAAAGGCTGAGGGGCGCCTGATGCCACTCTGATAACTTATGTAAAAAGGCACGCGCATACCCCTGAAGGTGATCAAGATGGATGTTGTGGAAACCATGCGACGTCCGGTAAGAATGAGGCCTAGTCTGTCATAGTCCAATAGACTTGACAAGATGGTTTCCGATGTATGTTCCATGTGAATATTACGGATGACCCCTCGGCAGGTATTCGATGAATTGGTAATGTGGGGGGCCGCTTCAAAGCTGCGCTCGTTCATTATGATGGATTTGACACCGTGGTATGCTTCGGTGCATGCCGAGTCCGGTGTGCTTATGAGCAGAATGTTGCTTACAGAGTTGATGCGGTATTGGTCATGTAGGAAGCTTGTGAGCTCTGCCGCTTTTGGGATTGAATGTATGAGCTTCGGAAGTGGAGTGTCAGCACAGCTGAGGCCTCCGCGTATTCGCAGAATTATTTTGTAGTCGTCCGCTGGAAGTGGAGGGGGTCTGGGGGCACTGCGACGAGTCGATGGGAGAGCTTTCTGTGAATCTTCTTGCGAAGTGTTGATGTCAGGCATTGATTTCTTCGGGGATGAAGCAGGCTTTCTGGCCCTGGCATACACTTGACGCCAGCTACCTTCATCATCGTCGAGAGCTTCGGTGGAGGGAAGCTCCTCTCCCTTTGTTTCGTTGATGACCATGTTGGTAGGCCTAGCCGGTAGGCCCACCGAGGTAGGCGCACGCTGCCAAAACGTCAATCTTCGTGGATGCGAACTGCGAAGCACTCACTTAAAATTACTTCAGGTGATGCGGTCAATTCCGTAGAAAGCTTTACATTTGTTTAAGTTGCCATTGAATAACTTAAACAGTCAGAAACAGGAATTTTGCTGCAGCGCTTGCGAAACGCGGCCGCTCCCGGTGGCGTGTAAGGCGCGTCTCCACGCCGGCGAGCACGGGCATCGCGTCATGCCAAAATCTATTGGTGCCTTGACTGTGGCGTGTAGTTATGTTCTCACATGACACGCACCTTATGATTATCATGTTTGCACCAGTAACATACATTCGTTTTCCATTGGCGTCACGTAATACCAAATTTGGCATATGTGAACCTAGCGAAATGGCCGGGAGCGGATCATGAGCATGGCATGAAGTCATGTCACGTGACACGCATGTCATGATTTTATGTTAGGATCTGTCGCTTGTGTTCGCCATGCAATCATGCCCTACCATACAAGTTTTGCAACATGTCATGTGAACGAAACCACCGCAAGAGCTGCAGGACCATGAAATGTAAATTATGACATTCATGACTTGTCATGATTTTCATGTTATGACTTGTCAAATTTGTTCTTCATAGACATTTTATGCCATACCAAGTTTGGTATCGATACCATTATTGAAATGGCCAGGAGAGCTATAAGTCATAGATAGATAGATAGATAGATAGATAGATAGATAGATAGATAGATAGATAGATAGATAGATAGATAGATAGATAGATAGATAGATAGATAGATAGATAGATAGATAGATAGATAGATAGATAGATAGATAGATAGATAGATAGATAGATAGATAGATAGATAGATAGATAGATAGATAGATAGATAGATAGATAGATAGATAGATAGATAGATAGATAGATAGATAGATAGATAGATAGATAGATAGATAGATAGATAGATAGATAGATAGATAGATAGATAGATAGATAGATACGCTCAATGTCGCCGAAGTTCGCTTAGAAATGCTTGGCATTCAAAACCTGCACGAGAGCCAACAAAATAAACAGGGTCCGACAGAAACAAAAACTGAAGAGAAACAAGCAAGGCTACCCCGCCCAGCACTGCCTTCACGCTCTGTACCACTAGAGCAAGCTGCCCTAATTGTTAATATACTGCGGCCGTTCAGTAAAAGGTAGAAATTTAGACATGCATCCTGTACGAATCTACGTTTTATTCTTTGGGTTACGTGTAACGCAAGTGTCACGGGCAGCAGAGCTCTGCAATATAACCAGATTCATCAAGAAGAGTTGTCAATGTGAATCACGATAAGTGTGTCATTAATTTCGCTCCATGCGTAGAAGTGGCGAGCAAGAATGCCCCTCCATATACTCAAAATCGTGAACCACTTTTTGTAAACACAGGGCTCGTCTGTGCTTTTTGTGTGAAGCCCACAAGGCGGCTCTCAGCTCTTCCATGGTGGAATGCCAATTAAATATTCTAAATTATCAAACCCTTTCAGGGGCGAAGCTTCTCAAGCCATGGAGCGTGCGTCCGCAATGTATGTAGTAGTAGTAGTAGTAGTAGTAGTAGTAGTAGTAGTAGTAGTAGTAGTAGCAGTAGTAGTATTAGTAGTAGTAGTAGTAGTAGGGCGTCCTAGTAGTTATATGTAGCCACCTCCATGACCGGAATAGATAAGCTGCACGCGTGCACTTATTTGAATTGAGGGAAAACCAGTGCGTGTTTATCATGAATAAAATGATTGTTGTTTCTGATCAAACAACCCGCAGAGACCACCAGTATTAGTGACTCCATCTTTAACAAAATTTGCCTTGAATTGGATGCTTACTAAAGAAAAACCTAGTATCAGAAGGACGCTCTTTGAGCAATATCTCACCCGAAAATGAGGCCACGTTAAACTCGCTGGGCGCAACTCCTTAGTTTTAGCACGGTTTAGCCGCAGTGTTATGAACAATAGGCAGTGAAAAGTTAGAAATGGACACGAGGCACAGGCCGTAGGGAAGTGCGTGCATGCCACTCTAGTCCGGCCGTGCCACCATAGAGAACGAAAAAAAGTCAAGAGTGGAGACTCCACAAAATCTGGTCTCAGAAAGCTTGTAACGACTACGTAACAATCTAGTGGTCCCACCAAACACCACAAGATGAAAGTTCGAAAAACAAAGAAGTTATCATCAATCCAACGGTATGTGTTTTTTACAAAATAATATTTATATGCCAATATTTGGCATGTTTTATACATAAAAACAATTTATTCAACACACCATACGCGGTTATTTTTGTTAAGCCGTACTTCCATACACAGCACTTATGCGCCTACTAGTGCGGACGTGAGAACATCGGCTCCCACTCCTGTAAATCTTTTCGACCAGAAACGCGTCTCATCTTCAGCTAGTTTTTCCATCATTGGACGCAGTTCTTCCAGAGTACCACGCCCATACCAAGTTTGTGCCGATGGGTAGTATTTTCACCATTTTTCGGGACATTTCACTCCGACGCTGGGGCATGGTTGTTTGGCACGTCGAAGCCTAGCTCTCGAATGTCACCTTGCACTCGCTACTCCTAAGGATGCGCATGCAAATGATGGGCCAGAGGGGGGACATCACCCCCTGAGAGTACTTAGAATCCGGATCAACCACGGCTTTTTTAAAGAGGAAATCGCAAAGCCAGCATGGAGTTAGCATCGGGGCAAGTTCGGCACAACGTGGCAGCGGGCGTGGCGGGTGCCGCACCCCCCCCCCCCCACCTCGCCGGAGTCGTCAAGAAACGCCTCGCCACGGCCTCTAGGCTCCCCGACCTACAGAGTAAGCTCTTTAGGATCATAGTCCCCCAGGGGTGGGTTGGGCATCAGAAAGATCAGCCAGGTAAACGTGACCCAGGCTCTCGCCATGGCTGCTCGCGTCTCACCTGCTCAGACAGAAGAGGACATCCTTTGCGGCATCGTTGTTCAAAACATAGTTGTCGTTTGTACACCAACGGAGAAGAATACCCGTGTTTACGTGAGTGCAGAAGCTTTACTCATGGGGTTCACCAATTACAAAGTCAACTCGTACTTAGAGGCGCCAGATAACACATCCAAAGGAATATTGCGGTGCGTCTATTTCAACTCTGACCACAACCGCCTGTGTGAAATGATCGTCCAGCTGAGGAACCTGAAAGCCCTCGAAGTGAAACGCATCAATCACAATACTACTCTCATTGTTCTGTTCGATGGACTCAACGGGCCGAATTATGACATGTGCGGCGCCAGCATGCTTCTGAGTACGCTCTACAGACGCCAGACGCACGTTTTGCTGGGTCTGTGGCAGACTCGGTCACCGTGCCGACGTATCCCTGGCCCCGACGAACACGATTGGCAAAGGATGCGGCACCGCGTCTCCTGTACAATACCTCGAGTTCTCGTCATTTTGACATCCAAGGTGGTGCCGGTGAGAGATTTCTTCTGTGTGATGTTGAGCAATAAAAAGTAGTGCTCAATGTACATGCCAATGGGTGCTAATGGGGAATGAGAGACAGGAGCATTCGGCTTTTAGTTAATGCGCACGCTGCGATCCCCATTAGCAGCTATTGACATGTACATTGACCACTATCTGACAACAAAGCGTTTCTACGTTATACTCGCTGGGCGTAACATTTTTAGTTTTAGAAAGGTTTAGCGAGCGTTGAGCCGCGGTGCCATGAATACATTGAACTAGTATACCTTAAAATCGAAGTGGTTAAAGGTGGGAAGTAGATACGAAGCGCAAGCTGTAAGAAAGTAAAAGCCCAATTCTCCTGTCTCTCATTTCCCATTAGCAGCCATTGACATGTACATTAAGCACTATCTGACAGGAAAAGGTTGCTACGTTATACTCGCCGGGCGTAACCTCCTAGGTTTTAGAAAGGTTTAGCAAGCGTTGGGCCGCAGTGCCATGAATACAGTGAACTAGTATATACCATGAACTCGACGTGGTTAAAGGTGGGAAGTAGACCCGAAGCGCAAGCCGTAAGAAAGTGTGCGTGTGCCACCTCTCGTTTAGTCCTTGGAATGTCCGCCGGATAGCGGTGCTTCTATAAGAGGAATATATGATGAAAATATGCGAGATGGTGGTGCTTGGAGTGTTCAATAGGTGGACGAACGGACACACGGACAGATACATGGATAGAGGCATGAACGAACGCAGGGGCGTATGCATGGACGAACGCAGGGACGGACGCACGAACAGACGCACGCAAGGACGGGCGATTGGACGCATGTACGGTCACGCAGACGCGCGCATGAACGGACGGACGCAAGAACAAATGAACGGACGAATGCTTTGCACCACTCTCCTTCATTCACTCCGTAGACATGCTGTCATTTTTTTTTGCTTGTTCTTTTGAGTCTATCGAATTCGGAACAGCTCTGGGCTCTCCCATAGTAGAATACCAAGTACTCTGAATTGTTAAGCACTTGTTCTAAACACACATGCTTTCATCGCAGGTATAGGGAACTGTTTTACTATAATCACACGGAATGAGTTAAATGTTGACAAGTAGCTTGCAAGTAGCAGGCAATGTAAAAGAAAAAAAGTAATCAAGCATGGCAAAATAGGAAGGATGGTGTTGCAATCGCGTGCCTGAACAAATGTCTTATTTTGGCTGGTTCAGAATATTTAAAGCATTTTCTAGAGCTGAACAATGTGGAGCCGTTGCATGTGACCCTTTTCTAACCACGAAATAAGAAAGACGGCATCAACGCGTTATGTTCGAACGCTTGGTAGCGAAAGGCGTCTTTCACATGGTTCAACGTTTCTTTGGGTTCTGCACATTCAGCATGAGGACAGAACGTGGGCTGTTCGCAAGGCTGGTATTGAGAGTGGCATTGTACGTACTGTGGTGGCGAGGAGGTGTACCGGGAGCGCGTCGCAAGTCCTATAAAGGCGCCGCTATTGCTTTCTAATGAAATACGCCTAATCGAGTCGAATTACATCAATTAGCGTCTAGAAAAACACGGTGACAATGCTTCATTTTGGCAACGGCAAAAACGTTTCTTCAAAGGAAGCAAGAGACAGCATGAGTCTCTAGCTGTTTCGTTCTAAAAACGCTCCCACTCTTGCACGCGGGCATGCAGGATAGCCTTCGAAACCTTGAGCAATTCGATTCAGTATGTTGTTCCTGTATTTGTGTGTGTACGACTAAACTTATACATGTTTCTTTTGGTGCTATACTGTTGAATGTATCCACGCTTCTTGCTATTATTGTGTTGTTTCTTTACATAAACGGCTAATGTGCAATAAATCTTCCGAGTCTATGGCTTTACTGGAAAGCACGTGAGCTGCGTTGCCTGATTCCGTATTTCTATTTGACAGATGCTTAAAAACAAACACATACCACGCCTGGTCTTGGCGGTGTGGTGGCGGGAAACGGCTGTATTGTTTTTACGTTTTAAGTGTGCTGGCTTCCGACTCGTAATAAACTGATGTGATACCGTTACCTTCATCGCCTGTTTACATACCTGAGATTCGTTCAGTTGCACACGAGGTTCGTTTTCCTTTTTCTTCATCAGAGATACAACGATGCATGTACATGAGCGCCTTTCGTGACTCGTTTTCGCGCTCGTTTATTAATATTCTTGCACACCTTCCTGCTGGTATCTGGTCCAGAGTTGTGGGACACGCTCAAGGTACACTGGTCTCTGCACTGGCCAGAAGAACGGCATGCCCTGAGACGCTTCTAATCGGAATAACAATTGGTGATTGTGACAAAGCTACACATTGTCCTTAGGGCTGATTTATTCGATGCACACATTGTATTGAGAATGACTTGGATGTTTTCAACGCATTATTGTAGTACTGTAGTTCTAAGCAGATGCTTGAATTTGCCGGCGTAGTTGACGGCCTCACAACAAAGTTATCTATTTTGCGAGATCCCCGCTTATCCGAAAATAGAGTCCGTTCAATTACTCATACCATCATAAGAGTTCCCGTTGCGTATCCACCTGTACGTGATCGATTGCTGTTTGTAGGTTATATTTAAAACATGGCTCGTGAAGCTATATCAACACAGCATACTACAGCTGAAATATACGGGAGGCTTAGTACGCTGCCTTAGTTTCTATTAAAAGTAGCTGCACAGCTTTGTGCAAGTCCATTAGCTGATAATGAGACCGAACCTTTGTTTTCTATGAAGCATTGATCGGCTTCTTGCCCGCCGAGCTCACTTACCCTTTCAGGATAACAATTTAGCCACTTACAGTTCTCTTTTTGGTCGTTCTTATAAAAACTTTGATTGTCTGGATATATTTCATGGTGGTCGAAATGTGTTAGTACTTAAACATCACCCATCGACAGATCACCTCGAAAAATGGGAGTCGATTGCACTTCTCAGCGTCGATTACAAGACTTTTTGACAATTCCTAATTGGCGTATAAATCTGATGCCTTTTTGAATAGTAAGTCACTGTCGAGTTTGATTCCTGGAAGAAAAGTCATACTTCGGCTCTTGTTACATTCGACATCTTTCCTTGCACGCTTAAACGAACGTAGACTGTTGATTACAATTGATCAAAGACCGGCACTCGATGGCCTAAAGCATAGCTTGCGTACTCAACGTAATAGTGGTCTTTATTGTTTAGCAAAACTACTGTGAGCTTCTGAGCAATGGAAAAAAACATACAAGGTACGTAAGTTTTGGAAGTTTCTGAAAGTACGCGATTACTTGTTAGCCAGGGAGTTCCCCAAGAGTGTTCTTTATCTCCAGCTCTTTCCGTGCTCAGCGTGGAACCACTCCTGCGTTTTGTACTTAACTATCCGTACAATCAAGGTCTTGTGCTACTGAGTTGTGGTATATTTAAGGCGATACCTTTCGCCGATGACATAACCTGGTATCTGAATAACATGTACACTCTATCCCGTAGCCCATACAAAGTTTCTATGATTGTGGCAATGTTTCACGCGCGTCGTTAAATTTTTTAAGATCTCCGTATGTCTTCATTGCTTGCCTGAATGTCTGACTAAGTCCCCTTTTTCCTTTTTAAAAGCGTGACTCTGGTCGCATTCTGGGGCTTCATTATATTTAGTACGGCTTATCCACCTTTGTTTGGGTAACAGTACTTGATGATGCGAAATAACATGTGGGCGTAACGACGTTTCCAGGACAGAAATGCATGACTCCTGTCTTGGTGGATGCTGGAATAAAACACGTTCGCGTTAAATCGCCTCTGCAGCTAGCTTTAACAGGATATTCAAAATAACGTTTATGGCTTTCTTTACAAAAACATGGGGAAGATAACAACCACATTTGTAGATGGAGACAGTCACATGTTCCAGGCAGTTGCACATAATTGCACTTGGAATAATGCTGCTATTGTATCCATGTTCTGGGATTTCCTTCTGCAAACTTTTATTGTGGCTTGCATGATTACGCATGCAAGACAGTCAACACTGGCGCGAACCTCGTGTCAAATGTGTCGAGCCAGTTACGTGGGTCACTTAATCTGACAATGGCTCGAAGCCACGGGCAAAGATCATAGCCTGCTGTTTTACTGCTAGCTTGCGATAGCAAGCAATCATTCCTCATCACATTGGGGAGTAATAAGGCAGCGATGGTCGCCCCCTTCACGCTTATACATGTTTTTTTTCAATTTTGTTGGCAACCGTGGCCGGGCTATGATTGATTGATATGTGGGGTTTAACGTCCCAAAACCACTATATGATTATGAGAGACGCCGTAGTGGAGGGCTCCGGAAATTTAGACCACCTGGGGTTCTTTAACGTGCACCCAAATCTGAGTACACGGGCCTACAACATTTCCGCCTCCATCGGAAATGCAGCCGCCGCAGCCGGGATTCGAACCCGTGGCCGGGCTAGTGAATGCATTAAGTACACGAAACACAGCCAGCTCGACGAATTGAACGGCCAACTGCACAGGCTACTCGAAAAAATAACATTAAGACTCGACGCCGTGTTGACAGTAGAAACAAATGCCAACCTCGAGGGACTTATTTTTCCGAGGACTGAAAAGTCTCAAATTAATTACGTCACAGACGCTCTTTCCGCATAATGAATCTCTTAGGCTCTACTTCTATTTCCAGAAAGCAAACGCTCGTTACACGGGCTGTTTTCACCCCTCATGCCGCTAATTTTTCGATCAAGATAGGACACTCTGCTCAGAAGGCTGCCGTTTGTACATCCTCGTCCGGCTGTGAACGCGTTTCGCGACGTATCGCAAAGGGACGGTTGCTCAGTTTTTATTTAGTCTTTGTTTATTTAGTACATACGGCAGTCCGTAGACCAAGCAGGAGGCTTATAGAAAAGGAACACAGTGGAAACAAAGAGAACACGCTTGTAGAGCAAAATTTCCTTACTATCCTACGCAATAAGTGAAAAAAAGTACTTACTAAGTATAGTGAATTAAATATACACTACTAGAAAGAAAAGAAGTGCACAAATTGCTTTAAACAGTCTTAAGCGAAGAAGTAACGCAACACAACTGAACTTTTGAGATTAGGTTATATAGCATGGTATCCACAATGTTGACTAAGCAAAAAAGATGCATGAATGTTTCAAAGTCAGGAATGCCATGCTTAAGGAAAGCATATGTATACATTGTATTTCATTCGCTAATGGTTTGTGAAAAGAGGAGGTGCTTGAAAAGGTTAGTACGTGTGAAGTATGGTGTCAGATCATGATTTTGATTATGTCTGGTTAGCCTAGAAGAAGACGGACATAGGTGTTCATGAGGATCAATAATAAACTGATGATTTGGAACAGGAAAAGAAACTGCAGTCTGGTGATAGCTCTACGCTGTTTCAAAAGTGCGATGTTGTTTGTAGCCATAAGTGAATAAGGTGAATCAAGATTGTCATAGGCATTATAAATGAATCTTACCACACTTCTCTGGACTATTTGAACTTTATGAATGTCTTTTTTAAAAAATGGGTCCCAGTCCACGCATGCGGGCTCGTGACGGGGTCGTATAAACACACTGTATGCAAGAAGCTTAATTTGTGATGGCACGTTTTTTACTTGTGTCTTAGAAACTCTAGTTTTCTAGAGGCAGAAGAACAGGCATCGTCATTATGGTTGCTCCACGACAGTCAGTTGGTAATCTTTACTAAAAAATATATAATATTTTTCACTTCGATCAAGGAATTAATATTTAAGGTGTACCGCGACGTAGACGGACCAATTTCATTTGAAATTTGCATAAATATTGATTTGCTAATGTTTAACGTCGTCAACCAAATATTGCACCAATCGGAGAGAGAACTTAGGTTGTTCTGCAAGCGCTCTCAATTTCTTTCACTCTTAATTGGCTTGTAAATGTTGCAATCACCTCCAGAAAGTTTTAGGCTTATGTCAGAGGCATCAACTGATGAAATGACATCATTTAAAAGATGAGAAACAAGGCAAGGCCTAGGGTGTGGTCCTCGGGAACTCCCGAGATACCAGGCAAAATTCCAGAGCTGCAGCTTTCGACTTCGACTAATTGTTTCCGGCTGGTGAGCTAAGAGCGAATTCACTGAATTATGTTAATAGGATGGCCATTGTTTGAAATTTTTGTGAGTAGTTTACCGTGACAAACGCAGTCAAACGCTTTTCTAAAATCTAGAAATATGTCGTCTATTTGGTCACCCTTATGCTGCGCCGCGGTGGCCTGATGTCTAAGCTACTTGGCTGCTAACCCGCAGGTCGTGGAATTAAATCCCGGCTGCGGCGTCTGCATTTCCGATGGAGGCGGGAATGTTGTAGGCCCGTGTGCTCAGATTTGGGTACACGTAAAAGAACCTCAGGTGGTCGAAATTTCCGAAGCCCGCTACTATGGCGTCTCTCATATTGTCATCGTCTTTCTTGGGCAAGCACCACCTTAAAGATCCATCTGGTCGTTTGGCACGCTGGAGCCTAAGACTTCAAGAGTTTGACATGACCATCGTCTACAAATCTGGGAAGAGGCACACTAACGCCGACTATCTCTCATGGTCGCCAGTGGAAACTGTCGCTCCTGATGACGAAAACATCGACGCGGCATTCTTGGGAGTTGTCAACACAGTCTGCGCGTGGTCGCCTTATGTCTTCGGACCGAGAGAAGGCATTTCACTGACTAGAGCCCACGTATACCTTTCATGTTCTCACAGCCTTTGGCTTTATTTCTGTGTGTTTTTTTTTGAAAATGATTACAAGTACCTACTCTGGTATAAAAAGTACACTAGTTCTGGATGAATGATGAGTGTAGCCTTTCCCATTACACGTGGGCTCCGTCAGGGATGTCCACAGTCTCCTGCGCAATTGTGCTCAGCCTTGAGCCATTCGTGGGTGATCTAAACGCGGATTCATGCGTCTGAAGTCTGGAGCTTCCTGGCGGTAGCATAGTGAATATAACAGCTTTCGCTAATATAATAATCACCTACCTTTCAGATGAAGGTGGTGTGTCACACAGCCTGCGTTTATTTGCTCAGTATGAAGACATTTTAATTGCAGAACTGAACTTCTCTAAATGCAATTATTAAATGCACAACAATCCTTATTGAACTTTGGTGACTTTCAGCGTATCAATCTATCTATCTTTCTATTTATTTATTTATTTATTTATTTATTTATTGAACAGAGCACTCAGAGAGACATTATAGAGAGGGGGGGGGGTACAAGAAAAGAACATGAAAATTTACAGGTTTACATAAGTTTGTGTAAAATAAATAAAAAGAGAAAAAAGCAGATTTGCAAGACACAAAACATATGCAGCAGCACCGAGCAAAGCTGCGTCAGAAAACTCATATGTATTAGAGAGAAAAAAAATGCAGAAACCACAAAAATTTATGAAAATCGCATGATAATTGAAACAATGTGCGGCATTCAGCTAGCCCAAGGGCAAATTAACCCCAACATAGCTTACAACCAAGATACGGTACAGATCAGGGCAGCTGCCATGCGCACACACGTTGTCTATAGGGCTTAGCGGCTGAAAAGTTGAATCAATTGTATTGCAGAAAAGAACGCATCCGTTGAGGAAATTTCTGCAGTTATAGAAGGAAGTTGATTCCACTAACTGATAGTTCTCGGGAAAAAACTGCTGAAGGACGATGTGTTGTATTTATATTACGTTATTTTGTCTTCATGATCTTTGCGGGCTGAAATGTAGTGAGGCTGGCCTAAGCATACATCACGGGGGATTCCAGTATGAGAAATAATTATGCTGTGCAATAGATACAGTCAATACGATGCCTTTTGGTGCTGCGCACTTCCATTTTAACTTCAGCTTAGCTTCCGTCACATTGAATGGTCGGTCAGGACAGATCCCTGCGGGACCCCTTGCTTATCGGTTTCACCTGGTTTTTTTTTTTCTTCTCTAAAACCTCATGCATACAGTTTTCTTCAAATTCAGTTTCATTTCCCATCGTTGGCACCACGCGTACAGTGCACATAGGTCGTTTTGGATTAAGGATCAGTCAGTTTCAGATGTAATCTGACGGTATAAAATGCAGTCGTCTGCAAATAGCCTAATATGGGATCGTATGTTTTCGGTAATGCAATTTATATATAATAAAGAAAGTAATGGTCGCAGAACTGATCCCTCAGGTACCCCTGACGTAACACCAGTTATATCAGACTGTTCGCTGTTTACAACTACATATTGTTGCCTCTCATGTAGATATTCAGCAATCCATGCAATAACTCAAAGATTTATATTGAAGCCAGTTAATTTTTGCAACAATAATCTAGTGCGAAACAGTGTCGAACGCATTTTGAAAGTCGTAGAAAATGCAGTCAACTGAGAATTTGTCGTCCAGTGCTGCTGCCAAAACATGGGTAAACTCAACCAGTTTTGAGACACATGATAGCCCCTGTCTAAATTCATGCTGGTTAGATCTCAATAGGGAATTACTATCTATGTGCTTTACATTCATTGTATATAAAATATGTTAGAGAATTTTATTGCCTACAGAAGTGAGTGATAGGGAGCAGTAATAGTTCACGGCATCTATATCTATCTACTAGCCGCCTACGACTCTTAGCTCTCCTGGCCCTCTCAATAATGGTGTCACTACCAAAAGTAGTATGACATCACATGACTGTATGACGAACATAATTCTCGAGTGAAAACATAAAATCACATCTTTGTCATCAATTTCATGATTCACATTTCATGGTCTTGCTGCTTTTCTGGTGGTTTCGTTTAGATGAAATACCTACTCTCGGAAAATTGGTATGGTATCCCATGACTGCATTACGAACATAAGTGATAGACCCTAGCGAGGAAATCATGACATGCATGTCATGATTTTCATGTTATGACTAGTCAAGTCTACACGTTACTCTCATGGTGCACTCACGGTCGTTTCACTAGCTTCAGATGTACCAAATTTCGTATTACGGGACGTGAATGGATGACCAAGGTAAATGAAGCGTCCAAACATGATAATCATGACATGGCTTTCATGTAAAACATCACTACATGCTACAGCCATAGCATACTCTCAGCCGTTTTGATAGCTCAACCTATACCAAATTTGGTATCAGGTGACGTGAACAGACGACGAAGATAAATGACATGTCCAAGCATAATAATTATTATATGCGTGCCATGTAAAACATGACTACATGCTCCGCTTATAGCGTGCTCACGGACTTTTCGCAAGCTCTACATATGCGAAAGTTAGTATTACATGACGTTGATGGACGAGTAAAATAAATGACACGTCTGAACAAGATAACCTTGATATCCGTGTCATGTAAAATGTCACTACACGCAACACTCATAGCGCGCTCGTGGCCGCTTCGCTTGCTCCACATATACCAAAGTTGGTATCGCATGACGTGAGTAGACTATGAAGGTAAATGACACGTCCAAACATGATGGTCATCACATGCGGGTAATGTAAAGCATGACGACATGCTACGGCCATAGCGTGCTCACGGCCGCTTCGCTACCTTCACATATCACATCACGTCATACTAGATTTGGTATCACGTGACGTAAATAAGAGGACAAAGGTAAATGAAACATGCAAACATATTAATCATGGAATGTAAGTCATGTAAGACATAATTTACGTCCGCGTCATAACGTTGTGATGACTTTAAAGTGACATATAAACCTTCCTCATTCGTTCTTCGTATATCATCGATTCCAACAGTACTTGGGATCTGCCAGTTTTTTTTTTTTCTTCAATAGCTCACCCAACCTAAAATAGCTACGTTTACCCAATTCACGCGGTTGCTTCCGCTCTTATTTTACGTATTTGATACAACCACTACGGCATTTCCGAATCCATTTGGTTAAACGCTCTCGAAGAAGTAACACAAAAAATTCAAGACGCACGGGGTTTTCACATTCCGCTCCTTGAGCGGAGATACTTGCCCAGACTGTATTTTGCGGTTGTACTTGCAGTCACGTGGTGCACCCAGCTTTGCGTATTGTACGATCGCTGCAGTCAGCTTTGTGTTCCTTTTTTTTTTTGGTCCAGTAACACTGAGTTATTCTCTAGTTTAGCATTAGGACAGCAGCGTTCCAAGGGAGTTCCCAGAGAGCCATGTCCAGTCAATCTGTCCTAGCTTAGATGTGCTGAACAATCCTATTGTTGACACAACAGCTGCTTTGTTGCAATCTTTAGTTCCTCCGGCCCGCCGTACTCGCTCCAGTCGGGTCTCTTTGGACGCGCTGGCGGCATCTTTCCTGTCTGGTCATCTTCGGGACTTGATGTGGCAGCTGAGAAGGGGTCTGCTTCCCACCACTGACTGTCAACAAAGGTGGAGAAAGGTCCAGTCAGCCACATGCCCCGACTGCTCCCTACGGAAAACAAATCAGCATGTTCTGAGGCAATGCGTTATCGCTCGGGTTTTTTGGAGAGCCGTGCATACTGGATTCTGCAGTCTTGCAGTAGACCACTCCGTTTCATATGGGCGTTGTTCTCGAGGCCACTTCGCCTGCCTACTCATTGTTTCTAGTGCTTACTGTCTTTGGCGCAATCGCTGCAAGGCGGTTGCAGCAGGCCGTCGCCGCCGTACTCTCTTCCCGATCTTGGAGTAACTGTGCACAGAGCTGTTATCTATTCTGTCGGATGAACTCTTCTTTCTCAGTGAGGGAGAATCACTTCGACATTGGTCCTGCTCTTTCTGTTCGTCTGTGAAACGCGCAAAACTTGTTTTCCGGCCTGCCTGCTTTTGGTAGGCTGATGCTTGTTCAGTACCAGCAGAAACGCCATATAAATGGGTAAATTTACATAATCATCTCTTATTTGTGCCTTTTGATTATCATGTAATGTACGTTTTTACAAAATTTTTTGAAACAATTTTGTGTGCCTGTGCATGTCCGCTTCTGTTGAAATGTACTGTACAAAAGTAATTAATGTCCACTATCTGTGGATAATTTTTTCTAAACACGCTTGTCGAGCGAAGAAAACGCTCCATTTCTTTCATATATCCCATGCGTCACCGTAAAATTGTTCATGGCGTAAGGGATGGCTTTACGATCTTCTTTAGTTGAGTACAAAGTACTCTAAAGCGTTAATGACTTTTTCCAACCACGCGTTTTGTAGCCGTGTATAAGTCCATGTAACTGGAACAGCGTATGGCTCTCCCATAGTAGAGTGCGTATTTTGCTCTATAGCGTTAGCCATTCAATATCAGCACAAGAAACACACTTAACAAAGATCAAGGAAATCATCAATAGCAACGAGATAGAAACGATCACGTTGAAATGACGTGCGTGATGAATCGTGCGAGTGTATCTGGTTCAGAATATAGATGGCATTGCATTCATGTGAGAAGTAACTAAAATATGCAGTCGTACCAAGTGATCACTGTCCCAACTGCGGCAGAAGAAAACGGCACAGCACGCTATATTCGAAAGCTCGGTGGCGGAAAGTGTCTGGAAAACGTTGTAACGCCTCTTCGTCATTCACACATCCCGCATGAGAACTGAGGGGGACTGTTCGCCCGACTGGTCCTCGCATTGACCTTGTCCGTAGCTGTGCGGTGACACTGTTCAGTGGAAGCGCGAAGCAGCCCTCTTGAAGGAGCCTACCCGTTCTTCAGAACATACACCTCATTGAGTTGATAAACCTCGATGAGTAGCTTAAAAAAACCACAGCAAATCCATGGAGTGAATGAAAAGTACACAGAAGTGCCGGAGGGATTATTAGGTAAACCGTGAATCGTCGCTAGAGTGGCCACGCCTGTTGAACTGCTTGTCTGTCTGTCTGTCCATTCGTCCGTCCGTCTCTCTGTTTGTCTGTTCGTCCGTCTCTCTGTCTGTCTGTCCCTCCGTCCATCCATCCTTCTCTCTTTGTGTCTGTCTGCCTATTCATCAGTCCGTCCGTCTATCTGTCTCTCTGTCTATCCGTACGGCCGTCTTCCTGTCTGTCTGTCTGTCTGTCCATCCCTCCGGCCATCAATCTGTCTGTATGTATGTATGTATGTATGTATGTATGTATGTATGTATGTATGTATGTATGTATGTATGTATGTATGTATGTATGTATGTCTATTTATCCGTTTGTCCATCTGTCTGTCTGTCTGTCTGTCCACTCATCCGTCTGTCTCTCTGTCAGTCTGTGTGTCTGTCTGTCCATCGGTCTGTCCGTCTCTCTGTCGGTCTGGATATCTGCCTGTCCATCCGTCCATCCATTTTTTTGTTTGTCTATCCATCCGACCCTCTGTCTGTCTGTCCATCTATCCGTCTGTGTTTTTGTTTGTTTGTCCATCCATCCGTCCATGTGTTTGTCAGCCTATCTATCCCTCTGTCCATCTCTCTGTCTGTCTGTCTGTCTGTCTGTCTGTCTGTCTGTCTCTTTGTCTGCCTGTCTGTCTGTCTGTCTGTGTGTCTGTTCGTCTGTTTCTCTGTCTACCTGTCTGTATGTCTGTCTGTCTGTCTGTCTGTTCGTCTGTTTCTCTGTCTACCTGTCTGTTTGTATTTATGTATGTATGTATGTATGTATGTATGTATGTACGTATGTATGTATGTATGTATGTATGTATGTATGTATGTATGTATGTATGTATGTATGTATGTATGTATGTATGTATGTATGTATGTATGTATGTATGTATGTATGTACGTCTGTCTGTCTGTCTGTCTGTCTGTCGGTCCAGCCATATCTCTATGAAGGCGGTGGTGTCCCAGACACTGCGATCAGACTCAACTCCGTCTTTAAGGTATAGGGCAAAAAAACTTGCTTATTTAACTGCGTTCGGAAGCGCTTTGCTGTCACTTGAGCGTCCCCACGTCTCTCCTTTCGCTCGCGCTTTTCTTCTTCCTTGTTTCCTTGTCCCAGCCCCGAACGTGAAAAATAATCAACATTTTCGACCGCGCTAAGTCAAACACATAGTTCAAGTGGGCACAATCATTGTGTCAGCCTGATAGCGAGGTGACCGCTTTGTAACTTGATCTTGCAGGAAGGAATGAGACCGTCGGCACTGCGGTACACTTCCATGACCCTTGCAAGCTTCCATAGCTGGCGTGGCATGTTGTCCGCATGCATGAGAACGATGTCCCCTTCCTTCAATGCTGTAGTTGATTTCGTGTCGGCAAAGTGTGCAGATCGTAATTGCAACAGCTATTCTTCTTGCCAACGCTTCAAAAAACTTTCAACCAGTAGCTTCCTGTAGTTGTGTCTGCGTATGGCGTCTGCTCACTAGGAGTTACCGTTGAGTTCGTCAGCGGTTGCATACGGTGTGGAAGTCAACCTACGTCCAAGGAAAAGTTCGGCTGGTGTCAAAGTGCGCATACGGTATGGAAGTCAACCTTCGTCCAAGGAGAACTTCGGCTGGTGTCACAGTGCAAAGTTCTCCTGCATCTGTCTCGATGAAAGTCAGAGGCCTAGAGTTTACGACTGCTTCGACCTCCACCAGCACTGTCGATATTTCTTCGTTGCTCTGACGAGCTTTGCCGATAATTTTTTCCAGCGGATGCTTCACTGATTGTACGAGGCGCTCGCACCATCCACCCCACCAAGGGGCATATGGTGCAATAAACTTCCACGAAACGCCGTTGGTGCTGAGGTGACCAGCGACCCCCTCTTCAGAGAACATTCGGTGTAGTCGCTTTATGTCTGCTGATGTCTTGTGAAAGCTTCGTGCGTTGTCAGAATAGATCACCCGAGGTAATCCTCTCCGAGCTGCAAGTCGTCGTAGGCACAGCAGGAAAGCCTCGGATGTCATTTCTGAGACAAACTCGAGATGCACGGCTCTAGATATGTCGCACGTAAAAAGTGCAACGTAGCACTTCGTGTCCCCTTTCTCCATGCGTGCATACAAAGGGCCCGTGAAGTCGACTCCTACTACTTCGAATAAGTTCATTGGTGACACTTGGTGACTTGTTAACGGAGCAGTCTCAGCACTTCCTGGGCCCGCACTGAAACACTTGCATATATTGCAGCCATGCAGCACTCTTTTTACCAAAGAGCGAGCTCGACAAATCCAGTAGCGTTCCCGAAGTTGCGAAAGTGTATCTCTAACTCCTCCATGTAGGACTTGAAGATGGACTCTGTTTGCCAAAAGTGCCGAAAAGTGATGGCTTGATGGCATTATGATGGGTGCTTGACATCTTGTGTGGAATGCATGAGGTATGAACGGCCTCGAACCCGAATAATTCCGTCTTTGTCTATGTAAGGGCGTAGTTCAGTGATTCGAGGTGTAGACTCGACTGGTTGGCCATTGCTCAAAGTGGTGAGTTCTTCAAGAAAGCCTTGCTCTTGTGTACATCTTATCCAATACTGTTCAGCGTTCAGGATTCCTGTTGCCACGAGATGTCCTGTATGATCCACCCTTTTTGTACATCGGTCAGTAGATTTGAAAACCCGCGCAGTCACTCTGAGTAGGTGCTGAAGCCTGCTGTACCGTTGAATGTCGATTATCGGAACTGAGAAGCGTGTCATTAGTGCGACGTGGACTGTTGTAACTTCACCTTGGGTGGCTTCGGCTATGTCTAGTTCACTGAATTGTAGAGGCCATTCAGACATCGGTTTAGTTAGCCACTTAGAACCATGCCACCATTTCGAGCTGTACAGCAGTCTTTCAAGCGTCGCGCCACGCGTGAGTAGCTCAGCCGGGTTGTCCGTTCCAGGACAGTATCTCCACTTTGATGGATCTGTAGTGCACCTAATATCATTGACTCTGTTGGCTACCAACTGTTTCCACTTTTTGACGTCACCTTTTATCCATGACAACACAGTGGCGAAATCTTTCCACACCGTGTAGTCAACTTGAGCATTCCTCAAAGCGCTTCTTACGTCTTCCAACATTCTTGAGCCGATTAAGGCAGCCAGCAGCTCCAATCGCGGCAGCGTTGTCTCCTTATAGGGTGCTACACGGGACATCGCAATCAACTGTTTTGGCTCCTCAGGACTTGACACGACGTATATCGCTGTTGCGTATCCCGCTGGACTAGCATCTCAGAAAATATGTACTTGAAGCACATTGGGCTTTCTTGCTCCTCCGCCCAGATAGCGAGAAACGACGACGTCTTGCAGTTGCGGCAGCTGGATGACCCAATCATTCCATTCTTTTTGCAGGTCATTGGGTAGTACTTCATCCCAGCCAATCCCTCGTATCCACAGCTTCTGAAACAATATTCGTATAACAATAGTATGTGGTCCTAAAAATCCCAATTGGTCAAATATTCTTGATGCTGACTGCAAGACAAATTGTTTTGTGTCCGTCTGTGCTGTCAAAAACCGGAGTAGATTTTCAACCGAAAAGTTGTATTCATCCTTTGCCGGATTCCAAACGAAACCCAGGACCTTGACCAACATTTCGTGAAGAACGACCATCTCATTACTAGTATATTCTACTTGATTTCAAGCGTTCGCATCAAATTTCCTGAATTTGTTGTCCATTTTCGCACTGTCATGCCGACCGATTTCCTTATTGTGCGCGCTTCTGGGCAAAGTTTAGCGGCTTCCTCTGTGTCGGTACCAGTGCATTTCGAAACTGTGACAGAGTTTTCAGTCGTAAACCCACACTACGAATCCCTCATGATGAAGTGCTACCATACTGCAATTGTGGTAATTTATAGGCCGCCCTCTGGTGCCATAGATGCCTTTTTTAACTTTTTAGAACGTATGTTGAATTTTTGTTCCGAACTCGGTCTGACTATTGTTACGACGGGTGACTTCAACATCAATATGCTGTCTCTAGAACGCAACAAACAAGTTCTTCTTGATCTATTTCTCTCTTACGGCCTAGAAAATGTAATTGATGTACCGACAAGAGTAACAGATGTCTCCGAAACTCTAATTGATCTATGCTTTATCCCACAAACGAATGTCATAGAAGCAGGTGTCTTGATATCCGATGTCAGTGATCACATGCCAATTTTTGTTTTCTTCAACCCTCATTCAAAAACACATAGAATGCGTGCCAATAAAGCTTTTAAACTTAGAAAGATTAACAAAAGCAATGTTGCTGCTTTTCAAACGGCAGTTAGTGAAACCTCATGGTCTTATCTGTATCAGTTAACGGATCCTGTCATTGCTTATAATTATTTTATCAATCACCTTAAAAAACTTTAAGATGAAGCATTTCCTTTAACTACTATCAAACAAAACAAGAAATGTAGGAAACCTTGGATTACCACGGTGCTTCTAAGGAGAATGAAGGAACGAGACAGACTTTTTAGTCAATTCATTAAAACTAGACAACCTAATCTCCTAACTGTTTATAAGAAAATTAGAAACAAACTAGGGCGTGATATCAAAGAAGCAAGAAATTGTTATTACGAAAGAAAGTTCGAAACCATTCTAAATGACCCCAAACGTGTGTGGCAAACATTAAAAGGCCTACTGCCGCAAAAAGAGCCACCTAGCGTCTCTGAAATTGTAGACAGCGATATAACTTATACCGGTATATCTTTGGCTAATAAGTTTAATGAACACTTTTTAAAATGTGGAGCATCGGTAAGTGATAACTGTGACAGGCATAATTACAGGTCATACATTATGCATAACTCCTTGAAGTCTCTTTTCCTGGAACCAACAACAGAACATGAAATTAAATCCCAAATACTAAAGTTAAAGAATGCATCCGCATGTGGCCAGGACGAGATAAAAGCCGAGCCGATAAAAGCAGTTGTCAACAGTATCAGCAATCCTTTATCGCACATATGCAACCTCATTTTGGCTACAGGCGTGTTCCCTGATAAACTAAAAATCGCTAGAGTAACAGTTATATTTAAGGGAGGCGATAGAAATGACATGAACAACTACAGACCAATCTCGGTACTACCACTGTTTTCAAAAGTTTTCGAACAAATGATTAATGTAAGAATTATGAATTTCTGCACTAAAAATGATGTACTTACAGGCAATCAATACGGCTTTCAGAAAAAGAAGTCAAGTGAAATGGCTCTTTTAAGTATCAAAGAAAAAATGATTCAGAATTTTGAAGACAAAAAGTATACTCTAGGGATATTTCTTGATTTTAAAAAGGCATTTGACTCTATTAAGCATGATATCTTATTAAAAAAGTTAAGCGAATATGGCGTTAGGGGACTTGCTCTTGACCTTATACGCAGTTATTTGACAAACCGCTACCAATACACAGACACCAATCATTCAAAATCAGTTTTAGGTGAAATTAAATACGGTGTTCCTCAGGGTTCCATCCTTGGACCACTTCTTTTTTTATTATATATAAATGATATAGGTAATATTCCGTTCACGCCAGATATAATTCTTTACGCCGATGACACGAATGTATTTTTTTCAGGAGAGAACCTACATATTCTTCAGTTGCAAGCTAGCAAATGGCTCAATAATTTATCTGAGTGGCTTATTGTAAATAAACTAGAACTAAATACCAAAAAAACTAAATATATAATTTTTCGCTGCCGAAATAAGTCAATCAGGAATGACGTACATTTGAAATTCCGTGGCGAGATCATCGAGCGTGTAAGAATACATAAATTTCTCGGTGTTCTTTTCGAAGAAAATCTCAGCTGGTCTCCTCATGTCGATAACCTCACAAGACGCATCTCACGTTCAATAGGTATTATCAGCAGAGCAAAGCAACTTTTGCCACGTTGGTTAAAACTCCAGCTATATTACGCACTAATTCATTCCCATTTACAATACTGCCTCCTTGTGTGGGGAACAACAACAAAAACAAATCTTAAAAAGCTGTATATCCTACAAAAACGTATTGTGCGAGTTATTGAAAATGTGCCATATATAACTCACTCCGCTCCACTTTTTAAAGCGAACACTATATTACCAATGCAACACATACTGAAAAAGAAGCTAGGCATTACAATATTTCAGAAAATAAAGTTATGCCACGATAGTTTTTTTCGACAATTTCTGGGAAAAGGACACGCTTACGAAACAAGAAAAACTAGGTATGTTAAAGGTTTTACACGAACTAACTATGGTATGCAAAAACAATCTTACGTTATAGCAGACTTTTTAAATCATCATCCTACCGTGATAAACTTGGTACAAGAAACGATGCACATGAAATGCTTCAAAAGAAAGTTAACTGCATATCTCCTATCAATACAAGAATAATTCTGTTTTCTTTTTTTCTATTTTATTCTTTTTTTCTCTCTTTTTTTTACCTTGCTGCAGTTTATACTGTATATGTATATAGAAAATCTTTCTGTTTCATATGTATATAGAACAATGTATATATGTAGAAAATCCTGTATATGTTTGGCCAAAATATGTATACTATATGTAACCTTGTGTATTTCGCTTAGATAACTGCCACTGATGTTTGAGTTGTGTGTGTCTAAAAAGGGGTGTGACACCCAGTCAGGCATTCGTGCCTTTTTGTCACTCCTCCTAGACAGGGCAAATGTACATATTACTTGTCTTTGTCTGAAATAAATACGAAATAAATACGAAATACGACTAAGTTATCCACGTAAAACGACTCGGCAAGAGTTTGAGCTGTTTGCGCCATGACAGCCGGAGCTCTTTTCACGTAGTAGAAAATAGTAGCTATGAGTGAAAATGGGCTACATGTAGCTCCAAAAGGCATTCGTGTCACCCTCCACTCTTGCAGCTTGCCCTTGGATAAATCTCCTTCTGTAAACCAGGGAAAGCGGAAAGCGTCTCTGTCATTTTCCCGAATTGCAATGAGAAGGAATGCCTTTTCTATGTCCATGATAACTGCCAGCCTGTGCGCTCTGAAGCGTAGCAGAATTTGCATGAGGTTTTGGTATAAGTTGTCACCTTTTTCAAGACAGTCAGTAAGAAACTTGCATCCTTTGGCATGTGACGAAACGTCAAACACCACACTCATTTTCGTCGTCAGTGCTTGTTTACGCATTACTTCCTTGTGCGGCATGTAATATAACTTCGTCACTTCTGCAGCTACATCACTGACTTCTTCGGCGTGTTCTCCCCTCAAGTACTTTCTTATCGTACGGTCATGCATTTCGAGCAGTCGTTTCCTGGAGTCCAGACGGTTGACAAGCTTGTCCAGTCGAATAACGGCGACTTGCTTGTTGCTTGCAAGCTCGACATTATCCTTCCAAGGGAGGGCCACATTGTATTTTCTGTTCATAAAGCTAATCGTTTGCTCAAAATGCATCATGGTGTTGCTCATTTCGGGTGGCTTCTTTATCGTGTCCGTAATTTCTATGTTTTCAAGTTCTCAAAAGGAACGCGAAATCTCGTCGTAATCGGTAGCTTGGGCTGTTAGCACGCACACCAACAGTTGTGAAGTAGTTGGTCGGGACACCAAGTGCGATGTGCTTCCCTGGAAGGTCCATCTAAGCTTGGAGTTCAGTGCGATCAAAGATTCGTTGCCTTCGCACCATGAAACTTTGCCGGTCAACACTTTTGAAATCTGATCGCACCCGATAAGTATGCTGATGCCACTCTTAGTGAATATAGATGGATGTTTGACCTCATCGGCGGCATCCTTTCTAAGCTCCTTGAAAGACGCGACAAAGGCTACGACCATTGCAGTCTCTGCGATGTTTTGGCAGATGCTTGGGATCTCTATTGCAGTTAAGAGTATTTCTGCTTCAAAAATAGGCTTCGCAGTCGTAGTTCTACGATGAGACGCCTCTTAGCCTTTTGGTCCGGTGCACTTGCGAAAGTATTGAAGGCTATTCGAGTTGTTTTCACGCTTTTCACCTGGAGGTGCTTGGACAGATCTTCAGTTATGAAAGTCCTCTGACTGTCACCATCAAAAACGCCTCGTATGTAGCGGCAGGTGTCGTCATTCATGGCCCATGCTCTGAAAGTGTGAATGAAAACGCGGGTGATAGAGCCTATCTTGACGGGTCTTTGTCCAAGTGATGCGCAGACTGTCGTAGTTTCTTCTTTTTTCTTTTTAGCATAGTCTGACTTCCACTAACACCTATCGGGATCGCACATGCTTGTAGCGTGTCGAGCTTGGCATCTAGAGAACGAAATTGTTTTGCAGTCCCATGCCCGATGTCCTTTCGTGGTGCAGTGGAAACACCTTTTGTCGTTGGAAAGCAGCTTCTTCTTCTGCGTTAGTGACAAGTCAGCTGTGCAGGCTTACGATTTGTGATGGCTGGACAAGCAGAATACGCAGTTGTCCTTTTTTCTCGTACCGAGTTGCTGTGAAGCACAGATGACGTCGGTTTCCCAAGCCGAGAGTACGTCATTTGACTGGCCACGGGGAGTCTTCCATGTTCTCGTCCTCTGCCACCGTTAAAATCACTCTTCTCCAGGCTTTCCAACTCAGTACACAGGAAGATGTGCACACGGTTTAGTCCCACGGGTGTAGCTTCAGCTCTCGGGTCATATTCTGACTGGACGGCACACGATCGATGATACAGCACGACTATATCCCGTGGAAGAGCACGCAGTAGGATGTCGCAGAGCATTGACGAGAATGATTACTTGTGCACACCCAAAGTCTTTAAGCCTCAGATATCAACGAGAACTTCGTCGTACAAGCTGTGTAGAGCTTTGGTGTCAGTCGATGAACGAACAGGGCTTAACACTCGTCGCTTGGAAAACTATTCTTGCTCCAAAAAGAATGGCAATTTGAGCTATTTGGTTTGAATTCATGATAATAAGGGCTGCAGCACGAGCACGAATGTGCTAGAAGAAACAGATGAAAGTCGAGGCACGGAAGGCAAAGAGGACAACACGAGCGCTCGTGTTGCTCAAGAATACTGACCTCTCTATAGGGGAGGATTTCGCTCGCAAAACCCGTGAGACAAGG
This sequence comes from Rhipicephalus microplus, assembly GCF_043290135.1. Lineage (NCBI taxonomy): Eukaryota > Metazoa > Arthropoda > Arachnida > Ixodida > Ixodidae > Rhipicephalus > Rhipicephalus microplus. The sequence goes on along the minus strand of NW_027464585.1, from coordinate 16,689,706 downwards.
AAAAAGCTTCGGGACAGCGCCAAAACTAATCGGGAAAAAAAAGACAAAGCCTCACTAGCATACACCAAGCTTTATATTAACAATGTCGCTTTTGTCTGGGACGACGAAAAGGGTGAAAGGGTACCAGTAGAAAAAAACGGCACAGTAAACCCCCCGAATACCCGACCACTCGCCCAATCAAAGAAATAACGTTACTAACCGTAAACTCCGGCAGTGTACTAAATAAAACAGCAAGCCTTGAACAACTACTGCTTGATCAAGAGCCACACATAGTCGCCATCACAAAAACATGGTTGACGCCTGATATCTCAAACGACGAATTCACTCCCTCAGAGTACGCTGTAACCCGGAAAGATCGTCCCACACGTGGCGGGGGTGTGGCCCTGCTGATAAGCAAATCGATTCCTTTTGTCGTGCTTCCCGATGTTATAGGCGCAGAGGCGGTATTCTGTAAAATTCAATGTGATGGAATTAGCATAGTAACCGGGTGCGTTTACAGAAGCCCCTCATCAGACAACAAATGTATTATAGCGATCCAAGATTATCTTCAAACTCATGCCCATAACTCTCGACTAATCATCATGGGTGACTTTAACCTTCCCGGCATAAATTGGAACAACATGCAGTGCACGTCACAGTTATCGGACACACTTATTGATTTAATTTTAAATTTCAATCTACAACAAGTCGTGCTTGCGTCAACACGTATAAAAGATCAAACAAAAAGCGTACTCGACCTTATATTGATTAGTGGCCAGTTCCCGTTAAATAAATCAGTCGTCAATGTGATTCCGGGAATATCAGATCACGGCATACCAATCTGTCAGCTCCAACTAGGATATGACATAACACCACGTTCATCAGTAACTACTGTACGAAATTTCCCTAAAGGTGATGATGCCGCATTGTAACCTACTTAGCTCACGAATTTGAAACCTTTTCAAACCTTGCTATACATCCAACGACTGATGTAAATCATCTATGGTCGTGCTTCAAGACTATCGTTGTGTTCTGCGTTACCCACTTTGTCCCACTGAAAACAAAAAGGCAAAAAAAAACATAATCCTTGGATAACCCGCAAAGTTTTACACGCAAAGCGAAAAGTTAAGAGGCTATGCCAAGCAATCAAAAAGAAAGGCAAGAATCCAGTAACCACATCTAACCTAGCACGTGCTATTACAGACTTCAAACAAAAAGCTACCTTCGCCAAAAGGCAATATTTTACTTCAACGCTTCCGTGTTACATAAAAAACAACCCTCACCGATTCTGGAAACATTTTCGCCCTGCCGCTGAAACAAAGTCGTGTTTAAGCGCTGGCGATAAAACAAACCAGGCCAATATCTTCAACGATTATTTTCAATCTGTCTTTACTGATGACAATGGCACCACTCCTGCGGCCTTGCCTAAAGCCCGAATTCCCATTGAACCATTATTTATAAGCGACCCTGGGATTCTTAACCTACTTTTGAATCTAGACACGAAGAAAGCCAGTGGCCACGATGATAATGCAAATGAATTTCTTTTTCGATACACAGAACTGTGTAGTAAATACCTCGGCATAATTTATCGCAAATCTATAGAAACAGCAAAACTGCCATCACAATGGAAAGTAGCAAAGGTGATACCCATACACAAAACCGGAGATACCGCTGTTCCTTCTTATTTTAGACCTATATCCCTCACCAGTACGTCATGTAAGATACTAGAGCATATAATCGCTAAGCATTTAACCATTTTTCTAGAAAACAACAATCTTCTGTCCGCCCATCAACATGGCTTCCGGAAAGGTTTATCAACAATCACGCAGCTTACCGAGGTTGTCCACGACCTTGCACTCAGTATAAACAACCGTGGCCAAACTGACGTAATTCTACTTGATTTAGCAAAAGCGTTCGATCAAGTGTGTCATATAAAACTGATTTCGAAATTGCAGAACATTATTGGGGATGGGGAAATTACGAACTGGGTAAGAGACTTTCTTATAAACCGGTCACAGTTCGTGGTTTTCGAAGGAGTATCGTCGTGGACGGCCCCGTTAAGTCAGGTGTTCCCCAAGGCTCCGTCCTAGGGCCATTATTATTTCTAATTTACATAAATGACATCACTGATAACATAGACTGCAAAATTAAACTTTTCGCAGACGACTGCATTATTTATAGAGCAATTAATAGTTCGGACGACCATTTATCTTTAAATAATTCATGA